>NW_025533953.1:0-333003 GCF_020615455.1 Coregonus clupeaformis | reverse complement strand
CTGCAGATATCAGCAAGATACACAGAATGGAAAAAAACTGCAAAATCCAATCCCACCTCATCATGTAACAAAAATATTGATGACTGCTCTCTCTGAAGCAGCAAGTTGAAAGAAGTGAAAGTTGGTACGGTGGCTTGGAAGAACAGCAGGTACACTTCTGTCATGGGGTCAGTGAATGTCTGCACAAGTCTCTTGAACCTGGCCTGATTTTCATCTTGAATCAACAAATAAATAACACAAAACAAGAGGTTGTCATTAATACAAGTATGTGACTAACAATCCATGTAGTTGCTGCATAATGAAATTGAAAATTGATGACCATACTAGCAGATTTGTAGTAGCTGGCCAGAGGTTCATACAGCCTCAGGATCCTGGTCACACAACGTTCAAGGCTTAGCCAACGGACCGAGATATGCAGGAGGACCTCCATGTACTCCGCTTCATGGAGCTCACAAAACTCTGTTTTAGACATTAAATCCATATCATATATTTTCTACAGCTCAGCATTTCAGTATTACACTTAATAGTATCAAACATGCATACCTGTCAGGTATCCTTTCCGATTTGTGCTACCCTTGAACCAGTAACCGATGTCCACTACCATATCCTCCAAATCAGAACCGGACACCTGCAATGCATAAATCAAGCATAACACATTCAGTCAATGCACGTAATTAGGATACAAATAAAAAGTTACATGTAAAGATAAATCAGGCCTTAACTCACTTTAAAAAATCCCACTCCTGCAGCTTTGGCGGTGTTATGTGCCACATGACAAGGACAACCATGAATAAAGGTGTTGGGATGCTTCTGGAGCACCCTAGAGGCAATGGAATTACGTGGTCCAATGTTCACAGCCTCATTGTCAACTGAGAGACCAATGCAGTTCTCCCAAGGGATGCCATGCTCCTCTATGGTGGAGTTAATTTTGGTGAAGATCTCACTTGCTGGCCCACATCTCGTCCCACTTGTTGAGCACATATTTAAGGAACTGGTGGACAACTTTGCTGCCCATGAAGACCCGGACAGTAAGCGGGTTCATCTTTTCCACTCCTATAATGACAAGTTAGAATCATACAGATGTTCATGTTATTAGATGTTTAAAAATACACAAAGCACATGTTTTGCAGAGGAGAAAAATCTCAAATCGTTTGTGAAATACCAGTGTCATTCGACCCATCCGTAACAAGGGTATACAGGGCTTTTTTCATCTCCTTCACAAGCTCCTGTGTGAAATATGGTGCGAGTGCTTCATTGGTAATGCAGGGTGACTTAGTCCTGGCACACCTGTACTCCTGCGCTGTCTTCGAATCTCCGAAACATTACGTACGCCTGCGATAATAGGGCACAGGTAAAAAACACATTCAGCAACTAAGATCTCAAATTAAGAAAACTGGACTGTACTACACTGAAATACAAACCACAAATTAGTCAAAACTATCAACCATGACTTTACCATGATCAACTAGAACACAAAACTCTTGACTGAACCTTGACAGAATCATTACACATATCATACCTTAACCTCTTGTGCAGACATACCCCCAACAGATGGAACGGCCATGGCATATTGGGATATTGTGGCTGTGGACTGGAGAGCTCGTTGCTTATCTTGGTGGCCTTTTGCTTTTTATATGGCGCACTACATCTGTCACACCCTGGTGGCAACATGAGTTTTCAATACGGCAGACTGCACACCAGTAGTGCCTGTTGACGCTCCCTCTGGTAATACATGGCCATGAAGAGGTCCACTCATTTTTGAAAATGGATCTATATGTTGCTGCTCCAGCCAGAGCACGACTCTTCTGGCCCTGCTGTTGGATTGGGGGGGTCTCTTCTTTCTGTCCCTCTGTGTCTTCTTCCATCTGCCCTGTTGGTTGTTCTATTTGTCCTGTCTGTTGCTCCTCTGCATGGGCGTCAATCTGTCCTGTCTGTTGCTCCTCTGCTTGTTTGTCAGTCTGTCCTGTCTCCTGCTCTCTCTGTCCTTTGTGTTGCTCCTCTGTCTGTTGTCCTGTCGTTTCTATCAATCGTTCTGGCTGTTCTGTCAGTGTGTTTGTCTGTCTTTTCTCACTTGGCTGGTTCTTTAAATAAAATAAAAGGTTTCGCTTTTGTCCTGGCAAAGGTCTCTTACGGGACATCTTTGAAACCTTAAACAATTAAAATGGTCATGTTGGTTTAATAACTCTACTCTCAGTTACAAAAACATACCTACTTCTTTTGCACACATTTCCTGTATTTATGTTAAATTCTTTGGAATACATCTTACCTGTTCGAAATCAGCTGAGTTTACATTCACCACACTAAATCATGTTCACACGCACAAACAAATAATTTATTTCAAGATTTAAAGTTTAAGAGAGTGAGTATTCAATTGGACGACATTTCATTGTTACATACCTAGTCTCAGCTCAGCTTCTTATCAGACTTCTTGAGGTAGTGACCGTTTCATCTCATGTTGACTTTCGCGGCAGTGGTATCTCTTCTTCTGTCGCTAACTTCGGGGTGCAGCGCATATGGTTCAGTGGCGCTCATCAGCGCCATCTACCGTCGGGGAGTTTGAAAAAAGGAACGAACGAGTCTCAGCCGATTTTTTTTGCGTGAGAAATTGGATGTGTGGCGTGAGTGCGTGTGAAAACAGGCAAAAACGTGTGTCACACGGCGAAAGCGTGAGAGTTGGCAGCTCTGTGTTAACACCCTTGTTGATGCATGCCAATGTGTGTGTCAATGCAAAGAAAATCTAAACTACATTGTAACAATTCATATACAATTCAGTATGAAAATGTATGCACTCACTAACTGTAAGTCGCTCTGGATAAGTGCGTCTGCTAAATGACTAAAAATGTTTTTTTAAATGTAAATATACTGTATCTACATGTATCTCTCTACAGAATGTAGAATATATGTTTGGAATAGTTGGTGTTCCAGTCATTGAAGTAGCTATGGCACCTCAAGCCTCAGGAATCAAGTATGTGGGAATGCGCAATGAACAAGCCCTAAGCCACCTTTTTATTACTAAACCAGCTCTCCCCAAATCATGTGATATTAACTACCCGTACATAGACTACAGGAGCGTGTAGTGTGTGAGGGTCAGTTTCATAGCTTTTTTGCATTGCTAATTATGTCTGCCTGTCTGTCTGACCCTTTGTGTGTCTGTCTGCCTGTCTTCCTGTCTTTCCCTCTGTCTGTCTGTTCCTCTCCAGTCCAGGTGCATGTCTGGTTGTGTCTGGACCGGGACTCATCCATTCACTTGGTGGAATGGCCAACGCTAACATGAACTGCTGGTATGCTAGAACTCCACAAACAGAAGACCCTACTACTCATGTTCAGTGGTCCTTTCAAAAGAAGGGATGCTATCCGCACACTGCAAAAAATGATCTGAGGACTCCAAACTATCTCAGCTTGTCAGTTGATGTCATTGTGTGATACCTCTCTCTCTGTAGGCCTGTGATTGTTATTGGAGGCTCCTCTGATCAAAACCAAGAGACCACTGGGGCGTTTCAAGAGTTTCCACAGGTACCGATTCAACCATGACATTTCTGACTATTGAACATTAGGGGATGGTATCCCGGGACACAGATTAAGCCTAGTCATGGCCTAAAAGCAAACTCAATAGAGAATCTCTGTCTGGGAAACTGGCCCTAGCAGTTTAATTGCTGAAAGAGGAAATAATTTGTTATTTGTGGTCCTCTTTCTCTGTCAGGTGGAGGCATGCAGATTGTACAGTAAGTTCTCTGCTAGGTCTAGCAGTCTGGATATGATCTCCTCAGTGGTAGAGAAGGTATACAGTCTACTCTGACTCCCTCTGTGTAGTCCTCTTCATATCATTTGGTATCACCTGCAATTGTCTGTTTTCTGACCTCTAATTTTCCAGCTTAGCAAGGTACCTTAACTGCTTCATAAGAGCACAGCACAGCCTTAATTGATCTGAATGGAAGGGTGTTTGGTATGTCTAAGGCAGCACGCACTAGCATGTATGGACGTCCAGGTGCTGTATACGTAGACATATCTGGGGACATGGTCAATGCTAAATTGGACAGGAGCAGAGCCAGGTTAGTGGCCATCACTGTCTTTCATCCATTTAAAATGTATACTAATGTGTTACTGTTGAATATGTATACCTCTGAATTCACATCACCGTAGTCATTTTTATACCTTTTAACGTCTGAAGTGAACCAGAAATTAAATTACTTAGAAAATATAGCACTATATCAAAATATTCTCATCAGAGAATAGCAATAAGCCTCGATAGACCTTCATGGTTTATTTACATATGCAATAAAGTTGCTAGGTAACATGTTTAATGTTTGACCTATTATTTATTATTTCCTTTGTCAGAGAGGTGCCCTGTAGTCCACCTCCTCCTGTGAGTATGGCTGACCATATGGCGATCACAGAAGCACTGGCGGTCCTGAAAGGAGCCAAACGGCCTTTACTCATCATTGGCAAAGGTAGGCATTGCTTTTTTAATAGCCAGATAATCTGGGGGAAACATAACTAAAATCTTGCATAATTGCGTCAGATACTTGGATAAGGTCTGGGGAGATGTTAAGATAAAGATACTAACGCCACTTGCGAACTCTCCACCCCCCTAAACGGAAACTCTCTGCAAGTTTCAGGCAAGTTTATGGGCCAAATGTCCCCTCCCGTTCTGAAATTGAAAAGATGCGAGCACCTGCGAAATCGGGATTTGTCCAAATGATTAGTGGTGAAAAATCAGCGTACCGGAACAAAGTTGTCACATCCCAGTCTGTTGACAGACGCTACTTCCAGTTATGTTACGTGCGTCTGTCCAAGAGAGATCAATAGCCAGCTGAGACGCACTGTAACACATATAGCACTGTACCACGGTTCAGTTGAAAACTGGGCCACGTTCAGTCGACAAATGTTGTTGACATGATTTCTCATTCTACCTGTCCGAGAGGCACGTTCGTTCTACATGCTGTATTTCTATCTGAACGTTGCACAACGTTTTGCTCAGCTGAATGCATCCCAGTTGTGAAGGCCAGTCTGTTGAAATCCGTGTGGCAGTGCCCTCTGTCTGTGTCCCTCTGCAGGTGCAGCCCATTGAAGAGCAGAGGGGGCTCTGAGGGAGCTGGTGGAGGAGTGTGACCTTCCCTTCCTGCCCACCCCCATGGGTAAAGGGGTGCTGCCTGACGATCACCCCAACTGTGTTGCTGCTGCCCGCTCCAGGTCAGCCTCTCCTTCTCTCAGCTGGCATCATATTCATGTACAGACCATTGACTGTATAAGTAGGACCAAGAATTTCCCTGACCATTTGAACGGACCAGGAAACTCCTGAAATCCCTATCTATAACTAGTCTCTCCTGGCCAGGTCATGTCAATGTAAACTGGTGTCAATCAAACAACTACACTACTCCTATAACTAGCCTCTTTTCATTACATTTTGTTTTGTCCCTGCTCTCCTCCTCCTCTCTTCCTATCCTCCTCCTCCTCTCTTCCTATCCTCCTCCTCCTCTCTTCCTCCTCCTCCTCCTCCTCTTCCTATCCTCCTGGTTCTATGGTCTTGGTGGGGACTGCAGAGCTCTGCTCCAGTCTGATGTTGTGGTCCTACTTGGTGCCAGACTCAACTGGATCCTGCACTTTGGCCTTCCCCCCAGGTTTGACACCCAAGTAAAGGTCATCCAGCTAGGTCAAAGGTCACCAGTAGGGTTTCAATTTTTTTCGGATTCCAGATTTTCTGCTTATTCCGTTCTGATTTCTGGAATCTTCCAACAGGGATTTCTGGGAATTTTGGGAAAGTAACTGTAATTTTGCAACCCTAGTCACAGGTCATTTCATAGTGAACTACATTTCATTGTAACCAGGTATAAAGGTATTTGACTCAGTCTATTGGATTTAGTCTATCAATTATATAGCTTCTCTATAAGTCTTTGTGGTCTCTCCAAATAATGTCATGGCTGTCTTAGTGCTGTACAGTACATCTATATTTAAGCAATAAGGCCCGAGGGGGTGTGGTATATGGCCAATATACCACGTCTAGGGGCTGTTCTTAAGCACGATGCAACGCGGAGTGCCTCGATACAGCCCTTAGCCGTGGTATATTGGCCCTATACCACAAACCCCAGAGGTGCCTTATTGCTATTATAAACTGGTTACCAACGTAATTCGAACAGTCAAAATACATTTCAAATCAAATCAAATCAAATCTTATTGGAAATTGAAATACAACAGGTGCAGACATTACAGTGAAATGCTTACTTACAGCCCTTAACCAACAGTGCATTTATTTTTAACAAAAAAGTAAAAATAAAACAACAACAAAAAAAGTGTTGAGAAAAAAAGAGCAGAAGTAAAATAAAATAACAGTAGGGAGGCTATATATACAGGGGGGTACCGGTGCAGAGTCAATGTGCGGGGGCACCGGCTAGTTGAGGTAGTTGAAGTAATATGTACATGTGGGTAGAGTTAAAGTGACTATGCATAAATAATTAACAGAGTAGCAGCAGCGTAAAAGGATGGGGTGGGGGGGGGCAGTGCAAATAGTCCGGGTAGCCATGATTAGCTGTTCAGGAGTCTTAAGGCTTGGGGGTAGAAGCTGTTGAGAAGTCTTTTGGACCTAGACTTGGCCCTCCGGTACCGCTTGCCGTGCGGTAGCAGAGAGAACAGTCTATGACTAGGGTGGCTGGAGTCTTTGACAATTTTGAGGGCCTTCCTCTGACACCGCCTGGTATAGAGGTCCTGGATGGCAGGAAACTTGGCCCCAGTGATGTACTGGGCCGTACGCACTACCCTCTGTAGTGCCTTGCGGTCGGAGGCCAAGCAGTTGCCATACCAGGCGGTGATGCAACCAGTCAGGATGCTCTCGATGGTGCAGCTGTATAATTTTTTGAGGATCTGAGGACCCATGCCAAATCTTTTCAATCTGAGGGGGAATAGGCTTTGTCGTGCCCTCTTCATGACTGTCTTGGTGTGTTTGGACCATGATAGTTCGTTGGTGATGTGGACACCAAGGAACTTGAAGCTCTCAACCTGTTCCACTACAGCCCCGTCAATGAGAATGGAGGCGTGCTCAGTCCTCTTTTTTTTCCTGTAGTCCACAATCATCTCCTTTGTCCTGGTCACGTTGAGGGAGAGGTTGTTATCCTGGCACCACACGGCCAGGCCTCTGACCTCCTCCCTCAACGTGACCCATGTTATACGGTCAAATATACCACAGCTTTCAGCCAATCAGCATTCAGGGCTCGAGTCACCCGGTTTATAAAAGGGAACGTGTGTGTGTCAGCCTTAGCATTATGTGGTGGTGCCTGGTTATTTCTGTTGTGTTTAGCTTGAGGTTTGGCCACTCCTCCAGCTGCTGTTACATGTGTCACGCACGGCGCTCTTCCTGTCGTGTCGTTGCTGGTATGTTGTAGTAACGTTCCACATACGTTATTTATGTCAAGGTCAATGTCAAGGTTGATCTGTGTGCTGAGGAGATGGGGAACAACGTGCAACCTGCTGCTGCTCTCCTGGGGGACATCAATACTATTGTCAAGCAGGTAACACAACACAGTCCTGGGGGACTGGAGATCCTGGTTTGAACGAACTGAGCCGGGAATGGCCGGCTCAGTTCGTAGAGCATGGTGTTTGCAACGCCAGGGTTGTGGGTTCGATTCCCACGGGGGGTAGGAAAAAAAAAAGTAACGTATGCACTAACTGTAAGTCGCTCTGGATAAGAGCGTCTGCTAAATGACTTAAACATGTTAAATGTAGAGGGCCCCGTAAACAGTTCCACAAACGTCAGCATGAGTGCGCTGACTGTGGAAGCACTAATCACTGGACCAAAGCTCACTGTCAGATGCACCAGCTGTGCGTCAAGTGCTTTTCTCCGGGCCACATGAGCTTTGACTGTAGTGAGGCTGGGCAGCGACAGAACCCTGGATGTGGACAGACTGGCAGGTCTCAGGAAAACTAGAAAGCCTCCGTTCTGAGGAGGGCAATGTGGGGCATTCTTATTTTTCCTCCACTGATGATGATATCCAATCTGTTTATTCTTACTTTTGTGAGTCAGTACCCAAGAACAACACAGTCATTTTTCAGAACACAATCAGAATGACAGTTTGTTTTACACCACTGTGCTAGTACAGGATAAAGTTGAGCTGAAGGGGATGTTAGATAGTGGGTCCATGGCTACTACTCTGCGCGCAGATATTGTACCTCGGTTGAGGGAGGCAGGAGTGGTAGAGGGGAACTTTCTAGCTCCTTCAGACATCATCCTGGTGGGTTGTGGTGGGAACAAACTAGCCCAGTGGGCATGTGTGACTTAAAAATTCAACTTTATGGCTTCTGTTATGTAGTCCCAGTGCTTATTGTTGATGGGCAGGTTGATGAACTCATTGTGGGCACTAATGTGTTGAAGTCTCTGATTAGACAGTTCAAATCAAATGACAGCTACTGGCGGGTGGCGGGTACACCAGGTTCCTCTAGCCAGTGTGATGTCAAATCTGGAGAGATGGAGAGGAGACTCCATCCCAGATAAAGTGGGCACCATTAAGTTGAAGAGAGCAGTAACGCTCCAACCCATGAGTGAGCATCTGGTGTGGGGCCGCCTACCCCCAAAGACAAAACTCTCTGTGGGCAGTACTGTTGTTGTCGAGCCCAGCACGTCTCGTTGTGTGAATCGACACATACTAGTGGGGAGAGTAGTTACGCCTCTGTGGGGGGATGGATGGCTCCCTGTGAAGATTGTGAATCCAACAACATCGCCAGTTACCCTGAGACGAAATGCTAAAGTGGCGGATGTGTACCCTTGCATTGCATTGGAGTATTTTAATGATGTCAAGCAGCAAGCAGCTCATCAGAACGTGGCAAAGGCTCAATGTGACAGATCACATGGCAGTCTGACAGCTAAGAGTTCAGTTGGTGGCAGTGTAGATAATGGCAACAGTACACTGAGGAATCTTGGACTTCAAGGCCTGTCTGTTGAGGAGTGTCCAGTTTCACAGTTCTGGAAAGATAAACTTGTCAACTTAATTGGGAAGTATGACACAGTGTTCTCTAGACATAGCCTAGATTGTGGCGAGGCAAAGGAGTTCTGCCTTCGCATACGGCTGACTGATGACCGCCCATTTCGATGACCTTATCGTAGGCTGTCTCCAGCTCATTACCAAAAACTCAGGGAAACACTGGATGATATGGAGGAAAAGGAAATCGTCAGAAAATCCAGCAGCGAGTATGCCTCACCATTGGTGCTGGTATGGAAAAAGAATGGGGACTTGCGCCTATGTACTGACTTCAGGTGGTTAAATGCCCGCACAGTAAAGGATGCTCATCCCCTGCCTCATCAGGCTGATGTACTGGCCACGCTGGGAGGTAATGCCTTCTTCAGCACAATGGATTTGACTTCAGGGTATTACAACGTGCCACTGCATGAAGAGGACAAGAAATACACTGCCTTTTCCTCCCCTTTAGGTCTGCACGAGTACAATCAGTTACCTCAGGGCCTCTGCAACAGCCCGGCTACTTTTATGAGAATGATGCTGACCATCTTTGGTGACCAAAACGTTCTAAGTCTCCTTTGTTACTTGGATGATCTGATGGTTTTTGCTAAGACGGAGGAAGAGAGTCTGCAGAGACTTGAGATGGTTTTTCAGCGGTTGCAGGAGCACAACCTTAAACTGTCTCCGTCTAAGTGCAAGTTTCTGAGGAGGTCTGTAAAGTTTTTGGGCCACATCATTTCTCAGGAGGGTGTAGCCACTGACCCTGCTAAAGTTCAAACCATTTTGAATGTGACTGAGAGTGAAGCTGAGAGTGAAGCTGATGGTGTCACACCGTCTCCTATCAAAATAGGTTCTTTCCTTGGTATGGTAGTATACTATCAGCACTACATTGAGAATTGTTCCATGGTTGCTAGGCCATTGTTTCAGCTAACTACAGGTCAGAAGAAGCCTAGGAGAGGCAAGGGTAGGAAGAGGCCTCGCAGGCTCACTGCTGCAGACTGGACTGCCGAATGTCGACTCGCTTTTGAAGCTTTGAAATCAGCACTAGTTGACCAGGCACTGCTGGTTCATCCAGATTTTTCTCAGCCATTTCTACTTTCCGTGGATGCATCTACTAGTGGTTTGGGAGCTGTACTATCACAAGTGCAAGATGGGAAGGACATAGCCAGGCCGATAGCTTTTGCTAGTAAATCTCTTAATCATGCACAATCCAAGTATCCTGCTCACCGGCTGGAATTTCTAGCCATGAAATGGGCCATTCATGATAAATTCAGCCATTGGCTGCGAGGGCATAAGTTTACTGTGTGGACCGACAACAATCCACTCAAATATATTCTTACAAAGCCGAGACGATGCATGCGAGCAGAGATGGGTTGCAAAGCTGGCACCCTTTGAGTGGCGCAGTGGTCTAAGGCACTGCATCGCAGTGCTAGCTGTGCCACTAGAGATTCTGGTTCGAATCCAGGCTCTGTCGTAGCCGGCCGCGACCGGGAGACCCATGGGGCGCCGCACAATTGGCCCAGCGTTGTCCCGGGTAGGGGAGGGAATGGCCGGCCGGGATGTTGCTCAGTTGGTAGAGCATGGCGTTTGCAACGCCAGGGTTGTGGGTTCGATTCCCACGGGGGGCCAGTATGAAAAATAAAAATGATGTATGCACTCACTAACTGTAAGTCGCTCTGGATAAGAGCGTCTGCTAAATGACTAAAAATGTAAAATAAAAATGATATCCAGTACATACAGTGGGGAGAACAAGTATTTGATACACTGCCGATTTTGCAGGTTTTCCTACTTACAAAGCATGTAGAGGTCTGTAATTTTTATCATACGTACACTTCAACTGTGAGAGACGGAATGTAAAACAAAAATCCAGAAAATCACATTGTATGATTTTTAAGTAATTAATTTGCATTTTATTGCATGACATAAGTATTTGATACATCAGAAAAGCAGAACTTATTATTTGGTACAGAAACCTTTGTTTGCAATTACAGAGATCATACGTTTCCTGTAGGTCTTGACCAGGTTTGCACACACTGCAGCAGGGATTTTGGCCCGCTCCTCCATACAGACCTTCTCCAGATCCTTCAGGTTTCGGGGCTGAGATCCCCAAAGCCTACAAGAATTCTGATAGTGAAACTCCACTCAGCTGGGATGGTGCTGTGCCTGATGTTGTTAACTTGGTTGAAGATGCTTTGTCAGTCTGGTCTGTGACAATCTACCAGGATTCTGATCAGTCGTCTGACACTACTAGTGTTGAGTCAGAAATTGAAAGTGTGCTGGCTCCGGATATGCTGATCTGTAGTACTCCCCAACCTGAGGTTAGACCTTTGAGCACGGTTGGTGCTGTCCGTGACATTCCTGCTAGGTTTTTGGGTGAGGGTGTTCGGACAAGACTAGGTAGATTCATTAATCCAGTGAATAGGCTAATCCAAACTATGTCTACACAGGAAATGAAACAATTCTTGGTTTCTCAGTGACATTTACATTTACATTTTAGTCATTTAGCAGACGCTCTTATCCAGAGCGACTTACAGTTAGTGAATACATATATATATATTTTTTATACTGGCCCCCCGTGGGAATCAAACCCACAACCCCCAACCTTTTCTTTGCTGTGTGTATGTGGTAATCTAAGTGGGTCTTAGAGTGATTTGTGGGTTTGTCTAATATTTTTGACAATTCATGTAACTTTGTGTGTAGTTCATCAGCATAAAATGTATTTGGCATTTTTTGTATAGGGTTGAATAAGGGATTAGCTACCTCTTATTTTTCCTAATCCTTCACGTGATAGCTTTCCAGCTGATCGACCATTTGTGGGTCTAGAATTAAGGGACTACACTGGGTTACTCTGTCGCCCTGAGCGTGTGAAATGTTTTTTTTTCTTTCTTTGCTTTGTTACCTTCGAGGTAATGTGTTTTGTTTTGTGTTTATAATCTAGTGTAAAACAGTAGGGGTGAATGTAGTAGTGGGATGTTGTTCCCCTAGATTATGCACCAAGTTGCACACAAGGACAGTTCAACTAGGCCAGGTCAAGAGGGGATGTTAATAAGTTAATAATAATAATAATAATAATAATAATAATAATTCAATGTGCTTTTTATTTAATTACAGCTGCATAGCTAATGTAATTTTTTGGTGTACAATTTTTTTTATATATCTATATTGCAAATACACCTAATTGTAAAAGTTTTGTATATTTTGGTTTGGTCCATCGCGGGTTATCTGTATTTATGTACCCTCTTATTGTTCTCTTTTGCCTGTCCTTCAACTAGCAAGGTATGTTGTCCTTGGCGCCGTAATTTGTCAATATAAAACTGTGGTAAAGTTACACAAAGTGCTGTTACGCAACTATAGGTTTTGTTACAATGTGGACAATATAAAGATTTATGTTAACAACTTTCACCGAGCTCGCTAATTTGGGTACCTATTGTAACTCGGGAGTATTTGGGTCAGTGTTTGAGTGAGTTTCTATGTGCTCACGCAGGTGCCCGAGAGCTGTGGCTGCACCAAGGGCTAAGCTATTGTGTGTTGTCTCTTCGTGTACAGGTATGTCATTTATTTTGTCAGAATTATGTTGTATATCATTTTACTTGTATTGTATAGTGTGTTGTTAGGCACTGAATGTGTGCATGCAGCACCTGTTCTCTTTTGCCTGACCTTCAACTAGCAAGGTGCCCGAGAGCTGTGGCTGCACCAAGGGCTAACATCATTTTCTTGTCTCTTCGTGTGCAGGTCGAATAAAAATTATCCAACCATCAGAATTCCAGTTGTGGCAGTGTCCTAATTAAAAGTACACAACGCAGAACGAACCACGCTACATATGCATAATGATGTAGTAAACAACATCGCTCTGCGTGGGAACTTTTGGTGGGGGGAAGTAGCCTTTATAAGTCTCCATGGTGGGTAAAGACCATCACTTCGTTGTCTTGTTGGGAATAGTAATAATTTGTGACAGTACGCATTGTATTAGTCTAACGGTTGTTTTTAATTTAGTTTCTCACATTAAACAGACATTTGAGAAGGATTTGAGAAGCGAATTGCTTGCAGTTGTACCTATGAGACACAGACACACTAAAGCTGTACAGTGTAGTTAGAAAAGTCAATTTACATTATTTGCAGATGTGTTCCCTTTTATTTACAAATCGAAAAATGTAACATTTGAAATGAATGTGGCAGAACAGTTAAGCATAGAGTTCCTGTGGAAGTCTTCTCCTTCAGTCTTTTTGCCTCCTATGCCTCGTTTCCTATTAGATGGGATTTTCCCAATGCCAAGTTCACCTGAGACAGCCGCTATCCAGTGTCATGTGTTGCTGAATTACAGATCTCGCTATCCCAATGTCGCTGCTGTCCATGGTGCTGAAATATCCAATCTCGGCTATTTGCATACATAGGACCATCCACACTTGACACCACACACACAAGTTAATGCTAATATCACACACACTTTTGAACATTGCACAACCTGCAACAAGACACTGAAACAGCACTTAACAGTTTGTTTGTTTCTGAATAAAGATGCGAAGAATGAAATCAATGTGTGGAAGGAGATTGGACAATGTATAGGCATTCCCTATAGCTGTATTTGACTGGAGCATGATCAGATTGCTTTGTTTCAGCCAGAATGGAAATTTGGTCTGAGAAACTATGCCCATTATAGCATGACTATTTCAGACAGAATTCACTTAATATTGTCTGTAAAAATATAAATAAGGCAATGTTTATATGACCCCCTTTCAAACATTCACATATTTATCATTTTCTTGCAGATATACAGTGCATTCAGAAAGTATTCATACCCCTTAACTTATTCCACATGTTGTTTTCTTACAGCCTGAATTCAAAATGGATTCAATTATAATATTTTCTCTCACACAGCTACATACAATACCCCATAATGACAAAGTGAAAACACGTTTTTGAAATTTTTGCAAATGTATTGGAAATGAAATACAGAAATATCTCATTTACATAAGTATTCACACCCCTGAGTCGATTAAAGCTGTGTCTTTCTGGGTAAGTCTCCAAGAGCTTTGCACAACTGGATTGTAAAATATATGCAATATACATTATATAGACAGCCATTTTTTTTTTTTGCCATAAGTTTTCAAGCCGAATTAAGTCAAATCTGTAACTAAGCCACTCAGGAACATTCAATGTCATCTTGGTAAGCAACTCCAGTGAATATTTGGCCTTGTGTTTTAGAGAGTGTGCGGAAAAAGTGTGACACCACTCCGGCCCCCCAAGGACAGGAATTGTCCATCCCTGATCTATATGGTAGGAACAGTACCAGACCTGAATGAATGTGTCTGTTTTGAATATTCACGGAGACAGAATGATGTGGTTGATAGCAGAGACGTCATGCCCAAAGGGGGCACAGGGTCACCTGCCCCCTCAGATTTGTGATGTTTAAATTTGTCTTGTTATTTTTTCTCTGTCATACTACTAACCATGAATTTGGCTTTAGCTAGCCCAGATAGGATCCCATTCTCCCAACCTAATAACTACACTGAACAAAAATATTAACGCAATATGTAAAGTGTTGGTCCCATGTTTCATGAGCTGAAATAAAAGCGTGAAATATTTCGTTTGCACCAAAAGCTTATTTTTCTCAAATTGTGTGCACAAATTTGTTTACATCCCTGTAAGCGAGCATTTCTCCTTTGCCAAGATAATCCATCCACCTGACAAATATGGCATATCAAGAAGCTGATTAAACATCATGATAATTACACAGGTGCACATTGTGCTGAGGACAATAAAATGCCACTCTAAAATGTGCAGTTTTGTCACACAACACAATGCACAGATGTTTCAAGTTTTGAGGCAGCGTGCAATTGGCTTACGGACTGCAGGAATGTCCACCAGAGCTGTTAACAGATACGTTTATGTTAGTTTCTCAACCATAAGCCAAGGCGGCTTTAGAGAATTTGGCAGTACTTCTAACTGGCCTCACGACTTCAGACCACTTGTAAAGCAGCGTATGGGCGAGCTGTTTGCTGATGTCAACGTTGTGAATGCTCCATGGTGGCAGTGGGGTTATGGTATGGGCAGGCATACGCTACAGACAATGAACACAATTGCATTTATCGATGACAATTCGAATGCACAGATATACCGTGGGATAGTGTACGTGCACAAAGTGAGTTTGTAGCATGTATATCATTCTTACTTGTTGTTCTTTATATTTACTACCATTGCCTATTGTAAGTTGCCTCTCTGTGTTTTACTGTGTTGTGTAATACTCCGCAGGTAGCATTATGCCATTAATACAGCCCTTCCTTTGTTAATAGCGTTGTTGCTCTACTTGTGCTATCAGTTATTGTGCATATTCATTAGCCCTGTTATCTGTCCATTACAGGACCACTATCATTCCACTACCTTTCCATGTCCATTTCATCCGTGTGTGTCAATAAAGTATCCTTGAATGTAACTCTGAGGTTGCCTTATTCCCCTCTTACCGGGGAGGTGAAAGCGCAACCTGGTCTCAGAACATTTCGTATTATTCTGTATGTACAAAGCTGTGATCAAGCAAAGGGTGGCTACTTTGAAGAATCTCAAATCTGAAATATATTTTGATATGTGTAACATGTTTTTGGTTACTACATGATGCCATATGTGTTATTTAATAGTTTTGATGTCTTCACTATTATTCTACAAAGTAGAAAATACACAAGACACAGAGGAGGAGAAACTATCCAACACCCTGGGAGAGAGAACGAGTGACCTCAGTCGAACTCACAGCCAGAAAGATGGGTTAGATACAGGAGAGGAGGAGGTTACCCCGGATGCCATCACCCCTGCTCCTGTGAGCAAGGAATGAGAGGGGAAGCCTTCTAATCAGGCCAATGGGCAGGCGGAGCGAGAGGTCATAGTGATAGTGATTCACACCCAGAGAGAGACAGACAACCCATACAACCTCTTGGCTGAGATTAACCACACAGAGGTAGAGGCAGAGGGCCTTCAGGGCAAGCCAGTCAGCCTGCCTGCTCTGATCCTCAAGTCAATTGTATTTAAATTCATATTCATTAAAGATTTTTAGTCAAGACTTGAAAAGTGTAATTTATTTCAAATGATAATTATTCTGTGTCTGCAACCCTCAAGAACCAGGGTGAGTCTGGGTCCCCCTTTAACTGGGCAAACACAACTTGCATATTGTCATAGACTAGGCCGAAACTTTAATCTTTTAACCTTGCTTAAATAAAACAATGCATTTTTAATAGTGAGCAAGAGTTTTCTATGATGATTAAAGTTTTTTTGTCGCGCCCTCCACTTTTTTGTCAAATAATACATCTAAAAAAAATGTAATAAGTTAATTATTAAAAGCATTAAAATTGGGATTGGGATGTTTCCCACCTATTTATACAACCTACTCCACAAAGTTTAGAGAAATGTTCTGAAATTAATTAAGAATTAAACAGAAGAAAATCAGAATTGAAGGCAACTATAATGCAAAGAATTTAATGGTATATGGTTCAATCCTGTTTCTGGTCTAATGAATAATTAATATTGTTCCTCCTCTTCCTTGTGGCAAGCGCAGCAGCACACTGCCCTCCAAAGCCTGCAAAAAAAACGCTGGACTGCCCCTTTCCTCGCCCTGCATGGAACATCCAGGGTCACGTCCTTGGTGACGTGTGGGGTGACGTCCAGGGTGACCACAGCAACATCCTCTGGAAAGGGACAAAAGCGGGACAGAATGTAAATAAATGCAAACCGTAGGTTCTAAACACTGGCCAGTTGAATGGGATCTTTTATTTCAGCTCATGAAACATGGGACCAACACTTTACATGTTATCATGATGAACGGCACCTGTCAGAGTGCTTTCTATAAGTCTTACTCACCTGCTTGGATGTCAGATGGCAGAGTGGCGTAGACGGCCACCATGAGAGGCTTTTCTTCAGGTGTGACGTCCACAATCTCCAAGAGTGAAGAAGCAGGGTATGCATCTGTGTTAGGGGTGAGGTCCACAAGCTCCAGGTGGGAAGAAGCAGGATGTGCCTCTGTGTTTGGGGTGATGTCCACAAACTCCAGGTGGGAAGAAGCAGAATCTGCCTCTGTGTTTGGGGTGATGTCCACAAGCTCCAGGTGGGAAGAAGCCGGGTCTGCCTCTGTGTTAGGGGTGATGTTCACAACCTCCAGGTGGGAAGATGCTGGGTCTGCCTCTGTGTTAGTGATGATGTCCACAACCTCCAGGTGGGAAGAAGCTGGCTCTGCCTCTGTGTTAGAATTGATGTCCGCAATCTCTAGGTGGGAAGAAGCCGCGTCTGCCTCTGTGTTAGGGGTGATGTCCACAAGCTCCAGGTGGGAAGAAGCCGGGTCTGTCTCTGTGTTAGGGGTGGTTTCCACAACCTCCTGATAGGAAGAAGCCGGGTCTGCCTCTGTGTTAGGGGTGATGTCCACAAACTTCAGGTGGGTAGAAGCCGTCTCAGCCTCTGTGTTAGGGGTGACGTGCACAATCTCCAGGTGGGAAGAAGCCAGGTGTGCCTCTTTGTTAGGGTTGATGACCGCAATCTCTAGGTGGGTAGAAGCCGGGTCTGCCTCTATGTTTGGGGTGATGTCCACAAGCTCCTGATGGGAAGAAGCCAGGTGTGCCTCTGTGTTAGGGGTGATGTCCTCAACTTCCAGGTGGGAAGATACCGGGTCTGCCTCTGTGCTACGGGTTTTGTCAGCAACCTCCAGGTGGAAAGAAGCCAGGTGTGCCTCTGTGTTAGGGGTGATGTCCAAAACCACTATGTGGGAAGAAGCCGGGTCTTCCTCTCTGCTACGGGTGATGTCAACAACATCTAGGTGGGGAGAAGCTGGGTCAAACTCTGTGTTAGGGGTGAATCCCTCAACCTCCAGGTGGGCAGAAGCCGGGTCTTTCTCTGTGTTAGGGGTGATGTCCACAACCTCCGGGTGGGAAGAAGCTGGGTCTGCCTCTGTGTTATGGGGGGATTTCCACAACCTCCAGGTGGGAAGAAGCCTGGTCTGCATCTGTGTTAGGGGTGACAATTAAAATCCTGATTGGCTCTACTACTACAAGGCACCAGGATGTCATGACAAAAGGCATCTGTCAGAGTGCTTTCTATGAGTGCTACTCACCTGCTTGGATATCAGCTGGTAGTGTGGCGGAGAAGGCCACCACTAGGACAGGGGGAACTCGCAGGGTGTCTGCAGTAGGCTGGAAGTAGCTTTTCACCTCGTCCGCCACAAAGGCACAGACAGAGCTCATAAAAAAGGGGGTCTTGAGGTCATCCAGGGAGAAGGACTGGCTGATTCTCCCGAGGATCGACCTCACAGAGTCAAAAGCAGCAGCCCGGGAGAAAGGGGTGTGAGGAGAAGAGGCCTTCAACGTGTTGGAGAGCTTCTCCCCTACGGCCACCACCATACTCACAGCCATCCCGCTTAGGAGGATGGGGTGATCTGAATGGCCTTCCTCTGGCTGAAGCCACAGGGCCAGGAGGATCCTGGGCACCAGCTCCACCACCACCTGGGATGGGCTGAGCAGGTTGCTACAGGGCTTATTGGACAGCTTGTCCAGAATGCTCCTCACAGCTCTCTCCACGATGATGTGGACCTTGGGGTCGCTGAAATCAACAAAAAGCAGCAGAGAAAGCTAAACGATGTGCAATGTTCACACAGAGAACACTGCCCTAGTTATTTTCTACATAGCTCCAGATGTGTAGATGAATGGAGCAAGCTGTATGCAGGGCAGTACATGGAACTCACATGTCAGCTCCAGCTGGAGAGGTGGTGTGC
Source organism: Coregonus clupeaformis (assembly GCF_020615455.1). Taxonomy (NCBI): domain Eukaryota; kingdom Metazoa; phylum Chordata; class Actinopteri; order Salmoniformes; family Salmonidae; genus Coregonus; species Coregonus clupeaformis. The sequence goes on along the minus strand of NW_025533953.1, from coordinate 314,328 downwards.
ATAGAGCGGCGGAGCTTGCAGACAGCCTTGTGCTCCATGTCAATCATTTTTAGGCAGGTGTTTACTTCCCAGGTCTGCCGTAGGAAACAGGAAGTCCCATTAGTGTAATTTCACAACAGATATATTCTGCTGTACTGACTAGTTGTTGAAAGGCTAGAAAGGAGCTCACTGACTGATAGTCTAAGTCTCTAACTCTCATTCTCTTACCAGCCGAGCGAGTTCGTTCCCCTCCTCCAGGGTTTCCTTCCACACCCTTCAAATAAAACACAAAGCATTTCAACTTTCCTGGCTTCCTATTTATCTGTTGTTTATTTTACCCACACCTCCTGGAGTGCTGCTGGTGACAGAGAATGGCAGTGAAGGTGAGAGCTGACGTGGTACTCACCTCTCCCTAAGGGATTTTTTGCCCTGAGACACCAGCCAGTCGCTCATGTGCTCCATGGTGACATGGGGCGAGACCTGGCCTCGACTCTGGAGCAGCAGATAGTGGACCATGAACTTCTTCTGCAAGATGAGGTAAGGTGTGAAACCGTGCCACTAAAGACCATATAATGTGCTTTCAGAAGGGCCTCTCGCAACATTTCACAACTGCTCATGTCTCACAATTTGCAAGTGATATTAAAAACTCTTATGACCATCTTCTCTAAACTGTCTTGAAATAAAACTCTTGTTTTGGGATTAAATCTATCTCTTTTTTTCTGTGGTTACTGTTTTTGTGGGATGAATCTTACCTGTTTATTGTAATATGCTTCCTCCCAGCAGGCCTGCAGAGTCTGAAAATAAAGGCTGCTTCTACAGAATTCCTTTGAAGATAATTAAAATAAGTATGCTTTATTAGGTACATTATGCACAGGCATTTACAGTATGCCAAAAGGAATATCTCCTAAGATTACCTTAGTGGGACCATAAGTGAACTCAGGAATGCTCCCAACCCTATCCATGGTCAGAGGGGGACGAAATGCAGCGCTATAAATATACGGGATGCTCTAGAGATAACAGGAATGACTTAAAGTCGCGAATGATCAATGCCTGTGGAGTCGTCCAATATGCTGCGCTGAGAATTGAGTTGTAGGCGATATTTGGATATGTTTGGCGCAATTTACATGTTTACATTCTATTGCCATGGAGAAATTGAGTTTCTAGAACCTGTTTTCTTCTATGTCTTTATTTCGTGAAATATTAAGATCTTTATTTTGTCATAATGTGTATATGAGGACGTTGGAGCCCGTTCCGATTCATGACGCGGTTATCCAGCTGCATGTTGCATAGACCTACTAATCCAACCTTGGCTTACAAGTTAAATTAAATTAGTATATATGCCTATACAAATCTATTGACCACATCCATTTAAATCAATGATTGTCAATTGAAAATGTGGTAGTTGTGTTATCCTGTTGTGCGTGTCAGGGCTCCTCTTAAGCACGTTATTCCAATATTTCCTAGAATTGACGCAGGTTACACTTTTGCAAAACTACTAGGTTAAAAATAAGAGCATGAATGACAATAAAGGTATGACTTGAATTATATGTGTAGTAGTGTGATGTTGTTCCCCTAGATTATGCACCAAATTGCACACAAGGACAGTTCAAGTAGGCCAGGTCAAGAGGGGATCTTAATAAGTTAATAATAATAATAATAATTCAATGTGGTTTCTTTATTTAATTACAGCTGCATAGCTAATGTTATTTTTTGGTGTACAAACATTTTTCTGTATCTATATTGCAAATACACCTAATTGTAAAAGTTGTGTATATTTTGGTTTGGTCCATCGCGGGTTATCTGTATTTATGTACCCTCTTATTGTTCTCTTTTGCCTGACCTTCAACTAGCAAGGTATGTTGTCCTTGGCGCCGTAATTTGTCAATATAAAACTGTGGTAAAGTTACACAAAGTGCTGTTACGCAACTACAGGTTTTGTTACAATGTGGACAATATAAAGATTTATGTTAACAACTTTCACCGAGCTCGCTAATTAGGGTACCTATTGTAACTCGGGGAGTATTTGGGGCAGTGTTTGAGTGAGTTTCTATGTGCTCACGCAGGTGCCCGAGAGCTGTGGCTGCACCAAGGGCTAACCTATTGTGTGTTGTCTCGTGGTGTGCAGTTATGTCTTTTATTTTGTCAGAATTATGTTGTATATCATTTTACTTGTATTGTATAGTGTGTTGTTAGGCACTGAATGTGTGCATGCAGCACCTGTTCTCTTTGCCTGACCTTCAACTAGCAAGGTGCCCGAGAGCTGTGGCTGCACCAAGAGCTAACATATTGTGTGTTGTCTCTTCGTGTGCAGGTCGAATAAAAATTATCCAACCATCAGAATTCCAGTTGTGGCAGTGTCCTAATTACGTGACCTGCCGACTGGTCAGCTCAAGCCGACCGCCGGAGCTGTGCATGTGGATGAGGTGCACGACCTGCGCATGTGAATTTGTTGATGGCTTACTGTAAGTGAATATATACTGTAAACAGTGAAAGTGAATGTAGCATATTCATTAGATACAGGTATTCGTGCTTATTTGTATGTTTTGGATGAATTTGTTAATTGCATTTATTTTTTGGGTATTTGAATGCACTAAATTACATTGTATTTTAGTGCTCTGTTGAGCCATGGAAGATTCTCAAATCCATAAGACGTGTTATGCTGGGGATTTTAGTGTGGGTAGAGGGAGGGGTGTCCTTCCATTTACACCAATTGTACAGTCAGCTCCTGGGAGTAGAGCGTTTGCTAGTCCTGAGTTTGCAAGCACTGGGAGGGGTAGGCTGTTTGTTCCACCTGACCAGGGTATCCCACCTCTGTCTTTTGATGTACCATCATCCACAGTACTCGGTGATAATGGGACGCCTCCGAGTCAGCTTAGTGACCTTATTAAGCAGATTGGTTCAGAGATAGGAGAATCTATCAGAGCGAGTTTACTGCAGCCTGGGGTTTCAAGTCTTTCTCCTGCCCGTCCCCCTCACCAACCCCAGCAGTTTCCCCTGCCTGAGCAGTGTGGGTCAACCTTTATTGATGCGTCCAAGCTGAATCTGGTTGTGAAGTCAGATGTTAGTGCTCCACCTCTTTTTAGGGGTGATGGCTCAGATAAGTACTCTGTCCTGGAGTGGGAGGAGTTAATGGAAGTCTACCTAGAGAAGAGGGGTTACACTGGGTCTGGGAATGTTGGGGAGGTGATGTCTAGGCTCATGGGGAGGGCACGGGATGTGACCAAAGTCTGGAAGCGTAACAACCTTGTTGTCACAGATGTTAAGGCGGTGTTCAGTGTTTTCAAGCAACACTTTGGGGATACTGTCTGCTCAGGTATGCCATTAGCTGATTTCTATTCAATCAAACCATATGCTAATGAGGGTCCAATAGATTTCTGGATTAGGCTTAACAAAGCTGCAGAGGCAGCCGAACAGTACCTTGTGAGTGAGGGCAGGACCTTACCCAATCAGTGCTCAGAGTTGGCAGTCATGTTTGTACGCAACTGTCCTGATAAAGAGTTGGCCCAAGTGTTCAAGAGCAAACCCATTCGTGACTGGACAGCCAGTGAGGTACAGGATCGGTTGGATGAACTGTTAAGGGAACGTAAAGCATGTAGAACACAACTTTCACAGCAGGTTGCTGCTGTTTTTGACTGCCCTCAGGAGGGAGTGGGTCCTGTGAAAATACCTAATGTGTCATCTTTTTCTCAATGTGGCCGTGAACCAGACCAGGCACCATCTGTATCTGAGGGTGGGACATTAAAGAAAGTTTTGACTTTGTTAGAGAAGGCTCTGGTCAGCAATACTCAGCAATACTCAGTCTGTGAGTGGCGCAGTGGTCTAAGGCACTACATCGCAGTGCTAGCTGTGCCACTAGAGATCCTGGTTTGAATCCAGGCTCTGTCGTAGCCGGCCGCGACCGGGAGACCCATGGGGCGGCGCACAATTGGACCAGCGTCGCCTAGGGTAGTGGAGGGAATGGCCGGCTCAGTTCGTAGAGCATGGTGTTTGCAACGCCAGGGTTGTGGGTTCGATTCCCACGGGGGGTATGAAAGTATGTAGCCTAGTTGCAGTATGTAGCCTAGTTGCAGTATGTAGCCTAGTTGCAGGACGTAGCCTAGTTGCAGGATGTAGCCTAGTTGCAGTATGTAGCCTAGTTGCAGGATGTAGCCTAGTTGCAGTACGTAGCCTAGTTGCAGTATGTAGCCTAGTTGCAGTATGTAGCCTAGTTGCAGTATGTAGCCTAGTTGCAGTATGTAGCCTAGTTGCAGGATGTAGCCTAGTTGCAGTATGTAGCCTAGTTGCAGTATGTAGCCTAGTTGCAGGATGTAGCCTAGTTGCAGGATGTAGCCTAGTTGCAGGATGTAGCCTAGTTGCAGGATGTAGCCTAGTTGCAGTATGTAGCCTAGTTGCAGGATGTAGCCTAGTTGCAGTATGTAGCCTAGTTGCAGGATGTAGCCTAGTTGCAGGATGTAGCCTAGTTGCAGTACGTAGCCTAGTTGCTGTATGTAGCCTAGTTGCTGTACGTAGCCTAGTTGCAGTACGTAGCCTAGTTGCAGTACGTAGCCTAGTTGCAGTACGTAGCCTAGTTGCAGTACGTAGCCTAGTTGCAGTATGTAGCCTAGTTGCTGTACGTAGCCTAGTTGCAGTATATAGCCTAGTTGCAGGATGTAGCCTAGTTGCTGTATGTAGCCTAGTTGCTGTATGTAGCCTAGTTGCAGTACGTAGCCTAGTTGCAGTATGTAGCCTAGTTGCAGGATGTAGCCTAGTTACAGGATGTAGCCTAGTTGCTGTATGTAGCCTAGTTGCTGTATGTAGCCTAGTTGCAGTATGTAGCCTAGTTGCAGTATGTAGCCTAGTTGCAGTATGTAGCCTAGTTGCAGGATGTAGCCTAGTTGCAGTACGTAGCCTAGTTGCAGTACGTAGCCTAGTTGCAGTATGTAGCCTAGTTGCAGTATGTAGCCTAGTTGCAGGATGTAGCCTAGTTGCAGGATGTAGCCTAGTTGCTGTATATAGCCTAGTTGCAGTATGTAGCCTAGTTGCAGTATGTAGCCTAGTTGCAGGATGTAGCCTAGTTGCAGTATGTAGCCTAGTTGCAGTACGTAGCCTAGTTGCAGGATGTAGCCTAGTTGCTGTATATAGCCTAGTTGCTGTATGTAGCCTAGTTGCAGGATGTAGCCTAGTTGCAGGATGTAGCCTAGTTGCAGGATGTAGCCTAGTTGCAGGATGTAGCCTAGTTGCAGTACGTAGCCTAGTTGCAGTATGTAGCCTAGTTGCAGTATGTAGCCTAGTGGCAGGATGTAGCCTAGTTGCTGTATATAGCCTAGTTGCTGTATGTAGCCTAGTTGCAGGATGTAGCCTAGTTGCAGGATGTAGCCTAGTTGCAGGATGTAGCCTAGTTGCAGGATGTAGCCTAGTTGCAGTACGTAGCCTAGTTGCAGGATGTAGCCTAGTTGCAGTATGTAGCCTAGTTGCAGGATGTAGCCTAGTTGCAGGATGTAGCCTAGTTGCAGTACGTAGCCTAGTTGCTGTATGTAGCCTAGTTACAGGATGTAGCCTAGTTGCAGGATGTAGCCTAGTTGCAGGATGTAGCCTAGTTACAGTATGTAGCCTAGTTGCTGTATGTAGCCTAGTTGCAGTATGTAGCCTAGTTGCAGGATGTATCCTAGTTGCAGGATGTAGCCTAGTTGCAGTACGTAGCCTAGTTGCAGGATGTAGCCTAGTTGCTGTATGTAGCCTAGTTGCAGTACGTAGCCTAGTTGCAGGATGTAGCCTAGTTGCAGTACGTAGCCTAGTTGCAGGATGTAGCCTAGTTGCAGTACGTAGCCTAGTTGCAGTACGTAGCCTAGTTGCAGGATGTAGCCTAGTTGCAGTACGTAGCCTAGTTGCAGGATGTAGCCTAGTTGCAGGATGTAGCCTAGTTGCAGTATGTAGCCTAGTTGCAGTACGTAGCCTAGTTGCAGGACGTAGCCTAGTTGCAGGATGTAGGATGTAGCCTAGTTGCAGTACGTAGCCTAGTTGCAGGATGTAGCCTAGTTGCAGTACGTAGCCTAGTTGCAGGATGTAGCCTAGTTGCAGGATGTAGCCTAGTTGCAGGATGTAGCCTAGTTGCAGTACGTAGCCTAGTTGCAGGATGTAGCCTAGTTGCAGTATGTAGCCTAGTTGCAGGATGTAGCCTAGTTGCAGGATGTAGCCTAGTTGCAGTACGTAGCCTAGTTGCAGGATGTAGCCTAGTTGCAGTATGTAGCCTAGTTGCAGTATAGGCTAGTTAGTCTCCTGAATGGCGCAGTGGTCTAAGGCACTACATCGCAGTGCTAGCTGTGCCACTAGAGATCCTGGTTCGAATCCAGGCTCTGTCGCAGCCGGCCGCGACCGGGAGACCCATGGGGCGGCACGCAATTGGCCCAGCGTCGTCCAGGGTAGGGGAGGGAATGGCCGGCAGGGATGTAGCTCAGTTGATAGAGCATGGCGTTTGCAACGCCAGGGTTGTGGGTTCGATTCCCACGGGGGGCCAGTATAAAAAAGATATGTATTCACAAACTGTAAGTTGCTCTGGATAAGAGCGTCTGCAAAATGTAAATGTAGTGCAGAAATTGCTATTTTTGGAGTACCAAACAACAATCCTTCTCTGACCAATAGACAGCTAGATGCCATTGCCTTTGCCTCCCTGTTAGCCCGCAGAAGGATTTTATTGGATTGGAAATCTATCAATCCTCCCTTAGCCTCTCTTTGGCTCAAAGATCTGAAGCTGTTCCTAAAATGAGAAAAAATGAAGTTACCATTCGAGGGTCAACCAACTCATTTTATTCCTCCTGGGACCCGATGATATCCTATTTTGAACAGCTCCAAACACTTCCTCCAGATTACTACTCTTGGCCCCACCTTGAGATTACTGCTATATAGGCCTATAAAATCACTTAATCACCTGAAATTGTTAGGCTATTACATTTTTGCTTGAAGTAACGTTGTTGTATACTTTTGTTTTGTTTTCTGACATGTAACTCAATTACTTTCCCTTTCTTTTTAAATGTGTTTGGAGGCATTCTGGGGGGAGGGGGAGGTCAAAGGGGGACTAAAAGGGGAGAAATGTACCATGTCTTTACATGTTATCTTTCATTCATTGTGAATACAAAATATATCATTTTAAAGGGAAGGCTTTGAAGCCAGATTTAGCGGATTTTGCTGTTTAGTTTTCCTCAACCTGTGTTTTGTTTCTCTCTCCTCTCCCTGTTAGATGGTGAGGCTGCTTCTCTCCAGAGGAGCCAACATTAATGCCTTTGACAAGAAGGATCGCCGAGCAATCCACTGGGCTGCTTACATGGGTGATGAGTTTACCACATCATTTACATTCTGACTAATGTCCTTTATACCAATGAATGAATGAATGAATGGACTGTGTGTTAGTCTCACAGCTCAGCTGTATGAGCCACGTCTAGTGTGTTATGTCAGAATCATGTACTAAGTAGGTTGATTAGATGTTTTCAGTTGTACTAACATGATGTAGGTGTTGCTTATGGTGCTGTGTACCACTGTAAACTAATCTATCTCTCCCTCTCTCTGCCTATCTCTCTGTGTTTGTGTCTCTGTTTCTCTCTTAACCCCCTTACTATCTCTCTCTCTCTCTCTCTCTCTCTCTCTCTCTCTCTCTCTCTCTCTCTCTCTCTCTCTCTCTCTCTCTCTCTCTCTCTCTCTCTCTCTCTCTCTCTCTCTCTCTCTATTTATCCCTCCCCCTCTCTCTATTTATCCCTCCCCCTCTCTCTCTACCATAGGGCACATTGAGGTGGTGAAACTGCTGGCCTCTCATGGATCAGAGGTGTCCTGTAAAGACAAGAAGGCCTACACCCCTCTCCACTCTGCAGCCTCCAGTGGAATGATCAGTGTGGTCAAGTACCTCCTGGACCTTGGTGTGGATGTGAGTCAACACGCATTCAAATGTGTAGGGGGTTTTTCATAATAGTAATGAAGAGAGAGAGGTTAGAGCCAGTGATTTGGACCAGGGGGTTTTCATAACCAAGTGATGAAGAGAGAGAGGTTGGACCAGGGGGGTTTTCAGAACCAAGTAATGAAGAGAGAGAGGTTGGACCAGGGGGTTTTTCAGAACCAAGTAATGAAGAGAGAGAGGTTGGACCAGGGGGTTTTTCATAACCAAGTAATGAAGAGAGAGAGGTTGGACCAGGGGGTTTTCATAACCAAGTAATGAAGAGAGAGAGGTTAGACCAGGGGGTTTTTCATAACCAAGTAATGAAGAGAGAGAGGTTGGACCAGGGGGTTTTCAGAACCAAGTAATGAAGAGAGAGAGGTTGGACCAGGGGTTTTTCAGAACCAAGTAATGAAGAGAGAGAGGTTGGACCAGGGGGTTTTTCAGAACCAAGTAATGATGAGAGAGAGGTTGGACCAGGGGTTTTTCATAACCAAGTAATGAAGAGAGAGGTTGGACCAGGGGGTTTTCAGAACCAAGTGACCTGATCAGGAATGTATTGTTTTGTTCTCTCCCCCCTCTCTCTCTCTCTCCACTCTTTTCCCTCCCTTGCTCCCTCCAGATAAATTAGCCCAATGGGTTCGGTAACACCCCCCTCCACGTGGCATGCTACAACGGGCAGGATGTGGTGGTGAATGAGCTGATCGAGTGCGGCGCCAACGTGAACCAGGTGTACGAGAAGGGTTTCGCCCACTCCACTTCACGGCCGCCTCGCGCCATGGGGCGCTCTGCCTGGAGCTGCTGGTGGGCAACGGGGCCCTCGTCAACATCAAGGTGAGGAGACCGGATGACCAACACTGTGTCTGAACTAAATAACACCCTATTCCCTATGTAGTGCACTACTTTTGACCAGGGGCCCATAGAGCAAGGAGCCGTGATGACACTGCCTGTGTCCCAAATGGCACCCTGTTCCCTTTATAAGTACACTACTTTGGTTCAAAAAGTAGTGTACTTATAAATAGGGTGCCATTTGGGACGCACACACTGACGCAGCACATGGCTTAGTATTTGGCCCTGGTCTACATTCAAATACCAATGGAATAGGCCTAACAATGCAAACTAAATGCAATCAAGCGCTCCTCCAATACGTGTTTGATTTTGCCTGTGGTCAGCAGCACAGACTGCCGTGTGAACCATCTTTGTCTTTCTATCTGCAGAGTAAAGATGGAAAGACCCCCCTCCACATGACGGCCATCCACGGACGCTTCTCCAGATCTCAAGCCATCATCCAGAATGGTGAGTCGCTGTGAATGCTCTCAACTGAATATATATGAACCAGTAGGCTCTTCAGCATTGTCTTTTGTCTTCAAACCATGATTCACTGGCACAGAGCAATGTTACTTGCAATGTGGTTGAACATGAAGCTTCATGAGGCCTCTAGGGTCAAGTGGTTGACGTGTGTGTGTGTCTGTGTGTGTGTATGTGTGTGTGTGTGTGTGTGTGTGTGTGTCTGTGTGTGTCTGTGTGTGTGTGTGTGTTCTGTAGGTGCTGAGATCGACTGTGAAGAAAAGAATGGAAACACACCTCTGCACATCTCTGCTCGCTACGGCCATGAGTTACTCATCAATACACTCATCACGAACGGAGCTGACACAGCCAAGTGAGAACACACACAGTTTCCAGCAAAAATGCAACATGCATCTGCAATTCTGTCATTGACCGAATTCCCGCTTGGAGACTATGCTCAACACATTGTGGTGTGTGGGGGTTGATAGACAGGGCATTGCAGCATGCTGATGTGTTGATCTGCTGTGGGGTTTAATGAGGACTGTGATGTGGTGCTGTTTCCAATCTTAGCTGAATCAACTGTAAGTCGCTCTGGATAAGAGTGTCTGCTTAAAGTCTCAAATGTAAAAATGTGTTGCAGGCGAGGCGTCCATGGGATGTTCCCCCTCCACCTGTCTGCTCTCAGTGGGTTCTCTGACTGCTGTCGGAAGCTCCTCTCATCAGGCTTTGATATAGACACCCCTGACGACTTTGGAAGGACCTGTTTACATGCTGCAGCAGCTGTTGGGTGAGTGGACTGGTCCAGGCTTTACACCAAGGAATATTTAGTTCATGAACTGGAAAGCCACCAGAAAGAACAAACACATATTCACACTCTTACATTTCACATTGTTTAGCAGTATTAAAAAATCGTATAGATCATTAGTGCGGTATCATTTCTGTATAATGTGGTTCCATGCCATGGTGGTATTGACTTGCGCTCTGGTCTAAATTGTCTTTATATCTTCTTGAAAGAGAAGAGAAACCTGCAAACTGCTCTTGCTAGTATCACTTTTTATTATTGCTTTTATTAGCATTATAAAAACAGTGATACTAGCAAGAGCAGTGTACGGGTTTCTCTTTTCTCTAAGGTTCTCATTGTTACCATCCACCTGATAGCTCAGATGTGAAAGGGCCTTTCTGAACTTGATATCTTGTTACCAGGAACCTGGACTGTCTGAATCTGCTGCTCAACACAGGGGCAGACTTCAACAGAAAGGACAGCTTCGGAAGGTCTGTCTGTGGCATCAAATAACTTTCATATGTGATCTTTATGATAATGGGGAATATAGTATAGGGGCATATAGGAATTATTATGGGAAATATTGGGCGGCAGGTAGCCTAGCGGTTAAGAGCGTTGGGTCAGTAACCGAAAGGTTGCTGGTTCAAATCCCCTAGCTGACTAGGTGAAAAATGTGTCTATGTGCACTGCAGCAAGGCACTTAACCCTAATTGCTCCTGTAAGTCGCACTGGATAAGAGTGTCTGCTAAATGACGTAAATGTAAAATGTAAATGTTTTACAGCTCCAATAAGCTGTTTCTGTTGTTGATGTTGAATGGTTTCTGTGCGTTCTTCTAGGAGTCCTCTGCATTATGCGGCAGCCAATTGTAACTACCAGTGTCTGTTTGCCTTGGTGGGGTCTGGGGCCAGTGTGAACGATCTGGATAAAAGGGGTTGCACCCCGCTCCACTACGCTGCTGCCTCCGACACAGACGGAAAGTACGTCTCACACCTCTCTTACTGTTGTGTGTGTTGTGGTGCCATGACCTTTCACATTTCACTGTAGTCTGGAGAGTATGTTGTGGTGCCATGACCTTTCACATTTCACTGTAGTCTGGAGAGTATGTTGTGGTGCCATGACCTTTCACATTTCACTGTAGTCTGGAGAGTATGTTGTGGTGCCATGACCTTTCACATTTCACTGTAGTCTGGAGAGTATGTTGTGGTGCCATGACCTTTCACATTTCACTGTAGTCTGGAGAGTATGTTGTGGTGCCATGACCTTTCACATTTCACTGTAGTCTGGAGAGTATGTTGTGGTGCCATGACCTTTCACATTTCACTGTAGTCTGGAGAGTATGTTGTGGTGCCATGACCTTTCACATTTCACTGTAGTCTGGAGAGTATGTTGTGGTGCCATGACCTTTCACATTTCACTGTAGTCTGGAGAGTATGTTGTGGTGCCATTACCTTTCACATTTCACTGTAGTCTGGAGAGTATGTTGTGGTGCCATGACCTTTCACATTTCACTGTAGTCTGGAGAGTATGTTGTGGTGCCATGACCTTTCACATTTCACTGTAGTCTAGAGTATGTTGTTGGCCGTGTTTGAATACATACTAGTGTTAAATCTGCAGTGTGAAAGCTTGGCCACGTCTCCTTTGGGAAAGTGTCTCTGCTTGCTTATCTGTCTGTCTTGATGTTGGTATAATGATTAGTGAACTCTTGACCTCTGACCTCTAGGTGTCTGGAATATTTGCTGCGAAACGACGCTAACCCAGGGATCAGGGACAATCAGGGCTACAACGCAGTCCATTACGCGTCTGCGTACGGACACCGCCTCTGTCTGGAGCTGGTGAGTCAGAACCACAGGGGACTAGACGCCCTGCATTCACAGACCTGTAGGGGGACCTGTCTCCAGACATCATTTGTAATAATTGATGATTCCTTATTATATCATTGATTATTAGTTATTCAAATCCATTCTTGTCTCCCCGCCCTTCCTCCCAGGCGGTGACGGGTCATGAGGAGTGTGTGGAGGCCCTGCTGCAGCACAGCGCCAGCTTCCTGGTTCGGGACTGTAAGGGGTGGACCCCTGTCCACCTGGCGGCGGCATCCGGACACATCGGGGTGCTGGGGGGGCTCCTACACGCCGCCCAGTCAGTGGAGACCCTCCCCGTCATCACAGACAACCAGGGCTACACGCCACTACACTGGGCCTGCTACAACGGTACGTACTGGACTAACGGAACACTAGATATTTTCTGATTTTCTCTCTTCAGCACCGTAAACATGTCCCTGAATTAGGCAGGCCATACAACGGTACGAACTGACTAACTGGACTGTAGCTCTGTTCTCTCCTCCATGAAGTGTACACTCATTCACTCCCTCTTGTGGCTTGAAAAGCATTCGATTGGTGTGGACGGAGCCATGTGGGGGAATGAACAAGACTACAACAGAATTAGGGGTTATGACTCTCAGTGGAGGACCTTACACTGAAACAGGACTTTGTCAGGGATTGACATAGCATATGTTGTAGCTAAAACATCTTTTGTGACTTCACCATTGTCAGATGTGTAGCTTTCTCTGAGAGTATTGTTGTGGTCTGCAGCGACGTCATCTTTTTCCTGTATGAATCAATCTTCCACTAGGCCATGACACGTGTGTAGAGGTGCTGCTGGAACAGGAGGTTTTCCACAAGACCGAGGGCAACTCGTTCAGCCCCCTCCACTGAGCTGTGATCAATGACAACGAGGGGGCTGCAGAGATGCTGATTGACACTCTGGGGCCGGCCATTGTCAACGCCACTGACACCAAGAACCGGTAACTACAGCACATGACAAAGTCTTTTTCTTCTGTAGAATAATGTTGTCTTGGGAATAAAATGACCTCTGGGGTTGGATGAGGGATTGTAGATTACTTTTAATACATCTATTAGTGATTTTATATTTCTATGGTATAAACAGGGTTAATTGAACAAACTTGTTTATAACAGTCCTACATGATATCGGTGAAATACGTTTCCTCTCTCTCCAAGACCCCCCTGCATGCGGCGGCTTTCACGGACCACGTGGAGTGTCTTCAGCTGCTGCTAGGCCACAACGCCCAGGTCAACTCCCCCGATGCCTCCGGGAAGACCTCCCTCATGATGGCTGCTGAGAACGGACAAACCAACGCTGTCGGTACGCAGCCCCCTCTCCTCCGCTTTGCCTCGCCCAGCCGGCTTAAGTTCAACATGTCTGTTTTACATTTTAATAAGTCGCTTCATTTCCTAATTGAGTTTCTTTATGTTTCTCTGTCTGTGTCAGAGCTGTTGGTGAGCAGTGCCAAAGCAGAGCTCACCCTGCAGGATGCAGTCAAGAACACTGCTCTTCATCTGGCCTGCAGTATGTTGAGCATCCCCACATGAAGATGACGTTCATCTGAACAGTTGGCTCTCTCTGGTTAAAATTTTGGTCTGACATGTTTGACTCTGGTTTTTAAAGGGGCATGAAACCAGTGCTTTGTTGATATTGGAGAAGATTACAGACAGGAACCTCATCAACTCGACTAACGCAGCCTTACAGACGTACGTATGGTTCAGCTGTATTAATTGGGCCAGAAGAATTGGTCCTCTGTAGCTCAGCTGGTAGAGCACGGCGCTTGTAACGCCAAGGTAGTGGGTTCGTTCCCCGGGACCACCCATACACAAAAAAAATTATGCACGCATGACTGTAAGTCGCTTTGGATAAAAGCGTCTGCTAAATGGCATATTATAATTATATAATTAGAAGAAGTGCACTATATAGGGAATAGTCTGGCATTTGGGAGGTATCTTCATTTGCTTCTGGCTAATCTAACGGTACTTTCTCCTCAGGCCGTTACACGTTGCAGCCAGAAATGGTCTGACAGTGGTGGTTCAGGAGCTACTAGTGAAGGGTGCTAGCGTGCTAGCAGTCGATGAGAATGGTAAGATCCATAACGCTAACACTGTTTTCTTCTGTACTTCTCTTCTCAATGTGTCCACAAATGTTTCTCTCTAGTCCACTGCTTGGTTATTGTCTTAACTTTGTATCTCCTAGCCTGGTGTTATTTCATGTTTTTCACCAAAAGTGTTGTAGTAAACGGTGATGCTCCTGAAGTGACCCTCTGCTGTTCTGTTTGAACCCCTCAGGTTACACGCCTGCCTTGGCCTGCGCCCCCAACAAAGACGTGGCGGACTGCCTGGCGCTGATCCTGGCCACCATGATGCCCGTGTCCCCCTGCAACCCTGCGCCCAGCCTGTCCTTCAGTGCCATTAACCACTACACCACCAGCCCCTCCAAGAGTGTGACCTTCGACAGCCTGCCCGTGCTGCGCAGCGAGCACAGCTCCTACTGCAGCTTCAACAACATCGGCCACCGCGAACACGATGGAGGCTTCTACAAGGATGAGGAACTCAACGACTCAGACTCAGAGACATACTGAGGGGGGTGGTGGTCGCTGCCCAGGAGGGGAGCCAAGGGCAGGCAGATGGACAGTGAAGTGGGGCAGAGGCCACAAACAAATCCACACATACACACCGTGTCTTAAATCACCACAGCCAGCTTTGGGAGGGCACGAGCCGAGACAGTCCGCACAGGAGCCTTAAGAGTCCCGCAGTTGGAGAGAGAGAAATGGAGGGAGGGAGGGAGAGGGGGAGGCACAACAGGCTGGCTGGCCACACTCATCCTCTCATACCACCAGGTGTCCTTCCAGCAGATACTGGACTTCAGAGGAACTGCTGCCTGCTATACCCCACCTTTACCTTTACCCACAAAGGTCCTAAACGGTAGAAACTGTCCAGCCAACAGACAGACGGACACCTTATGACGGCAATAACCTGTAGTCCAAGGGGATAGTAGCACTTCACTGAGTGAAAAACAGACATGGACCAAAAGATGTGGAAGAAGCCTTTTCAAAACCTGTTTTGACAGTAGAAATGGGATTGAGCGTTTTGGGCTGAGAAAAAACATAAGGAGTGATGTTTCATTTATGTTTTATGAGAGTGATGGTCATGTTTATCCGCACACTAAGACAGACAGAACGCACCTAGCCTCTTGGCTGTAATCCATGTGGGAGGAGGGGAAATCATTTATTTTTTATGAACAAACATTTAAATAAAATCATTCATGTCTTAAGCTCCTGACCCTCTGTGGGAACCAAAAAATCGTAGAGTAATTTCAAAGAATTTCCATCCCCAATGGCACCCTATCCCCTTTATAGTACACTACTTAAGACCAGGGCCCATAGGGTTCTGGTCAAAAGTAGTGTACTCTATAAAGAATAGGGTGCCATTTAGGACGTACAGTTTTGCATTTGTATGACAGGACTATTTACATTTGTGTTTTTAAACCTACCTGTCCTTTGCCCTCTAGAAAATATTTTAGAAAGAATACATGAATGAATAATTTACTTTCTTGTGATATTTATGTCATCATTTTGTGCCTTCTTTAGTTACTGAGGGGAGGTTAGGAGAGTAGAGGCAGCTGTATGAGCGAAAACAATGATGCACACTAAGTACTACAACGTTTGTGAAAAGCACTGATACTATTCCGAGGCAGAAAACATGCCTCCCTTGGAGAGGAGAAACACTGTAAACCAATGGTAGGACAGCAGCATTTAGATTTTCTTCTGTTGAAAAAAATATATATATTATTTGTCTTGGTCTTATAATCAATGTATTTTGACAGGTTTTGCTTGCTTTAACTTCTTCAAAAAAATGAAACCACTCAATCCTTTTATGTGATTGCTTGTTCAATCCCCCGTTTTTGTCTCTTTTTGAAAATCATTTTAACTGGAAATATGTACAATACATATGCTATGTTCGTCAAATCAGGATCAGGAGGTTCACAGGTTTTTTCGTGTCCTTTTTTTTTCTTTAAAAGGATGAAACTAGCATGTACATATGAAATAGTGACTGAATTCGAAACTCCCATGAATTCTTTCAGTATCTGAAGATTGCTGTATATTTTATGAGTAATACAATAAAGAAATGAGTTATGTTATTTAATAATGAACTATGGGTTATCTGTTTTATGTGACAACCGCAGTATCAATTTCTAGGTGACAGTGGTGCTAATCCCAAAAGAAAGGCTACATACAACAAGGAACAAGAAGTCTATTGGCAAAGTGATGAATATTTTTTATTTATTTATTTTTATTTATTTTATTTCACCTTTATTTAACCAGGTAAGCCAGCTGAGAACAGGTTCTCATTTACAACTGCGACCTGGCCAAGATAAAGCAAAGCAGTGCAATAAAAACAACACAGAGTTACATATGGGGTAAAAAACATAAAGTCAAAAATACAACAAAAAATATATATACAGTGTGTGCAAATGTAGCAAGTTATGGAGGTAAGGCAATAAATAGGCTATAGTGCAAAATAATTACAATAGTATTAACACTGGAATGCTAGATGTGCAAGAGATTATGTACAAATAGAGATACTGGGGTGCAAAAGAGCAAAATAAAAACAATATAGGGATGAGGTAGTTGGGTGGGCTAATTTCAGATGGGCTGTGTACAGGTGCATTGATCGGTAAGGTGCTCTGACAACTGATGCTTAAAGTTAGTGAGGGAGATAAGAGTCTCCAGCTTCAGAGATTTTTGCAATTCGTTCCAGTCATTGGCAGCAGAGAACTGGAAGGAATGGCGGCCAAAGGAGGTGTTGGCTTTGGGAATGACCAGTGAGATATATATTATTATAATATTGCATGTACCTTGGCCTAACGGTGTGGGTTATGTATTTTATTTTTCATGGCGTCCTCAACATTACAGTTTTAAGGGCAACAATAGCCTAAATTTGTTTACAACTCGCAGGATTTCCATACATGAGCTTTCAACAACACAGAGAGTTGCATCAGCACGAGATCGAAAGTGCGTCAAATCTGTACAGGTCATTGTTACGTCATCACTGATAAACGTTGAAACTGATCAGAAACCGCTGGAGCAGTTCAGTCTAATCCTCCCTAGTGCTGGAGGATTGCGTTTGTTTTCGCTCTGGATGCGCGTTCATTTTGGCAAGGAAATGTGCTGATTTTGCAAGGAGATGGAGAATAAAGAGTTCAAGGTAGACATGTTATTTATTTTTAAATCTTCAATTATATTAATTACTGTGGATTAAATATTGTTTAACAAATGAAATAATGTGCTATTCATGCTGTAATATCAAACTAGCAAGTATATGGCCGGGGAGTCATGAGAGTTGGCTAAAGGTACAGTAGGGTCAAATGGGGGTCAAAGGTTATGACAGCACCTTCATAAATTCGTCCAAAATGGCACCCTATTCCCTATGTAGGCTAGTGTACTACTTTTGACTAGGAGCCATAGAAGGGTTGGCTGACGAAAATGATGCTCGCGCATCGATGGCCGGAAGTCGTGTATCTTGTTATGATTCTGAACCTCAGCTAACAACAAGCTGCCATGTGGGGAATCGTAGCTCTGTGGCATGTTTCAGCTCGTTGTATGGTGTTATTGATACCATGTCTTGTTTTGAGGTGTTTTGACTGATATCATGTCTATGCAATGACGAAAATTCGCTACCTAGCTAACCAACAACAACTGTAACAATGTATTTGAGACGAGTTCATTGTTCAAATGTATTTATGTTTGCATTAAACATTTAGAGACTAAATATAGTTTACATGTTGTCTAAGTCAAACCCTGTCTATTTTGCCCCATAGTTGCATGCCAGTTTTGTTGCTTAACAACCAACCCCTCTATAGAGTCCCACAGTGGAGGTGTGATAATACCCATAAAACCTAGCGGTCAAACAGGGAAATGGTTCCAATCGTTTTTCCACCATTCATTTTTCCCATAGGCGATTTTAGAAACACATAAAATAAGGGCTGTATTTCGTGTAGGCTTACCCTGGCGTGACGTTTTTGTAACCATGTAAATCTCTCTCGGACAAGTTGATGTATTTGATGTATTTTTCTATTACATGTATGACATTTCATTGAGATATTTTGTGTTTTAATGACGCATAATTGAATTCCAGCCTAACTCTGCTTTCTGTTGTCGCCATCAGGATGCAGTGGTGACCAGTGGCGGCTCCTGAAAAAATTCTCAGGAGGGGCAATTTTTCTGATGATTTAGGTGACCTACACACATTTAAAAAAAGATATGTCCAGCAACAACATGAAGACAGGGGCAGCATATAAGTCAATACCAGAAGCATTTATTGACTGATCTCAAAAGTGTTGGCTTACCAGGGTTGGTGGAGCCCTCAGTTTCATCTTTGCCTCGCAAAGCTAACTCAAACACTCCGCAAAACTTCACACACTGGATTAGCCGGCTGAGGATGTGGCGGTTCTTGCTAATGTCGTAGTAAATATATTTGTTATAGTGAATATGGAATATGATATGTTGAGTAAAATGTTGTGCTAAGATCTATTTAGGTCAGGAGCTGGTTATAAGTTCTGTTCCTATCCAATAACAATGGACAAAAGGGTCCTATCTTGTCAGCCTTGTCAGCAGGTGGCCAAGGACAACACCCACGCCATAGGCCTCTCAGTTCTTCCAACTCACGAGTTCTTGCTCTGAGGACACACACACACACAAACACACACACACACACACACATCATCACTGTTAAACACACACACACACACACACATCATCACTGTTAAACACACACACACACACACACACACAAAAATCCCCTCTCTTAGGCTGAACATTTGAAGACAGAGAACCCGACTCAGAGCCAATGCAACAGTGACAGTAGCCTGCAGGGGACCTCGCCCAACTCATCAGGACCAATCAGAAGATCAGAACTACTAGATTGAACCTACTTCATTTATTGCATAAAATGTCTGCACACAATGTTTCGGGGCTCTCTTCAGATAATAATAATAATAATAATAATAATAATATATGCCATTTAGCAGACGCTTTTATCCAAAGCGACTTACAGTCATGCGTGCATACATTTTTGTGTATGGGTGGTCCCGGGGATCGAACCCACTACCTTGGCGTTACAAGCACCATGCTCTACCAGCTGAGCTACAGAAAGTGGATACTCATGGATGCGCATTGCAATTGTAAAATGTCAACACAATTGGAGACACCACGTCATTTTTGGAGACATGTTATTGACAGTAAACTATTGTAGATGCGACTGCTAACTAAATAAAACATTTTAGCTGGCTAGCTAATCATCTTAGCTAAATGTGGGGCAAACAATTCAGTTATTTACCGTTAATTTGAGGGATTGGGGTGAAAGAAATCGAGTTACATAGTGATACTTTACGATATACTGTATTGACAATATCGCAATATTTTAGCGCTAGTTGGCTGTACCTGCACCAAAACACCATTATTGTTCCTTCATAGCTTGTTCTCAATCTTTTCACATTGGGAGCAAATTTGTTTTCAGCACTTTTATTTCCATGACTGATCAAAACTCGTTCTCATGGCTTTCTGATCCCTCTGCAACAGACATATGGTGCGCAATAAAATCACAGTATCGAATCGCAATACGTATAGAATCATGAGACTCGCAATGCTGATGCATATATCTTATCGTGAGGTTCCTGGCAATTCCCAGCCCAAGTTCATTTGCCACAACAAATCTCTTCGCTAGCAAACGCGATGTCTTCTCCAAAACGGCAATGTGTCTCCAGCAATGTTTACTTTTTTGACGTTCTATGGCATCTCCACTTTCCAAGCATATATGACCACATGTAATATTTTGGTAAGTGATGCAAATAGTGAACTATGTAGGGCCAGGATGTAAAATATATGTAGCTGCAGCAATTTCTCTTATCTGATATGGTAAGTAATGGGGCTTAATTTATAGCTCCCTAAGAGTTTGACGAACGGGTCCGTGAACGCGATTCCAGATATATTTACCTCTGAATAAACTGCCTTTATTACACCATATCCACATCCAGTAAACTTGTGATTATCAACACTAACCTCATCGTTGTGGCGGCGGACAGCTAGCCTGTATCCCTCGTCATCCAGTTGAGTGAGTGGCAATGTCTTTTTTCGTTCGTACCAATTTTTGGAAAATCCTCGGGTGTAGGACTTTCCGCCTTTAGTAGAAACCTGTTGAATTATTAAATTTGGTCTGGGAGGTCCTAATTGTTTCGTTGCCAATTTATCTTCATTTGTTCGCCGACAAAAAGGAACTTCTTTCAAACAATCCACTCTTTTCTCAGTTACGTTCATGGTTACGTAACGTATGACGAAAGCGCGTAAGTGCAAGCCCACAGACACCCATTGAGATTGTATTGAAGGCTCTGAAATTTGAAAAAAAATAGATTTTACATGGGAGTCTATTACAGACTTCTGGGCGATTTTCAACCTGACTGAAATCGCCCCAAAAGGGGGGGGAGCCATTTGAAGCACGACTTTAGCCTGATTCGACATTTAGTGGCAGTGTGGCACTATGGCAGATCAGACGTATAGATTACAACACTGATAACTACTGTTGCCGTGATATACAGTGGGGCAAAAAAGTATTTAGTCAGCCACCAATTGTGCAAGTTCTCCCACTTAAAAAGATGGGAGAGGCCTGTAATTTTCATCATAGGTACACGTCAACTATGACAGACAAATTGAGAAAAAAAAATCCAGAAAATCCCATTGTAGGATTTTTAATGAATTTATTTGCAAATTATGGTGGAAAATAAGTATTTGGTCACCTACAAACAAGCAAGATTTCTGGCTCTCACAGACCTGTAACTTCTTCTTTAAGAGGCTCCTCTGTCCTCCACTCGTTACCTGTATTAATGGCACCTGTTTGAACTTGTTATCAGTATAAAAGACACCTGTCCACAACCTCAAACAGTCACACTCCAAACTTCACAATGGCCAAGACCAAAGAGCTGTCAAAGGACACCAGAAACAAAATTGTAGACCTGCACCAGGCTGGGAAGACTGAATCTGCAACAGGTAAGCAGCTTGGTTTGAAGAAATCAACTGTGGGAGCAATTATTAGGAAATGGAAGACATACAAGACCACTGATAATCTCCCTCGATCTGGGGCTCCATGCAAGATCTCACCCCGTGGGGTCAAAATGATCACAAGAACGGTGAGCAAAAATCCCAGAACCACACGGGGGACCTAGTGAATGACCTGCTGAGAGCTGGGACCAAAGTAACAAAGCCAACCATCAGTAACACACTACGCCGCCAGGGACTCAAATCCTGCAGTGCGAGACGTGTCCCCCTGCTTAAGCCAGTACATGTCCAGGCCCGTCTGAAGTGCATTTGGATGATCCAGAAGAGGATTGGGAGAATGTCATATGGTCAGATGAAACCAAAATATAACTTTTTGGTAAAAACTCAACTCGTCATGTTTGGAGGACAAAGAATGCTGAGTTGCATCCAAAGAACACCATACCTACTGTGAAGCATGGGGTTGGAAACATCATGCTTTGGGGCTGTTTTTCTGCAAAGGGACCAGGACGACTGATCCGTGTAAAGGAAAGAATGAATGGGGCCATGTATCGTGGAGATTTTGAGTGAAACCCTCCTTCCATCAGCAAGGGCATTGAAGATGAAACGTGGCTGGGTCTTTCAGCATGACAATGATCCCAAACACACCGCCCGGGCAACGAAGGAGTGGCTTCGTAAGAAGCATTTCAAGGTCCTGGAGTGGCCTAGCCAGTCTCCAGATCTCAACCCCCATAGAAAATCTTTGGAGGGAGTTGAAAGTCTGTGTTGCCCAGCGACAGCCCCAAAACATCACTGCTCTAGAGGAGATCTGCATGGAGGAATGGGCCAAAATACCAGCAACAGTGTGTGAAAACCTTGTGAAGACTTACAGAAAACGTTTGACCTGTGTCATTGCCAACAAAGGGTATATAACAAAGTATTGAGAAACTTTTGTTATTGACCAAATACTTATTTTCCACCATCATATGCCAATAAATTCATTAAAAATCCTACAATGTGATTTTCTGAAATTTTTTTCTAATTTTGTCTGTCATAGTTGACGTGTACCTATGATGAAAATTACAGGCCTCTTTCATCTTTTTAAGTGGGAGAACTTGCACAATTGGTGGCTGACTAAATACTTTTTTTCCCCACTGTAATTGATTAGAAAAAAAATCCCTTCCTTTTCCCGTTTGGCAGTGCGTCGCCCATTTCGCCCTATTGAACAGGCCGCCCCTGGTGGTGACGTTCACTACCGTGACCCACAAGGATGAAACTTCCCAGACCAGCCTCACCCTCAGCAGGGGAAAGAGAAGCTACCCAGACCTACACACCTTTGTGCAGGACATGAAGGACGAGTAAGTTGCTCTTTGGCTTCCCCATGCATCCCCTAGATATGTTCCCTATCTCAATTGCATACTCCTCGTGTCCTCTCTTCTCAAAACCCATTGGATGAGAAAGCCAGAGGTCCCGCCCTTCTGAACTTCTCATCCATTGGGTTTTGAGAAGGAGGCGAGGAGATTGAGAGTCTCCCATAGTCTCGGGCCAATACAAAGGACTCAACGGACCAAATAACCAATCAGGGATGTCTGGGTGTGGCCTAGTTCCATAGAGGTCCATCCATAACGTAGTCTAAGATAATAGAGGTAATGTCCATCCATAACGTAATCTAAGATAATAGAGGTAATGTCCATCCATAACGTAATCTAAGATAATAGAGGTAATGTCCATCCATAACATAATCTAAAATAATAGAGGTAATGTCCATCCATAACGTAATCTAAAATAATAGAGGTAATGTCCATCCATAACGTAGTCTAAGATAATAGAGGTAATGTCATGTAGTTCATTGTGTACTTGCATTTATTTACTTTTCAGCCATTGGAATCTGCTGAGTGAGAATATGCGTGCCGGGGTGAGTTATAGTCACCTCTAAAGTAGTTAATGTTGGTAAAATGGACCAAGCATTCATTTGTGGAAATCCTGCAAGACCTTTAATCCTGAACCACTGCTTTAATTGACTAGCTTGAGTAAATGGTTCTACGTTTTATATCAGTGCAGCCCCTTTAACAAACTAACTCTGTATGGTCTTTTAACATTGCAGATGAGCAGACATGAGTTTAGTGCCAAGTGCATGGATATTGTAGCATGGGTGATGGAGTCTACATCCACTGTGGTTGTTCCCGCCCTTGACCTCACCATGCAGATAGAGCTCTCTGATTCGCCAAGCTCTTCTGGATCAGGAAGTAATGAGGCAGGAGAGGTGACCTCTCTTGGCCGCAGCGTCAGATTCAGCTGTAGTGGAGGAGCCAGCAGGTGCACCAGCGCCAGAACTGCCTACAGCACACGCACTCCCACGCCTTTCCCCTCCTCTCACAGGTACCTAGCCCTATCCCCTCCTCTCACAGGTACCTAGCCCTATCCATGCCTCTAACAGGCACCTAGCCCTATCCACGCCTCTCACAGGTACCTAGCCTTATCCACGCCTCTCACAGGTACCTAGCCCTATCCATGCTTCTAACAGGTACCTAGCCCTATCCATGCCTCTCACAGGTACCTAGCCCTATCCCCTCCTCTCAAAGGTACCTAGCCCTATCCTCTCCTCGCACAGGTACCTAGCCCTATCCCCTCCTCTCAAAGGTACCTAGCCCTATCCCCTCCTCTCACAGGTACCTACCCCTATCCACGCCTCTCAAAGGTACCTAGCCCTATCCCCTCCTCTCACAGGTACCTACCCCTATCCACGCCTCTCAAAGGTACCTAGCCCTATCCCCTCCTTTCACAGGTACCTAGCCCTATCCCTTCCTCTCACAGGTACCTACCCCTATCCACGCCTCTCACAGGTACCTAGCCCTATCCCCTCCTCTCACAGGTACCTAGCCCTATCCCCTCCTCTCACAGGTACCTAGCCCTATCCCCTCCTCTCACAGGTATCTAGCCCTATCCCCTCCTCTCACAGATACCTAGCTCTATCCCCTCCTCTTTTTGCAGGTATTTCCTGTTATAGGTACAAATATCCATTCCAGATCCACTTAGTGAGAAATACTACTTAGACACTACACAACCACTCTAAAATGTTTACTCTGAATGTTAATGTTTGGTCTGAGTGTGGTTTGAGATGGTTCACAATGCTTCCTTTGAATAACAATAACAAGGTTGAGTTTGTGTCCCAAATTCTTGGATCATATTTTTTATTTTGTTACCATATACTATTCATTTCTGTTGTGCATTCTGCAGGTCCATGACCTCTTTGCTAAGTGAGAACGAAGAGCGATATGTCTCCTCACCTGAGGGTGGCGATAGAGAGATGAGACACAGACCACACTCAGCACCACTGAGATCTGTGTTTGGCATCTCTGAGGACTCTGTCTTCGACATGGTCCAGAGCGGCCAGTCGCAGGGTGACATCATACCGCCGCCCAAACGGAGTAGACAGGAGAAATAAAGACCTAGCAAAATGTCAACGGATGGCAAGTTTATGATGGGTATTGTCTAGTTGGTTATAAACCTTCTCAACTCCAGATTGGCTGAGCTAATGCGAAGTGTCAGTTAGGGAACTCTAGTTCTGCTGACTGGAAGTATCTCAGCAAGTCAACAGTTTGCCCAAGAGATGCTAAGCATGGTGACTTCTAAGATGTATTCCCATGCCATAGAGCATATTGCGCTCGGCCACAAGTCTCCCCTTGAGTTAGAGAGGGAGCTTGAGGCCATCTTGGGTCCTCTGGCTGGACAGGTCATAGTCATCATCATAGATAGCATCATCAAGGCTAAAGCCAACAGAGGAAATGAGGGGAGAGCGTCCAGCCCCTTGACCTATTTTCTAACTGACATTTAGGCAGAAATACAAAGCCTAGTGGTTCACAGATCGGCTAGCAGAGCATCCACCAGACTGTCCAACAATGACCCACTGCTGAACATTTCCAAGTCAAAGGTCTTAAGATCAGTTCTGCTCAAAATGGCAGAGCTCTTTGGCCAAGGTCCAAGTGCAACCTGTCTAGTTCCACTAGTCCAGAGTCAGTCCAACAACTCAATTTGCGACTGGACTGTGAATGCAGGCACCATTCATCCAAGTACATTTCTGTCCGACAACAGAGTGACAGAAGTGTCATCCGATGTTGTGGATCTTGTACTTGAGTTTTTTTGGATAACAGGATTTTTGGATAACAGGAACCCGTCAAGGCCACAGAGTGCCTGCTCCCACAACTCAGCTAGTGGAGCAATAGATATGAGAGCTCTTGCTGGGGACTTGGTCAGACAGGTGTCTGTCAAACTCAGCCCATTTGTCTCTGAGAGTCAACTCTCCACCATGTCCATGACAGATCTGTCATCATCTTTTTCTGACTCCACCTTGAAGCAGTTGTGTTCTCGCTCTGTTGTTGCTCTGGCAACTGCCTGTCAAGCAATCAAAACAGAGCTCGAGAACCAGATACCTACCAACCTGGCAGCCAGAGACCTACTATCGTCTCTGGTAGAGACCATTGAGGACATGGATATCTCTGACATCCTCCAGGGCCCGTCGGCCATTTTGGAGGAGGCTGCTGTGATAAAGCACCCAGAGATGTCCACCTCGACAATATACAGATCTCTGCTTCTCGACTCATCTCTCGCCTCCTCTAAGATGGTCACTGAGAGCATTATCTTCAACAACCCATGCCCATCAGAGGAGAATGTAAGTATTCAGAAGGAGCTCCCTGCTGATAAAGTTGACATCCTCCATGGTCAACCACTGGAGGAGTATATTGTCAAAGCTGAGCAATGCATCACTCAGGTCATTCAGGATGCAGCTTTGACATATACTGCTGCGCTGGATAAAACCGACACTTGTGGGAAACTGTCGGAAATCCTATCTGTCCATGTTTCCTCAGAGAATATTGAGGAGGCATCCTCTGATCTCTTTGGTGGAATTATTTCCGACCTGCATGAGGTATCTGAGGTCAATAAGGCCTCCATGCGTACGAAATCAGGTCACAAAATGTTCTGGGTGGAAGTGAGTTCAGGTTCCCAGAAGATTTATACCAAAACCCTGGACAAACTAAGGAAGCTGTTCACCTCCCACCATCTCACTGAGGGAAAAAATACTCCTGTGCAAATCGAGCTTTCTGCAACTGGACTACTTGTAACTGAGACCACTGTGCAGGAATCTCCTGTAACTGAGGCCACTTTGGCAGTGTCTCCTGTACAGAAGACAGACAGTAAGACCCCTTCTAAGTCCCCAGCTTCAGCCTACCAGCTCACCCTCGACACCTGCACTAAAGGGGTAATCAAACAGGTGATCTCGGTGATGAGAGGGACACTTCAAAGGAAGACTGCTCCGCTTCCGTTGGGGAGAGCACGTAAAATTCATCCTTCGACTTCAACCAGAAGTTGGACTCGATAATTTCGAAATTGGAGGACCTCTCCATTTCGAGTGATGTGACGTCAGCCGAGATTGCCACACTCACGCGATCTCTTAGTGCAGCCAGCAGAACCTCTAACATTTCCATCCAGAGCTTTCACAGTGCTGAGTTCCGAGCTAAGGCCAAACACATTGTGAGTGAGACCATTCTCAGAGCTGCTAGCAAAGCCAGCCATTCTTTGCTACAGAGCATGCCTAGCACCACCTTCTCACACCATGCGGTTTCTACAGCCGAAGATATAGTAAATATTATCATGCAAGACCTTGAAAGTGTATCCCAGTACACTGTGGACGACGCAGACTCCTTCCCACTAGGAGAGAAAAAGCTGGAGTTCCAGCTCAAACCCAGAGTTGTCTTTGACAACTTATTGGATGCTGCTCAAACCATGTACCACAGAGTAAAGGATAGACTGAACATCTTTTTCTCTTTTCCACCAGTGTCAGTCACCACAGCCAAATATGTGCTGGACTCCGCCCCTGTGGAGACACTCAGACATTCTAAGTCCGCTGACACTGCTCTTGTTGAGGACAGGAGCCGCCCTCCGTCTGTGAGAAGTGAGAAGCCTTTGTCAAAAGTCTGTTTGGCTAAAAGGTCTAAAACCCTTCTGTCTTCGAGTGGCTCTTCAACAGACCACCATGTAATTGACACATGCAGTGAGGATGTCACTCTGCCCACCAGGAGTATGTCAGTTGTGAGCAACAACAGTTTGAAGAGAGCCTCTCCTCTCCACGGCAGTGGATTGAGTGAAAGTTGCAAACCTCTTGTGTCTCTAAAAGACGTAACAGTGGCAGTCAGCCAAGAAGGCTTTAGCAAAACTGCAAAGAAGACGCTCAGCTTGATCCTAAATGTGATCAAGTGTAGAGTGGCCAACTCTGAGAGTTCATCTGTTGGGCAGATTGCAAGTGAGGAGTGTCTGATAGCCACTAACATGTTAGACTCTGTACTGGAGAGCCTTGACCAGTTGCCTGACATGAGCGCTGCCGATGAGATCACAAGGACAGAATCCCATACCTCTATCGCAATGGACGAGACAGGTTCACGGTCAACGCTTGTGAGCCAACAAGAAATAAACATATCTGACACCAATATCATAGTGAAAACTATAATGGACACATTGAAGACGGACGACCCAGAGATGACTTCAGCAGAAGAACATCTGGATAGGCTCCTGTCAGTTGAAGCCCTTCAAGGTGCATCTGGCAACCTGATCACAAAGGTCCATGGTCTCATTCAGGAGATAACCATAAACCGCCAGCTTCAATCCATGGTTGGCCACAGAAGCCTCTCTCAACCAGCGCTGCCTAAACCAGCCCTGAGGAAGCTGTCAAAGGACGATGCCTCAGAGCTCATGTACAACTTTGCCCAGACTTCTGTTAGGAGACTCCTGGGGCAGTGTATGGGAAGGCCTATGCCACCATCGGCTGAAATGGTTTTGGATCAGGTCATCAAGTTGATGACAGACGTGGTGATGGACAGCCTGACTTATGTGTCCAAGTCTACAATGGAGGATGGTAAGTGAAAGTACCTCTTTTCATCTGCATAGGACTTAATTGTAACATGCTCAATACATTGCGTTTTATGATGTAAAATTCACTGGGTGTGTCCAAAATGGCACCTTCTTCCATATTTAGTGCACTACTTTTGACCAGACCCTATGGGTCCTGGTCAAAAGTAGTGCACTATAAAGTGAAGAGAATGCCATTTGGGATGCAGTGACTGACTTCAATGGCTGCGTCCTCTTCTCCCAGTTATTGTACACAGGTCGGTCACACTAGCGTGCTCTTCTCACTCAGACACCAGCAATGCCACAAGTGACATCACTCATGGTGTTGTAGCTGACCTTAATGCTACTGAGGAATTCCCTGCCAGGAGCCTTAGCCCGGCTGATGTAAAGGCTGACGGCATGGCCCGCCTTCCCTCTGCCAGAGGGGAAGAGACTAAGAAGAACAGGAAGTGGCGTTTCCTACCGAAAATGCATAAGTTTCCAAAGATCATGATTAAGGTAGGGTGCTCTGTGTTTTGAGATTACCTCTGTAAGGCAGGGCTGAAATTTACCCTACAGATTCACTACACCCCTATTGTCTCTCAGCATTAGAACAATACTGTTGTCATTGTCTTTAGGAGGTTGAGTGAGGACGCTGTAATGCAATCCTAATACACATGGGAGAGAGTCAATGGCTATGTCCCAAATGGCACCCTATTCCCTATATAGTGCACTACTTTTTACCAGCGCTCTATGGGCCCTTTTCAAAAGTTGTGCCTTACGTAGCGAATAGGGTGCCTTTTGGGATGCACACTCTGTATTTTACACAGGCTCAGTTGTCCTGATGTGTTTTGTCAACAGCTGTTCAAGACAAAAGGGGAACCGAAGAGCCACCCTAAACAGGATGCACTGCCTACCAAACGTCTCAGAGAGACTCATATTTCACAGGGTAAGTGATAAGCATCGATAATGTCATATTGATGTATCACCCTATGACAAGCTTGTTTAAACAGTGACAACAGATACAGGCAGACCGACGGACAGACAGGCAGACGGACAGGCAGGCAGGCAGACAGACAGGCAGACGGACAGACAGACAGACAGACAGACAGACAGACAGACAGACAGACAGACAGACAGACAGACAGACAGACAGACAGACGGACAGACGGACAGGCAGGCAGACGGACAGACAGGCGGACGGACGGGCAGACAGACAGGCAGACAGACGGACAGGCAGACGGACGGGCAGGCAGACAGACAGACAGACAGACAGACAGGCAGGCAGGCAGGCAGGCAGACGGACATGCAGGCAGACGGACAGGCAGGCAGGCAGACGGACAGACACAAACACACACATTCATTTTCTGATCATGAAATGTTCTTATGACAGATGCTGAGTGTGAGGTTCCAGATTTTCCATCCACTCCCCCTCCCAAGGAGGACCTGACAACCACACCGGCCCCTGCTCCCCAGGAGTCCCAGTCCCGTAAACGCCCACTCATAGTCAGGGTGTTACACGCTCTCTCCAGAGCCATCTCCAAACCATTCAGAGGAGCTTCTGGGAAGAAGAATTAGCCAAATGCCTGATTTTATTAATATGATATTTTAATCAGAGCCTTTATTTAATAAAACATTACTGCATTGATTTCTGTCTATAGTAGTCTTCATGTATGTGCAAGATAACGGTAAAGTACTTCAAACCACATAGTCAAAAGTATTCATAGTGAAGTACCGTTTATGATTATTGATTGTGGAAATACACATAATACAGAAAAGTTGTTGTCACATATAAAGACAGACATAAAGGAGAACTCCGTAGACCAGTCACATTCTCAAGCCATAACTAAATCCATGAATGGATCTCCTATAAGATGACAGGAGAACATTTGTAACACTTTCTATGAAGCCTATATCTATAATGCATACACTCAAGTCATTTACATTTTACATTTTAGTCATTTAGTAGAAGCTCTTATCCAGAGCGACTTACAGTTAGTGAGTGCATACATTTTTGATTTTTTTCATACTGTCATACACTCATAATGACTGAATTGAGTTAAGTGTTAAGTAAAGTGCAGTTATAAACACATAATGAGGGCTTATTATGTATTTCTTGCAATAAAAAAAGAAAAATGCTACTAGTTTATTAAACATTCATGACTGCTATTGCACGGCTCATGTCCACACTTCTGTACAATAGGGGGCAGTAATGCACCATAACGTTGGATGCCAACTGCCTATAAACCCCACTGAAGAAGAAAAAGCTACTCATGTAATGCATGCTGGAAAGCAGACAAAAACTAATGATTTGCAAGAGATCTAAACATGATTTATAAGCTACTGAACAACAAGTCCAAGAAAGCATTGCTAACCGCGTTTGCACTTTGAACAGATTTCTCGACAATAATAATGGAAGATGTGACTGGGGCTCAGCTCATTGCAGAGGCACTAAAAGCTCAGGTGAAGTGTGTGCAATTTATATAAAACAGTGTTATACTGTGTAACCGTGTTGCTAAGAATATATTAGTCGCTGATCATGTCCTTGGCAGTGAGAATGTAGCACTACGAGTTGTGAAAGTGTGCCAAAGGTCATTGCACTGGTATAGCTAACTATTAATATTGTTGTAGAAAAACATTTAGATGTTTATGTGGAATAGCAAATGTTAACATAGTGAGTTTTTGTCCTGGGTCCGCCTGGGTCCTGCAGTCGGTGAAAAGCAATTGCACTGCCTGCATCTCAGAACTGCAGCCGCCTTGATCTCATGAGGTTATCGTTGCCCGCGTGTGCATGACGTCAGAGAAAGTCGGGATCAAGTCGGACACAAATCTAACCAGCATGCATTGGGCGATGATCGCCGGTGATCGATTCTGCGCAGACCTGGCTCATCTCAAATGGGCCTCTTGTCTATGATCTGTCGGCATGGTTATACTGGCCTGTGGCCTTCTTGGAGGCCTTGATGATATCGGAGGGGGGCTCCCATTTGAAGCAGGGCTCCAGATTGGCCATCTTTATGGTCATTATTGAGGACAGGGTGCCATCCAATGCTAGGCTGTTTCTTCTCTTGGTTTTGTTCAGTCCCACAACTGAAAACACCCTCTCAGCATCTGCGTTTGCATGGGGCAACACCAGGACAAGCTTGGCGACGGCAGCAAGCCTCTCAAATTCTTTGGCTCCTGTCACCTATGGAAAATGCACCAAAACACAATGGAAAAACATACCTTGATTTTTGATTGATTAATACTGTGAGTATACTGTAGGTTGATCCATTAACAAAGTTCAGATAAAAACATGCATAATTTGAAACATGCATGACACATATATGCATGCAACAATTTTAAGCAACAGATGTAGCCAAGCCACACCTGCCAAAAGGAAAAATTACCTTATGCTTCCGGGTTGCCATTTCAGCCCAGAAGCTTTCCATTTCAGTTTAGTCCTGCAGGGATATCATTGGCATGGTCTGATAATTTAGAAACTCCTCACCCAGAAGGTCATGCTCCTCTGGCCAATGGTATGGGAGGAGATGGGGAAACCTATTTATGAAAGTAGAGTTACAAGTTGTTACGTTTTAGGTATATAGTCATCAACCAGCAGCAGTTCATACACATCTTTGAGGAGAAGCCACATAAGAATATATCATGTGCAGTTTAGGAGTGAACACACCTCATCATAAAACACAGGGTATTTTAGCTAAGATGATAGACAATAATTAGAGAAAAAAAACTAACCTTTCAACAAAGTACAGGACATCTTCGATGTCACTTTCAGCCCTCTGCCGTATCTACAAATTGTGCGTGCTTGATCAGTGGCTCTTCCAGTGGCAGCTTCTTAAGTGCATAGTCCACAGCACTTGTCAGGAAACACAACACAGCTTCATGGAATGAATCCACCTGCTGTGGTGTGATGTCACCCTTGTCGAGTAATCTGTTAAGTTTAGCCCTGGTTGTGAACCCAATACAGCATATCGGTATAAGGTACAAGGCTAAATATCACATATCACAGTGTTTGATCATAATAATAGTCAAATACTAACCTGGTAAATGGTTTGCCTTTTCTTCAAAGGCAATTTCACAAGGCTCCTCATGGCACTGCAGAGCTGCTGGAACCATAAACTTGGAACATAGCTTGCGTACGAATTTCACCATCTATAACAGACATTTACCAAAATAGTAGGTGAAACCTGTTTTAGAGGAACCCTGCAGATATCAGCAAGAAACACAGAATGGAAAAAAACAGCAAAATCCAATCCCACCTCATCATGTAACAAAAATATTGATGACTGCTCTCTCTGAAGCAGCAAGTTGAAAGAAGTGAAAGTTGGTACAGTGGCTTGGAAGAACAGCAGGTACACTTCTGTCATGGGGTCAGTGAATGTCTGCACAAGTCTCTTGAACCTGGCCTGATTTTCATCTTGAATCAATCAATAAATAACACAAAACAAGAGGTTGTCATTAATACAAGTATGCGACTAACAATCCATGTAGTTGCTGCATAATGAAATTGAAAATTGATGACCATACTAGCAGATTTATAGTAGCTGGCCAGAGGTTCATAGAGCCTCAGGATCCTGGTCACACAACGTTCAAGGCTTAGCCAACGGACCGAGATACGCAGGAGGACCTCCATGTACTCCGCTTCATGGAGCTCACAAAACTCTGTTTTAGACATTAAATCCATATCATATATTTTCTACAGCTCAGCATTTCAGTATTACACTTAATAGTATCAAACATGCATACCTGTCAGGTATCCTTTCCGATTTGTGCTACCCTTGAACCAGTAACCGATGTCCACTACCACATCCTCCAAATCAGAACCGGACACCTGCAATGCATAAATCAATCATAACACATTCAGTCAATGCACATAATTAGGATACAAATAAAAAGTTACATGTAAAGATAAATCAGGCCTTAACTCACTTTAAAAAATCTTTTAAAAATCCCACTCCTGCAGCTTTGGCGATGTTATGTGCCACATGACAAGGACAACCATGAAAATAGGTGTTGGGATGCTTCTGGAGCATCCTAGAGGCAATGGAATTACGTGGTCCAATGTTCACAGCTGCATTGTAAACTGAGAGACCAATGCAGTTCTCCCAAGGGATGCCATGCTCCTCTATGGTGGAGTTAATTTTGGTGAAGATCTCACTTGCTGGCCCACAGCTCGTCCCACTTGTTGTGCACATATTTAAGAACTGGTGGACAACTTTGCTGCCCGTGAAGACCCGGACAGTAAGCGGGTTCATCTTTTCCACTCCTATAATGACAAGTTAGAATCATACAGATGTTCATGTTATTAGATGTTTAAAAATACACAAAGCACATGTTTTGCAGAGGAGAAAAATCTCAAATAGTTTGTGAAATACCAGTGTCATTCGACCCATCCGTAACAAGGGTATACGGGGCTTTTTTCATCTCCTTCACAAGCTCCTGTGTGAAATATGGTGCGAGTGCTTCATTGGTAATGCAGGAAGACTTAGTCCTGGCACACCTGTACTCCTGCGCTGTCTTCGAATCTCCGAAACATTCTTTTAGGAGAGGCCCCAGGTGGTCCGCAAAGGCTAGGGGGACGTTGTGAACTACCAACCCAGCTGTCATTTTGACCTCAGCCCTTCTTGTCTGTAAGAAATAAAAAATTATTAATCCTCCCAAAAGACCATAGTTTATTTAAAATAGACGCCTGTGATAATAGGGCACAGGTAAAAACACATTCAGCAACTAAGATCTCATATTAAGAAAACTGGACTGTACTATACTGAAATACAAACCACAAATTAGTCAAAACTATCAACCATGACTTTACCGTGATCAACTAGAACACAAAACTCTTGACTGAACCTTGACAGAATCATTACACATATCATACCTTAACCTCTTGTGCAGACATACCCCCAACAGATGGAACGGCCATTGCATATTGGGATATTGTGGCTGTGGACTGGAGAGCTCGTTGCTTATCTTGGTGGCCTTTTGCTTTTTATATGGCGCACTACATCTGTCACACCCTGGTGGCAACATGAGTTTTCAATACGGCAGACTGCACACCAGTAGTGCGTGTTGAGGCTCCCTCGGGTAATAAATGGCCATGAAGAGGTCCACTCATTTTGGAAAATGGATCTATATGTTGCTGCTCCAGCCAGAGCACGACTCTTCTGGCCCTGCTGTTGGATTGGGGGGGTCTCTTCTTTCTGTCCCTCTGTGTCTCCTTCCATCTGCCCTGTTGGTTGTTCTATTTGTCCTGTCTGTTGCTCCTCTGCATGGGCGTCAATCTGTCCTGTCTGTTGCTCCTCTGCTTGTTTGTCAGTCTGTCCTGTCTCCTGCTCTCTCTGTCCTTTGTGTTGCTCCTCTGTCTGTTGTCCTGTCGTTTCTATCAATCGTTCTGGCTGTTCTGTCAGTGTGTTTGTCTGTCTTTTCTCACTTGGCTGGTTCTTTAACTAAAATAAAAGGTTTGGCTTTTGTCCTGGCAAAGGTCTCTTACGGGACATCTTTGAAACCTTAAACAATTCAAATGGTCATGTTGGTTGAATAACTCTACTCTCAGTTACAGAAACATACCTACTTCTATTGCCACATTTCCTGTATTTATGTTCATTTCTTTGGAATACATCTTCCCTGTTCGAAATCAGCTGAGTTTACGTTCACCCACTAAATCATGTTCACACGCACAAACAAATAATATATTTCAAGATTTAAAGTTTAAGAGAGTGAGTACTCAATTGGACGACATTTCATTGTTACATACCTAGTCTCAGCTCAGCTTCATATCAGACTTGTTGAGGTAGTGACCGTTTCTTCTCCTGTCGTCATTCGCGGCAATGGTATCTCTTCTTCTGTCGCTAACTTCGGGGTGCAGCGCATATGGTTCAGTGGAGCTATCAGTGGCTCACTGTATTAGCGAGGATCACTACACCGTTTCGACCACTTTGACCACCAATATGCAGCCTACAGTTTTTTAGAGAGACAATAGATTTGTGGGAGTCCTTCGTAATTAAAACACTAACCAGCCGTAACATACGCATTCGATTTCTATTGTCTGCCATTTTCTTTTAGCCTCTGATTACTTTTATCTCCTAATGAAGATTTGTGTTGGTGTACTGGTTTTCCTCAACAGCCACCCTCTTTGGATGTATTATTGTTGCCGGCTGTACAGCCAGAGCTTGTGTGCTCGCCCAGGGTTTCAATTTTAGTCTATTTTAGGATTAGGGTTATGTCATGAAACGTGGGCTACTAGGCCTACATTATAAATATGACACAATCAGCATTTCACTTTGGATATGAATAATCCAAATTATCAATCAGTTATCAAAACGCTCAGATATAACCACCAGGGCAGGAGGGCGAAGAGATGAGAAGAGTAGGCTATCTCAGCTGATTTATGCAGGAGATTTAAAATAATAATGTAAAACATATCTGTAGGCTTTTTAGTAACTATTTGAATGATGTTTTAGTCCAATGCATGTTGGTTGAACGCTTTGACACCTTGAACGTGAAAGTGAGTGGTTCAGTGAGTGTCTCCACCTAGAACATCACAGAGCTGATGAACGTTCTTTTTCAGAACCATGGCGAGCGCATTGTGACGCTGTCCCTTCTACTCCTACTCAGAGCCATAGATACAGTATTTTCTAAATGGTTATACTCCTACTGTTCTCTAAACAATGGTTTCATAGTTTACAATTGTATAAACTCCCAAATCATGCTCAAAATTCAATTTAATTGATGTCACTGTTGAGTGTTTTTTAATCAGTTTGATAAACATGTTCATCCCATTGTGACATAGCCAACCATGACTTATGGAATACTTTGACGTATTAATGGTCCCTATAAATCCCTGTAATTCTAAGAAAGAATTGTCAGATGGTTTTGAACTCAGTCAAAATCACTGCAGTATGTAGAGCGATAATGAGTAGGTCTATGTTCAGTCGTTTGTTGAAAGCGACCCCGCTGAGATTCCTCCGCAAGAGGTCGCTTCTGTGTGCAGCTGACCTGTTGTTTGCGACTGGTTCGGCAGTCTACTTTAATAATAATAATAATAATACGCCATTTAGCAGACGCTTTCATCCAAAGCGACTTACAGTCATGCGTGCATACAGTTTTTGTGTGTATGGGTGGTCCGGGGGTTCGAACCCACTACCTTGGCGTTACAAGCGCCGTGCTCTACCAGCTGAGCTACAGAGGACCACATATAGCAAATATGACGGTATCGGTGTGGATGCACTGGCCACCGTGGAGAGCTTGGACCGTGTTGTCACGGTTGAGGAGGGTAAGTTTACATATTTGACAATGTCTAAATAGTAATAGTCCCAAATGCCACCCAATACCCTATTTCTTATTTTGACCAGGACCCATAGTTCTATGGTTAAAAGGCGCTGGTCAAAAGTAGTGCACTAAATAGGGAATAGGGTGTCATTTAGGTAGCAATCATGGTGATGACATTTTTACAGTGTAGCCCTAGATTAACAACAACAAACAAACTTGCTCCTTTGAAACCAAACCCTTGCTTTAGGTTTAATTGAACATGTTGGTACATTATGCAGACACATAAATACATTTGATGTCATACAATATAAAACACAAGTAAGTATATGATCAGCCTAACTACATGGACAGATGTCTGGTGTCTTGTAGCTAGTATTTCTTAAACTTAGAGAAAACAATCCTTTATTGTTTTTCATAAAGATAATGAGCCCACCCTGGACCAGGAGGACCCAGTCCTTGTTCAGGTAAGAATGCTGCAGCCCTATCAATAGCTTGGGTGCCAGTCTTTCCGCTCTCTTGCCAATTCCATCGTGGCAATATGATATTGGCATCACAATCCCATAAGGAGTGGACAGAGAGCTGAAACAGACTGGCACCCAGGCTATAACAATACTGCTTCATTAGCAGGATTGGTTCAATAACAATCTGTCATTCAAACTGTCATTTTACTGACTCATTAATTAATTCTGATTTTCTTCCTTAGTATGTGGTTGAGGAGGTTGGGCACCGGCCCTGTCTGGCTTTAATCCCTTGGTCTGGACCTCTGTGGGTTCCCAGCTCTGTAAGTCCATCCATTCTGATACTCTTTGGTCTTCTCTCTGGTCTTAAAACTGGTTTATGTACTTTAAACATAAACATGACGTTTTCTGAAGAACAATATGGAAATACATTTCTGGAAACATATTCCCTATTTTTTTATAACTGCAGCCAACATATTACCTTACCCAAGCTGGGAGGATGCTGGTGAGAGAGCTGGCAGTGTTAAACACGCAGGTAACCATGCAGATTATTGGACAAAGCTCATCTGATCTAATAGGCAGGATTACCTTCAGTATCCACTACGGTAGTGAAATACTTTGATGTTCGTTCCCTCATTTTCTCACAGATATTCACAGTGGAGCAGCCCATTTTCATCTGTTTCACTCCTGCTAGGAGGATGGTATGGAATGAACTGTCCTCTCAAAATGAACAGGTAGCCATTCATATGCAGGTACCTCAGATGTTTCCTTAACCTTTCAACACAGACCTGTGTAGTGTCTCAGAATCTATCATGCAGTGGCCTCCTCTTGCGATCCTCCCTATTCCAGTCTGTCAGTCCTATAGGCTACCTGTCTATCATTCAAACTGACTCTTAATTGAATCCTGTCTTGTTCCTTAGTATGTGGATGAGGAGGTTGGGCACCGGTCCTGTCTGGCTTTAATCCCTTGGTCTGGACCCTTGTGTGTTCCTATCTTTGTGAGTCTATCCATTCTGATACTCTCTGGTCTTTAGAGGATATTAAAGATTAACATCAAGTCACTAGTTTTCTATAAAACCACATAATGAAAAAACATATTCCCTTGTCTTCATAGCCTGTCTTCTCCAAGGCCAAACCAGTCTACTACCTCACTCGTGCTGGGAGAATGCTGGTAACAGAGCTTGCAGTGTTAAACACACAGGTAACCAAACACATTATTAACCAAAGCTCATCTGATCTTATAGGGAGAATTTACTTTACCCTGTTCCCTTTTTTTTCACAGACTTCCAAATTGGTTATTGAGGAGCCTACCATTCACCTCACTGAAGCTGGGAGGCTAGTGCTTGACGAACTGTCAGCACCTTCAGATAGCCATTCACAGGTAGTCAATCACATTATTAGACAGTCATAGCTGATTAGTAATAGTACACATTACCATGGGCGGCAGGTAGCTTAGTGGTTAAGAGCGTTGTACCAGTAACCGAAAGGTCACTGGTTCTAATCCCCGAGCCGACTAGGTGAAAAAAAAATCTGTTGATGTGCCCTTGAGCAAGGCACTTAACCCTAATTGCTCCTGTAAGTCGCTCTGGATAAGAGCGTCTGCTAAATGACCAATTTATAATTTATTTATCCTCTATCTCCACAATTGTGTGTCTTATTAATCACAGAGCAATCTCTATAATTAGGGGATGTCTTTGTTTTTCAGCCAAATAGGGAAGACTCTGGTTTTCCCTATGAGAAGTTGCAGCTGGTTGGGAACTGGGGTTCGTTTCATTTCCATTACTGGAATATCCATTATGGACGAGTGCAGGTACTTCAGACATATTCTTAACATTTATGAACACACCTGTGTATTTGAACTCCCAATTGTCTCTGGGTTTTCTTTTGTATGTCTGTCCCTAATTGAAACCTAGGGGAAACTTGTCGTACGAACATCATGTGGGCTCTATATCACTGCCAGGGATTATACTCAGAACTGAAATCACCTGCCAAATCTACAGCTAACATATAGAGAGAGGTCTGGAGACTGAAGGAGTTTTTTCTTTATAGCAAAATGAAGAGGACATGCATCACCTGTGCATTGTGAGGGGAGTAGAGATGCAGCTGTGGTGGAGCAGAGTCATCCAGGAAAAAATCCTGGACCCATGGGTGAGAGATTCTCAACAGGTCTTTCGTCTCAAATGCACCTGATTTGTGTCAAATGACGCACATGCTATAGGTCTACTTATATTTCCTGGATGAAATGTAATGTTTCTCTGTCTCTTTTAAAGGGTCTCGTCCAGGTGGTCCTCACCAACAAGAAGCTGACTGGTATTAAGGTACAGTCAGGCAATTTTTCACAGAAAAAATGTAAAGTGGCAAATGTCCATTTACCTATTTGAATAAATACATGTTGACAGAAAATGAAATGACACGTTCTAATCTCTTGCCTCATTTTTAGTTCCTTGGTAGAAGGATCCATGGACTCATGTCCTGCCTTGTCAAGAGGAGGTCTGAGTTCACCTATTATGAGGATGCCCAGGTACACCCCCGTTGTTTCTCTGTGTTATGATTTATTTCAGTGTTTGGTTGAGGGGTTTTTCAATATGGTGGTTTTCAGTGTTGGGCTGACAGTGTCACATGTTGTGTGTTAAACAGCAGGTGGATATCTCCACCACAGTGGAGGGGTACCAGGAGAGGGGGGATGAGATGATGTCATATCAGTTCTCCACCTCTGACATCATCACCACCCCTCATGAGCCGTCCTCTGGCTCCTCTCACCAGTTCCCCCAGAATTCTACGCCTCCCCTTTCCCTTCCGATTCCCCTCCCAGTCCCCCTCCACCTTACCACTCCACCCAGGACCAGGACCAGACCCCTGACAGCACTCCTCAGGTAAAACTCTTTCTACAGTCAATAATTCTTATTTCATTTGTACTTGTGTGTACAGGTGTGTGTCATTGTTTTGGTATCGATAGGTTTGTGTTGTCTGTCAAGGGTCAAGTTGTTAGGTCAAGATGAAAGTATTGTTATGATGTCACTGAATGTTTTGTCTGCTTCAGTTGATGTTGCAGGTGAAATGCAGTTTAGTAGAGTTTAAGTTAATGTGATGTCTGTTTTAGGAGTTTGAGGAGGAGTTTGTGGAGGAGCAAAATAATGCTGCAGATGTGCCCCAGCTGCGGTGGGTTCGCTTTCATGTGTTCATCTATAGTAAAAACCTTTGCTTTAGTTATACAGATGTAGGATCTTAATTTGAGACAGTTTGCTACAGCAGGAAAATAATCCTGCAGCAACAGGATACATTTTTCGTTAGGGCAAATCGAGTCTAAAATTTAAAAGTGGAAATTACAAACTTGAAAATTCCAAATACGCTACAAGTTTGCATTTCCTGCCATGCAGGAAAATTCTCAGCAACAAAAGAGTGATCAAATTAAGATCCTACATTGGTATGGTCTTTCTGAATCCTGCAGTTATAATATAGGCTAACATAAAATGATTTCTTAATTTCATGGCACTGATGTTTTAGCTTCTTAGGTTGAACATTTGTTATTGAACATTTCTATTTACAGGCGTTACTTTGAAAACCAAGGGACAACCAACTTCTCTCTGAGGCTGGCCGGTATCAGACGTGCTATGGAGGTGAGAAAATGTGAATTTAGCACTTTTTGTATTTCACTTCATGAACATTTCTGGACTATTTGTAAATGTACTGTCTTGTTCTCACAGGCTCTGACATCCTCTGACAGTACCTCCCTCAATTACCTCACCCACGCTGGGAGGATGGTGTTGAGTGGACTCTCCGAGCTCAACCAGCAGGTAACCAATTACATAATTGTGCAACGTTCATCAGACCAGATATATAGTTCCCACTGGGCACAGATGTCATTTCAACGCCTCGTTTTGATTTACATTTGGTTGAGTTGTCAACTAATGTGAATTCAATGTGAAATCCCCCCCAAAATTAACGTAATTGGATTTAGGTTAAAAGACGAAATTCCCTTACGTTGATGACTTCTTTCAAATCCAATCAGTTTCCCACTTTGATTCAACATCATCACATTGACATTTTTTATTGATACAACATTGATTAAACCAGTTCTTGCACAGTGGGTTACCTTTAGGCAACAGTGATTCATAGGGTTTAGTTGAGAAGTTTCAACGTCATACTAGCCAAACAATCGGAGGCCCTTTGAATTACAGACCTGAATCTTTGAGTTTATTATCTAAGTTTTAAGGAATTTTATGATTGTTTTGTTTTGAGGATGTGAGGCAGTTTCAGCAGGCCTACGACCTACTGGTGAACTTCATTAATGAGCCAGCAAACAGGGAGCGACTAGAGCAGGAGATGGCTCTCGTAGGAGTAGGTCTACATGCAAGCTTGAGCGTTAGCTGCAGGCACCATCTTCTCATCTAACATCTACTCAATGAGACTTTCTAAAGTGCTTGTCAATGAAGATTATGTAATTATCTTATTTGTTTGACTTCAGATTGACCGCATCAACTTCGCAGATGTTTTTTATGAATTCGTTCTACTAAGCCTTCTAGAAGGAAAGACATCTCTTCCTATATCTGTAAGTGGCCCTAAGAATGGAACATCCTGTTGTTTATCTATGCTATACACAATGTTGTCATATCAGATCTGTAGACAGTCACTCATGTCCCCTGTTCCTTCTCCAGAAGCCTGGTAGCTTCCTTTATCTGCTCCTGCAAGTCATAATGAGGATTGACCCTCCTGGAGGAGCCTGGACAGAGGCTGCTGAGAACTTCTACCTCCTCGTTAAGGTACATTATTTCTCTCTCTCTCTCTCTCTCTCTCTCTCTCTCTCTCTCTCTCTCTCTCTCTCTCTCTCTCTCTCTCTCTCTCTCTCTCTCTCTCTCTCACTCTCTCACTCACTCACTCACTCACTCACTCACTCACTCATAGTTGATGATGTGTCTGTTGTCAACAGGGCCAGATGAAGGCATGGCTAGAATCCATCTTCAACCTCAATGAGTCAATCTATGAAAGCCCAGAGAGGCTCTCGGGGGAGGTGATGGGGAATCTAGAAATACAGGTTGAGTTCCTGCTGTCCAGACTGGATTAAGGTTCCCAAACTGAGCTGAGGGCCCCATCACAAAATAAAGTGTTTTGCATTTAAACATTATCTGTCAATGGTAAACAAATGTTACATCATGTGTAGGGGAGAGTGGGGTAAGTTGAGCCATTTTTACATTCAGCATTACTCTGTCAAGGGAAATATATTATTCTTTCAAAAATACACAGTATCTGTCACGACTTCCTCCGAGGCTGCCCCTCTCCTTGTTCGGGCAGGCTTCGCGTTTGTCGTCACCGGCCTTCTAGCCACTGCCGCTCCTCATCTCATCATTCCATTTGTTTTGTCTTGTTTATTACACACACCTGGTTCATATCACCTCATTAGTACCTGTATAAGTGTTCCCTCTGCCCCCTTGTCTTTGTGTGTGATTGTTTATTGTGGAGGGAGAGAGAAGCTCGGTGGAGCTCCATGTATTTTGTATCGCTGGGAATATTCCCTGTGTGCCTTGTATTTTCCAGTGCCCCTGTTTTGCGACTGGAGTGTTTTTACTAGGGGTGTAACGATCCATCTACTACATCGATGTATCGATTTATATTCCTATGATCCAACTACATCGATCTGTGCTCGAGCGAGTTGGCCTTTTGGACAACATATATTGATCTAACATCGTTTTAAAATGTAATAAATCGATTGTATCGATACTAGGAAATAACCCATTGGATTTAAGCACGTCAGACTTTATATGGATGTTTTTTTCTTAGCACTTTTAATGATAAAGGCTTTAAACATTACTCGATTCAGTCTGCCTATCCGTGACGTCATCGTGCCAGCAGCAGCGCAAAGGCGCCAAGACAACAAAGCATAGCATGGCGGATGACAGAGGAGAAGCCGACGAGCAAGAAATTATCAAGCCACCATTGCGGTCCTTACAAGAAACAGGAATCTAGGAAACTTCACCTGCACTGTCCAGTATCCAGGTATTTATTTCAGTCACACTGGTTGAATTTTTGGCTAAAAGGTTACTGAATCGATTTCAAGTCACTGAATCGTTTCGGATCGTATCGTTCTAAATGAACCAATATCGTCCTTGAATCGTATCGACAGCCACGAATCGTGATACAAATCGAATCGTTGTTAAAACGACTCATTACACCCCTAATTAAAAACTACAAAAATATATTGTTTACATAAGTATTATAATAAACACCCTTTGCAATGAGACTGAGATGAATGAGATCAAGGTGATCATGGTTTAGACCAGGGTTCTTCAATTCCGGTCCTGGAGGGTCCAAACACTTTTTTTTTTCTACTTGGTAGTTAATTGCACTCACCTGGTGTCCCAGGTCTGATTTAGCCCCTGATTAGAAGGAGAGGATGAAAAACAGAGGTGTTTCGGCCCTCCAGGACCGGAATTGAAGAACCCTGGTTTAGACACTCACAGAGTAGAAAGACATTTTGTAAATGTGATCATTCAGATCTTGTTTTTTGCAACAATTGAACAAAAACCAGTTTTGGCTTTATCATTATGGGGTATTGTGAGTAGATTGATGAGGGAAAAAAACAATTTAATCTATTTTACAATAAGGCTGTAACGTAACAAAATCTCAAAAAAGTCAAGGGGTCTGAATACTTTCTGAATGCACTGTATATAGACAGGTGTGTGCCTTTCCAAATCATGGCCAACAAACTTAATTAGATAGAATCTGCTCTTACCCTGAGAAACAGATTTCCCAATGTTCTCCTCCTCTTCTTCATCTTTCAAGTTGACATTAAGCTC
The DNA here is from genome assembly GCF_020615455.1 of Coregonus clupeaformis. NCBI lineage: Eukaryota > Metazoa > Chordata > Actinopteri > Salmoniformes > Salmonidae > Coregonus > Coregonus clupeaformis. The sequence goes on along the minus strand of NW_025533953.1, from coordinate 271,126 downwards.
CAGTGTTTGACTGCAGTCTTCCAGCTTCACTGATGCCATCTCTGGATATTGCGATGCAAACTGGGCTCCACTGTCACAATCAGGACCCAGTGACTGTATGTTTGGACTCAGTGTGGAAGGAGAGAGGCAGGCTGGGTTTGTCCTCACTGTTGATGTTACCGGCCTCAGACTTAATCGACCAGTAGTAATATAGAGAGCACAGACACAAAAGTTAGTGTTGACAGTTCTGGCACTTTCTTTATTCTCTAAAAATATTTTCACTTTTTTCTTGTTCAATTATCTAATTCAGTGTTTGACTTGGACTGAAATAGGTGCTAATACTCATTTTGGGTGCCAGTACTGTTTACATTAAGGTGCAGGAGCTCCACAATACTTTTGAGCTAATACCTAACCTATAGTAGATAAATGCATAAATTACTCAAAATCCATTTTGTACAAGGTTACAGTTTGTTTTAGACAGCACTGTGTGCTAATTTCCTTAAACCTTGTCTTCACTGTATTACTTAAATCAAAAAACAATTGTATTTCCTGTTCACACCATAGCAACATTTATTGATAAAGACAGAAACTACTGAATGTGTCTGAATATTAGTACACATGTAGAAAACTGATTAAAATAGAATTATGTACATCCACTCAGACAAACCCAAAGTCTCTAGCTATGTGACTTGTAAAATAGTTTTTGTCACGTTCTTCACTTGGTTTGACACAAAAATAACACATCAAACGTGATAATACCTTAACAGATGTGTTACCTAGCATGGTATGACATGTTCTTTCAACATTAGAAAGTTTAAACGTGCTATTACATACCTCTAGTAATAAATAGAAACGGACACAAAGGTTATCTTCTTGACTGCACAGTTATGGCGCTTTCTTTATTGTGAAGAATGGTGCCGCCTGCCCGGAACTGTCACACTCTGGCTCCGGGACTTTTTATGTTGAGCCAGGGTGTGTAGTTTCCGTGTGTTTATGTACTGTGTTTTAGTGTCTAGGTGTTCCTGTTCTATGTTTGGTCAAGTGACTCCCAATCGGAGGTAACGAGTGTCAGCTGTCGGCTCGTTATCTCTGATTGGGAGCCATATTTAAACTGTATGTTTTCCCTTGTATGTTGTGGGTTTTTCTTCCATGTTTCAGTCTGTGTACTGAGGACTTCACGTATCGTTCTGTTTGTTGTTTTGTTTCCAGGCTTTAATTAAATAAAGCATTATGTTCGTTACACACGCTGCGCCTTGGTCCACTCTCGTATATGACGATCGTGACAGAAAAACCCACCATACCAGGACCAAGCAGCGTGTCCAGGAATCGGCAGCCTGGACGTGGGAGCAGCGGCGTCAGCAGGATCAACGGTGGACAGGCGAGAGGCAACCCCAACATTTTTTTAGGGGGGGGCACACGGCAGGGGCGACTAGGGAGCAGGAGTTAGTGTGGCAGAGGATGGAGCTTTTGGAGGCGATAAGGGAAAGAGTGAGAAACGAGGCACGGCGAGAGGAACTCGGTAGGCAGCTGAGGGAGCGGGGGGTTATGACGAAACCCAGTCCCACTCCTCACACCAAGCAAGTGGTGTGCGTCACCAGTCCGGTCCGGCCCATTACTGCTTCCCGCACTAAGTGTACGGCGCACATCGCCAGCCCAGCCCGGCCGGCTCCTGTCTCTCGCACCAAGCCTACGGTGTGCGTCGCCAGCCCAGCCCGGCCGGTTCCTGCTCCACGCACCAAACCTACGGTGTGCGTCGCCAGCCCAGCCCGGCCGGTTCCTGCTCCACGCACCAAACCTACGGTGTGCGTCGCCAGCCCAGCCCGGCCGGTTCCTGCTCCACGCACCAAACCTACGGTGTGCGTCGCCAGCCCAGCCCGGCCTGTTCCTGCTCCACGCACCAAGCCTACGCTGTGCGTCGCCAGCCCAGCCCGGCCTGTCCCTGCTCCACGCACCAAGCCAAGGGTGCGAGTCGACAGCCTGGTCCAGCTCGTTCCTGCTACTCGCACCAAGCCAGGGATGCGAGTCGTCAGTCCGGCACAACCCGTGCCTGGGTCATCGGTGCCAATTCAGGTACCGCTCAACTGCTCCACTAAGGAGCTGAAGCCTACCGCTCCTGCTACGTCCAGTCCAGCTCCAGCCAGCGGGGCCAGACCGGACCAGGGGCGCTATGGGGGGTTTGTTGGAGGGTGGTGGGCAAGCCCGGAGCCGGAGCCACCCAGCCCTCCCCTGTTTTGCTTGTATTTAGGCGCGGTCGCAGTCCGCGCCTTTAGGGGGTACTGTCACACTCTGGCTCCGGGACTTTTTATGTTGAGCCAGGGTGTGTAGTTTCCGTGTGTTTATGTACTGTGTTTTAGTGTCTAGGTGTTCCTGTTCTATGTTTGGTCAAGTGACTCCCAATCGGAGGTAACGAGTGTCAGCTGTCGGCTCGTTATCTCTGATTGGGAGCCATATTTAAACTGTATGTTTTCCCTTGTATGTTGTGGGTTTTTGTTCCATGTTTCAGTCTGTGTACTGAGGACTTCACGTATCGTTCTGTTTGTTGTTTTGTTTCCAGGCTTTAATTAAATAAAGCATTATGTTCGTTACACACGCTGCGCCTTGGTCCACTCTCGTATATGACGATCGTGACAGGAACTTCCTGTTCCCCAGTACCACAGTGCAACGGTCCGTGCATTCCGTTCCGGGATCCTTGGGACGGCCCTACCCCATTACATGAGAAGAGGGTAGCTGCAGCGGCATCCTCCCGGACACTAAACATTTTTATTGAAAAATAATGTTTATTTTCATTTCACATTCAAATACAAGTACAAATTCAGTGCATAACGTTGTACATAACATGGATTTACAAAAACAGTACCTTAACTGTATCAAAATAGCAAAACTCCTAAAAAAAAGTGCTGTTCTGAGGAACCTGACCAGGTAAAAGGCCTACATTCAAGAGAAGCATGTAAACAATTGCCTCTAACCATCTCCCAAAGCTGATATTTCAAAGGAATAAAAACTATTATAGAAATAAAAACATACACATATACCAAAGGGAACTCTGAATAAACCTCATTGTATATCGAATATTTACAAAGCCTACATTTCAATTTACATGACAGAATACAGTTATACATAGGCCTATATATAGGCTACAAAAAAACGTTTACAAAGAAGGGTATATCCCTTTCCATCTATGTTTAACAGATGTGATGCCCCACTTATCTATTTCGAATTGTATTTTTTTTCCAAATTTCTTGTTTTATAAATTTAACCAATCCCGTCGGTGACCACTTGAGGGTGTCATTGACCGCACCACATCTGGCCTCCCAAAGTTTGGACTTGATAAGGGAAACCAGAGTCAATAATTCTAATAATTGCACCTTTTCCACATTTTTTAGTTCAAATTAGGCTACCCCTTCATAATCAATGTTTTTTAAAATATTAAAATCTATTTTAATTTTCTTCCAAACTATTTGGGCAAAAGAGCATTCCCATAAAACATGGGGAATTGTTTCAATTGCTGTCACGCTCGTCGAACAGAGATGAGGACCAAGGCGCAGCGTTGCAGGCAAACATACTCTTTATTTAGAGACACGATCAAAAACAACAAACGATACGTGAAAGTTCACGGTCTAACATAAACAGACTAGAAACAAGATCCCACAAAACACAAAGGGAAAACAGACAGTTTAAATATGGCTCCCAATCAGAGACAACCAACGACAGCTGACACTCGTTGCCTCTGATTGGGAGCCACTCAGGCCAACATAGAAAAACAATACTAGAATGTGAAACCTAGAACAAAACACATATACTTTACACACCCTGGCTCAACATAATAGAGTCCCCAGAGCCAGGGCGTGACAATACCCCCCCCTAAAGGCGCGGACTCCGACCGCGCCCACCAAATACCACAGGGGAGGGACCGGGTGGGCACTCCACTTAGGCGGCGGATCCGGCTCCGGGCCTGATCCCCGCTCCAACCCCCCAAAGTACCCCTGGTCCAGTCTGGCCCCGCTGGCCGGAGCTGGACTGCACACTGGTGGAGCGGATTGCTCTAGCTCCGGCGTGAAGCATCTGAACGGTGCCGGACCAGCCACCGGTGGAACAGGCACGGGCCGTGCCGGACTGACGACGCACACCACTGGCTTGGTGTGGGGAGCAGGAGCGGGCCGAGCCGGGCTGACGAAACGCACCACTGACTTGGTTCAGGGAGCAGGAACGGCGCGGCCGGCTGACGGGCGCACCACTGACTTGGTGCGGGGAGCAGGAATGGGCCGAGCTGGTCTGACGAAACGCACCACTGACTTGGTGCGGGGAGCAGGAACGGGCCGTGCCGGGCTGACGAAGCGCACCACTGAGTTGGTGGGCGGAGCAGGAACGGGCCGAGCTGGGCTGACGGAACGCACCACTGACTTGGTGCGGGGAGCAGGAACAGACCGGACCGTACTGGGGACACACACCACTGGCCCTACACCGGGATCTGGAACGGGCCGGACCGGACTGGTAACACACCCCAGTACCTCTCGCCGTGCCTTTACACCTTCCATCCCCTCTTCGACCAGTAGCCCCCGTAACCTGGCGGCCTCCTCTGCCAACCCGCTGGGCCGCTCTATCGCAGCCTCCTGCTGCCCCGACGTCGTGAGCCCCCCCCTAAAAAATTTCTGGGGGTCTCTCTTCCCCGTGGGCCAGGCCTCTATAGTTATCGCCCAACTCTAGCTCCTCTGCTTCCAATTCCCGCCATTCAGCTCCTCATTCGGCTTGACCCAGTCGAAGCTCTTCCTCCACTGCTCCCAAGTCCACCCTCTCTGCTCCTCACTAGGCTGCTTGGTCCAGTTCTGGTGGGATCTTCTGTCACGCTCGTCGAACAGAGATGAGGACCAAGGCGCAGCGTTGCAGGCAAACATACTCTTTATTTAGATTTTGATTGGGAGCCACTCAGGCCAACATAGAAAAACAATACTAGAATGTGAAACCTAGAACAAAACACATATACTTTACACACCCTGGCTCAATATAATAGAGTCCCCAGAGCCAGGGCGTGACAATTGCGAAACAGTTGTCAGCAGTCCTGTGTGATCCATCCAACTACATTTGAATGTTGAACCACTTGACTTCAATACATCATCAACGCAAATAACATGAACAATAAAAATAGTATAGTATCTGAAGATTATGCCTTTGTTAAATGTTTTTCATGAAGAAATAGAATGTTGTTTATGGTAGTATCAAGAGGGAATGTTTTAGGTGTAATACCACATACCACAGACAGGGGGTGGGTTGTAGACAGGGGAGACTGGTGATTGGCCAGAAGAGGGGGCATCAGTGTTTATAAATAGGGGTTAAACGATGAGACGTTAGAACGGCCATAGCAATCTTGAGGAGCCGTTCTCCGGACAACGCGTGTCTGTAATTTATGCTGTAACCTCGTGGTATGAATAAAACTTCTAACATGATGCAGCATAACGGACTCTTTGTTGACAGCGATAATTGCCACCATTCATCATATACGACATAATGGCGCCCAACGTGGGGCTTTGGTTTGCGTCTCTTCTGTGTTTCAGTCAAGCGCCGAGCTAACTCTCTCTGAGGCATGGAAAGGGTGAGTGTTCTTGCCGCTTCGGAGTTTGTTAGATTGGATATGACTTGTGTGCACTGAGGAGCTGCTCCATTATAACCTAGCCTCAGGTGGCGTTACTGCTGGTCGACTGGAGTCTGCTAAAATGTTATTTCATTGGTAACGATAGACAATGATAATTTAGAGCAATAAGTTTATATTTCATTGGTAACGATAGGCAATGATAAGATAGATTTTCATTGGTAATGGGTGACAATGAGGATTTAGAGCATTAAGATAGATTTCATTGGTAACGGGTGACAATGACGATTAAGGCAGATATGCGCATTCTTTAGGGCACTGGACCGCTTCAAGACCCCCGAGGGGGCCATTTTAGATAATGGGCTGGCAAATCCGTGTGTACGATAGAATGTATATTCGGTGGGTTTCTTTTTTTAAAGAGAGCTCGGATTAATGAGGTTTATCTGATTGTGATTATGATTTGACTCTCGTCCGACGGGATGTTTGATTGGATCTGATTTCTCGGTGTAATGGTCATTAGTCTCGGCAACAAAAACGGTAGGAGAAATAGGTTAAAAAAATAAATAGGCCAGTGCAGGGTATGTTTCTGTGTGGTAGGCTGCAGGTAGCTAGTGGCTAAGGCTAAGGGCTAGTTGTGTTGTGTGCTACAGGCTAACGTATCCTTAGAGATTCCGTTGCGACGGGTGAAAGTCTCTTAAACTTGTTTATGTGTTTGTAAGTCAGGTTATATGTTTTGTGAGCTCTGTTATGTGTAATTGTGTGATTATAAGGTATATAATGGTGACGCTGTAGCGTAATGCTATCGGTCTATTGTGTGGGAAGCATGGGCTTAAGGGGTTGTGCGCATGTGCGTGTGATTTTACGGGGCTAACAACTACGACATGAGGTCGCGTTGAGCCTACAAAACAAAATGGTGGCTTAGGGTCAGAGGTCTTTGGGGTTTCTTTGCAGGGGTTTAATAGCTACTGAGAAGGAAAGGTGGACACCATCTTTTAAAATCGTTAGAGTGACTTTTATTTGAACGGGAAACTATTTGGCGATATGTAGTAAAGGTATAAATCAAATATATGTTGACGGAGTATAATTAATTAAATTAAAAGACGATTAAAATTGAATGAAATGTTTTGGAGCGATCTATAATTAGTCCTGAGTTTAGTCTTAGAGTGAATAATGTAGAACGAATGAATTTTGAATGGTTGGAAATACTCAGTGATGGCATGAACTACTAAAAGCTGTTCTTGTGTCTTTGTCCCTTGTCATGAGAGACAGGAGAGAGGGGGAGCGAGGAGATACAGGAAGTGATCACGTCACGTGGCAGAGGATCAAGTCAAAAAGGTTTTGGTACTGATTATGGTTACAAAATCTTTCCCTAACAGGATATGTGATGTTATGACGATTTTACATAGACTTGGCAAATACTATTTCATTAAAAATTGCATTTTGGAGGCTATGTGCATCACTGGGGTTTAATTACAGATGTGTTGGGAATCCAGGATGGATTGAGGAGTCTTCTGTAAATTTATGATAATTAGAGCTAATAGAGCAAGGGGTTATGGGAATTGGAGTATTGAAGGGTTGTAAGGTTAGAAGGCTTTGTTTATGGGTATTTTAGTCTGAAGATGACTAACTTGCATTTACTTGCATTTGATGGGTTGTGGTAATATACTCAACACTAATCGATATTGGTGACATAGGAATAGGAATTGGGGTTAATTATTCAGGATTGTTAATGGATTTGTTTAGGTTATATTAAGAATTACAGGGGGAAGGCTACTTAGGCTATACAGGTTAGAATAACATAGTTCACAATAAAGGAATATAAAGGGCTTGATATAGGGGAAAAATTGATTAAAATAGTCATTTTTTAATCAAAGTAGTGTTAGGAGAGACTAATGGCAGAAGTTAGTACACCTTTCTCACATATGGATTCAGCAGAAAGACATCATCCAGCAGGGTGATTATGGCATCAGAGATGAAGACGAATACGAGCAGAAACGACGATGAAGATGAATTCAAAACTCCAGAAGTAAGAAGAACCGACATGTCTGGAAACGAAGAGAAGGAGGTTTAGAAAGATGAAGGAGAAGAGGATGATGGAGAATGAGAGTGATTGATGAGAGGTCATGGGTGGAGGTGACTCTGTGATCAGAGGGAAGTGGCAAGAGAGGAAAGAAGAAATGGATACTAGAGATTTGATCTCTGATGGAAGTTGAAGATGAAGAAAGCGATGAAGATTTGGAGATTAAAGGTGCTTTATTTTCAAGAGGAGTTTGTCCTACAAGGACTGGCACAGAAGATGATGGAAGATGATATTTCAAGAACAGAAATTAGAAGATAACCTTTTGAAGAATACTGATAGGTCCACAACGAGAAGAACTGGACGAAGAAAACTCAATCAAATACAACTTATAACGGGTGGTGGAGAAGAAGAAAAGTATGAAGAATCAGAGTGAACCAAATCAACAATCACTGTCACAGCTTCAACTGAACAATATCAAATGCAATTGTACCAGCCAAGGGGGGGACCAGATGTTCCATATCGACCGCCAGTTTCTGGACAGACACAGAATTGGAGAGGGAGAAGAACAAAGAAGAAGGAGGAATATTTCAGCTACACTTTCAGCAACTTTCAGAAGACTGGTATAATTATGGACAGATTGGGTACTTTACCTGTTCATGCAACAAGTCAGGAGGAAACAAGAGAACATTTTTAAGGAAGATACAGGGGCAATTCAAGATCACCTGTTAGTGTCTAGAATATCCGGAAGGGGGGTATCAGCTGAGAGCATCGATTAGAGAAGAAGAGAAAATAGTCAACAATTGAAGTAAAAACAACTGACCATTAGAAGTGATAGTGAATAGGGGAAAACTTATCTGGGTTTAGGCCTAAAGAGGTTAAACATATCACTAATTGATAACGAATTAGGATAGGGATTTGAGGTAGTAAAACAGTTAATCAAAATAGACATACTAATATTAGAAGATACTGTTATTGCAGTGTTGGGAAGAGAATTGAATTGTACAATAAGATGTACACTAGACTGTCTAAGACAATCTGTCTGAAAAGTTAAAAGGGGTGATTATTATTCTGGGTTACATTCTTACATTAAGGGATTTCAGGCTAGGCTAGGCTAAAAGGGGGGTTAGTCGTTTTGCCAAGTCTGTGTGTAATGAGTCAGGAGCAGGTGGGGAATTCCCAATCACATATTCTAAAAATTTGGTGGTAAGAGATTTTGTCAATAAATCAGGGGAAAAGGTTTTAAATGTTATGAGAGAAAAGATTAGATTAAAATAAGTTAGGAGAACTAGGGGTGAAGGAACTCTGAGACAGTAAGCTAAGTTTCAAAGTTAGTAGTAAGACAGAGAGAGAACAGTGAGGAAGGACATTTTAAAGTTTAGTGGGAAGATATGGTAGGAGTTTAAATCGATTAGGAGCAGATGCATTGAGAAAGTATGTGTTGCTGAATGATTTGAGGGTGATTGAGTATCTATATTTACAGTTTCCAGCAGGGAGATCAAGGTCATTATAGGTGTACTTTGTGTAATCAAAAGTTTGAAAGTCAGGGATTTAGAGATAGGACTGAGATTTGGGGAAAAAGTGACACTAGTGGTGATGGATGGAAGTACAAGGAAAGAGTTCAAAGTTTTAGGGGAAAACTGGGGGAAAATTAGAGTAACTAAGGACATCAACACGTGAGGCTATTATAACAACAGTAAGAAGCAATTTAACTCTTTCAACATTGATAGGTATTAAAGTCATAAATATATTGCATTTGATTATAAGGGAACCAATACAGCACCAATTTTAGGGGGAAAACACTTATTAGGGTTTAGGATGGGGACGTTTCTCCCATATGGAGAGATAATTATGGAGAATAAGTGTTGTTATCAGGACCAGGAGTAAAAGGAGGTATAGTTTAGAAGAGGGTTAGGAGTGACTGTTCACTTATGTTGCGTAATGTTACAGAGAAAGGTCAGGGAGAATATGTGTACTTATCTAGTGCAAGCATTAGAATTTGTTGTGGTTGGGAATTATTGGGTAAAGGGCTATGTAATTCATAAAGTGATGCTTATAATGGAAGAGTTGAGGTCTGTAAAACTTTCCACAGTCACAGAGGGAGTTAAGGATAAGTTTATTACAGTAGTCACTCCAATAGGGAATAATCGAATAGGATGTTGGTAGTTTCCAACTAGAGGGAATTAAGGGTTTTAATTCATCAACTAAATCAACAATGTTAATGGTAACTTTGGGAAGGGATTAATGATACGATGGTAATAGCAAATGTAGGAAGGATGACAACAACTTTTCTGAAATTAAAGGAGGCAGCAAGAGAGACTCAGGGGTTTAGGTTACTACGAATAGGGTTAAAAAGTAGAGCAGATAGTAGTAGAGAGCAATATAGATTAATCTGAAACGGAGAAGAGAGATTCATCATGGAAGCTGCGGGATGGGGTCTTTTGATTTTGATGACAGAGGGGGGGGGCATCTGATCAGTGCTGCTCGTTCCTCTGTTGTGAAAATTAGAGATAGATTAACTCATTCTGTAAGAATCAGTGAGGAATCTTGAGGGTTGATGTCTGTTGGGGATGCCAGCCCAAGACGTGTTGGACGGTTGCGCAGCCTCTAGCGGGTCTGGGTCAGGGTTATGCTTTGTCATGACTGTGGTATCGGCAACAGTCATTGACAGATAAAATAATGTAGTTGTCAGAACAGTAGGGTTAAGTGTTCTTGGGTAAAGGGATTACCCTATGGGAATTGTTAGATGGAAAGTAAGGTCAGGTAACAGTGGAAACCTGAAGTATTCAGGTGAAACATTGAGGGCTAAAAGTTGTTGTTGTTCTAATAAAACATATGAGGTAAAGGGTATGTTTATGGGAATATCATATTGGGATGTTATATGATAACTTTGGATAAGCATGAACATAAGGTTAGAGATGACAAATATAATGTAATTTTTATGTAACAGGTAGTAGAAAAGCAGGACTTTGATGGTTAAATGATTAGCTTTTGACTGACAATGTGACTATGGGGAATCTTAGAGATATTTAGGGGTGTGGGGGGTGATAAAGCATCTATATTCTTACATTAGGGATGGACAGGATTTGGTTACATGTCAACATTGAAGCTTCCATATGAGGCTTTTACTATTAAAAGAGAGTTAGCACCGAACACAGCTAAATCTAGGGTTAAAAGGGTGACATGGCTACATGTCATAGTCTTCAAGCCTACCATTGGAGAATGAGTCTAAGGGAGAAGGGGGGACCTCTTCCATGATATGGTGTAACATTTGGGAGATCTGAGAAGATTTGGTTGCAAGATCAGTTAGGCCAGTAAGGGCAGTGATGGGTCAGATTTTAGTTTCAGCTTTGATAACACTGTGTGATGTTTGTACTGACTTTTGATAAAGTTATGAGATTGAGATAGGTTGGAGAAGTGGTGCCTGGAGACAACACTCAGATGCCGGTGTTGACTGTTCCTGATCTGGATAAAGATTGACAAGTGGAACTGATGGATAAATATCCTTTTTCATTATTTGATCATTTTATGTTTATTGTTTCAAAGAAAACATTTTGTAGGCTGATTTTAGTATGATTTTTAGTATGATTTATGAATCAAGGGGGGATAGGTTAATGTGATTCATGCATCATTTATGTATCATTTTTTAAATTCTTAGGTGAAATGGAGGTTTAATTTGAAAGTGGTTGTTTTGCAAAGGATACTGTTTGGTCGTTTATTTTCTTGTCATTCCAGAAGCATTTGGGGAACATGTGACTCAAACAAAGACAATATGAAGGGACAATATGACTGGAGGAGATGAAACAAGGAGGGTGTGGCTGATTCCATCATCAACGATGCAGTGGAAGTCGAGATTGGAGGAGGAGAATACGGAGGAGATGAAGTGTAGTGGACTACATTCCAGTGTCTGCAATGAAATATAGACATATTTGATGTGTAATACATAATTGTGTCATATTTTTAGGTATTGATTTTAGTAGAATGATGTTTGATGTTATTGAATGCAGATGAGGATCTTAGATGCTTTTGTTTATTTCGGTGAATGTTTAGGGACAGAGAAGGTCTAGGAAGGGAGAGATTCATTGTACGATTCGATGGGTTGACCAGCCGTACAATGGATATTTATGGATAGGATTTTGTTTACATGTGTATTTAATTACATCATAGTTTCAAATGTCTTTACATGATTTATGAGTTTATCTGGAGTACCGCGGTGGTTGCCTGGGGCAGAGGGACCGTGAGAGAATTTTACTGTCTTGATTGATGGATGGATTATGGCTGCCGGACAGTTTTTCGCTCTTACACTCCATAGAGATTTCTTCATATGTCATAGTAATGTATTTACACTTCATAGAGATTTCTTCATATGTCATAGTAATGTATTTACACTTCATAGAGATTTCTTCATATGTCATAGTAATGTGTTCACACTTCATAAACAGTTTGTTCATAATTCATAGTAATGTGTTCACACTTCATAAACAGTTTGTTCATAATTCATAGTAATGTGTTCACACTTCATCAACAGTTATTCATATTTCATAAGAAAGGTATTTACACTCTAGAGGAGAATGTTTTGGTTTAAGGTTAAAGATACTTAATAAGATAAGTTGTTACTAGTCATAATCCTATTCTGTTTGGTTTCGAGACGTTTAGTTCGTCTCGAAAGGGGGGAATATAGTATCTGAAGATTATGCCTTTGTTAAATGTTTTTCATGAAGAAATAGAATGTTGTTTATGGTAGTATCAAGAGGGAATGTTTTAGGTGTAATACCACATACCACAGACAGGGGGTGGGTTGTAGACAGGGGAGACTGGTGATTGGCCAGAAGAGGGGGCATCAGTGTTTATAAATAGGGGTTAAACGATGAGACGTTAGAACGGCCATAGCAATCTTGAGGAGCCGTTCTCCGGACAACGCGTGTCTGTAATTTATGCTGTAACCTCGTGGTATGAATAAAACTTCTAACATGATGCAGCATAACGGACTCTTTGTTGACAGCGATAATTGCCACCATTCATCATATACGACAATAGCCTGTCTTTATTTTATATGTCTGTAGAGCCTTGTACGATAAGACCAGGGTGAAGAGGCCTTCATAAAGTTGCCCTCTTAAATTACTAGAGGCCAAACTTCAAAGATGTCCATGGCACTGGACTGCAGTAAGAGCTAGGCCTACAGTGCGGCCTACGGAGCGGTCCTGGTGTATGGTCCTGGCTGCCTAAATGTTTCCTCCACATAATAAACTGCACAAACATGGCACTTTAGAGGGTTACTTTTACAATTAGCCTTACTGAGTCACTACAACAAACTTCCTATCATGGACATGAAATGCCATTAGGCCTAATGAAGATACCGTATATGTAAGTTACTTAGTTGGTGTCTTGTGAATCAACTGGTATGCGCAATAGGGTTTAATATTTCCTCGGTATTATACAAATGTTCCATCCCGAGAATAAATCACTCTTCTCCCCGGGTAACCCGGTATTTTCCGCCCATACCGGAAGTGTCATTCAAAAGCATTATATCGCTTATAAATGTCTGGATTTGATTAGAGCTTTGATCAGCATGAAAATACAAACCTGAAGCTACCTGAGCCTGATCAGACATATATTAAATGCATTTAATGAGCCCTACATTAACAACATTTAATGAGCCCAAGCCCCCAAAAAAGGCCAAATGATTGTGTGGTTTCCCAATAGGTCCACCAGGTCCTCACTTTCAATGACTGGAAAACATTGTTGCATTTAAACTTTGTATCACCAGTTAGTGTGATGAACATGATAAAATATATTTGCAATGGGAAGTAATAGCTGGTTTGTTAATTTGATTTTGGAAATGAAATGGTTGTGCTATTGTATTGTTCTGACTTCATGGGGCCTACTGGAGTGAATGGGCTGCTTATTCTCTAACATTATTTGATACTGTGTGAGTCTGCTGTCTCCTGGCTATCAGCCCTGTCTCTGTGTTTGACCAAAACTGGCTCTCCTTCAGCGCCATGGAGTGCACAGGTATTACGGTTGCTGTCCTTTCAGCACCACAAGCCTTTCACATCTGATGTGACACTGTTGTTGTCTCTATTGGTGATAGTGTGATAGTGGTGCTGGCTACCATAAGCTGTGCAAACAGTGCATTATGTTAAAATCAAATCAAATTGTATTGGTCACATATACATATTTAGCAGATGCTATTGCGGGTGTAGCGAAATGCTTGTGTTTCTAGCGCCAACAGTGCAGTAGTATCTAACAATACACAACAATACACACAATACACTCAAATCTAAAAGTAAAAGAATGGATTGAATAAATATATAAATACTAGGATGAGCAACGTCAGAGTGGCATAAACTAAAATACAGTAGAATAGAATACAGTATATACATATGAGATGAGTAAAGCAAAAATATGTAAACATTATTAAAGTGACTAGTGTTTCATTATTAAAGTGGCCATTGATTCCAAGTCTATATATGTAGGGCAGTAGCCTCTAAGCTGCAGGGTTGCGTAACCAGGAGGAAGCCGGCTAGTGATGGCAGGTGAGTTACCGCCGCTCTGATATCCAAAAGTTATTTCCGGCTGTAATGTAATAACACAAAAAAAAATTCTGGCCAAATAATGTAAGAAATACTGCAAAGTTGCTTAGGAGCTAGAAGCAGAGCTGCCATATCTGTCGGCGCCATCTTCAAAATTCTATGTGTCATGTTGTGTCCATGCGGGTTCTGTCTGTGTGCGCGGCAGCCCGAAGCGCGACCTGTTTGATTCATTCATAATGTCATCAAAAAGCATTGCTCCTCCTTCACCAGAACTAGAATGGGCCGACTACAGAATATATAATGTCTGGCGTATTAAGTGATGCTATGTTTTCTGTTCTTTTCATGTTTGTTTTTTTATTCAACTTATTGTTAGATTTTTGGTCCCTCTGAAGGCCTTGTTCCTATAGTCACGGTCTGTGCAATTTTACATTTAACTAAGATGTTTGTTGCAGTATTTCTCAATGAAATAATCTGCATGAAAACGACTCGTCTCTCATTTAAGGACAAAGACTTTATTGAAGAATCCCTACTGTTGACCAATAACCCCTTCCCCTTCGGCTACAGACTTCGGCTTGACCCTTACCGTAAGTCCAAAACGAAAACAAAATGTAGTCATAATATATGCACAAACTCTTCCCAACTGTTTCGGCTGGGAAGCATGCTGACGCCTTAAAGGCTAACAAAAAGTCTGTCTTACAATGGTTTCAGTAGTCCTACATTGTCACAAGGTATAGATTATACCCCTATTTAGACCTGAAGTAGCAGACAGTCTAAATCCAGATTATTGACATTGTCGGACTACTAAAACCATAATCTCCTGAGTGGCACAGTGGTCTAAGGCACTGCATCGCAGTGCTAACTGTGTCACTAGAGATCCTGGTTCGAATCCAGGCTCTGTCGTAGCCGGCCGCGACCGGGAGACCCATGGGGCGGCGCACAATTGGCCCAGCCTCCTCCAGGGTAGGGGAGGGAATGGACGGCAGGGGTGTAGCTCAGTTGATAGAGCATGGCGTTTGCAACGCCAGGGTTGTGGGTTCGATTCCCACAGGGGGCCAGTATAAAAAAATATGTAAGTCGCTCTGGATAAGAGCGTCTGCTAAATGATGTAAATTTGTAACATAATTTTAGCTAGTCTGCCGAGTTAAATAAAGGTTCAATAATAATAATAATAAAATATGTACATGCTAAAATCTCCACTGTAGAACACACAGGGTGTTCACTCCTTAGACCTACCTTCCTTTCTGCGTCGGACTTCGACCTCATTTCTTGGGTGGAAAATCTACTTCTGGAAGTACCGTGCTTAGATTCATACACAGCCACAGTTTCGATACAAACAAGACACACTGGTTTGGCATTGGAGAAATATGATGAATATATTTTAATAGAACAGGTAGGCAGGGGTGGAAAAAGTACCCAATAGTCATACTTGATTAAATGTAAAGATACCTTAATAGAAAATAGAAAAGTGTAAAGATACCTTAATAGAAAAGTGAAAGTCACCCAGTAAAATACTACTTGAGTAAAAGTCAAAGTATTTGGTTTTAAATATACTTGAGTTTCAAAAGTAAACATAGTTGCCAACCCCCCTATATTGTAAATTACATCTGGTTGGTATACGATTGAAATGGGAAAATAATGTACCTTTGAAAACCCTATGAAATAGCTCCCCAATACCGTCTGATGCATATATTTAATGTATTACATGAATGGTGACCACAGCCCTTCCAACAATACATTAAAATTATGACAGATCTGGCCGTATCTTCTCTCTATGTTTCTAAAGAATACCATGGTACTATCATGTTCTTTTGGTCACTACAGTGTCATGTTCTTGGAACCATTCCTGGACAAGCCTTGTTATATGGGGCATAATCCTGCTGAAAGAAATATGTTTGCAGATGGATAACTGCTGCCATGAAGGGATGCACCTGATTGGTAACGATGTTTAGATATCCTGTGGTATTCAAATGTTGCTCCACTTTTATCAAGGGGCCCAATGTGTGCCATGAAAACACACCCCACACCACCACCACCACCATCCTGCAATGCTGACACACGGCATGGATGCATGTACTCATGGTTTCCTCCATACCCTAGTCCTCCCATCCAAGGTCATCTCAATATCTTTACAATAGAAGCTATCCAAGCACAGCAAAACTGACAAGGTGCACACTGATCAGTAAAGTAAATAGATGCAAACATTCTATAACGTTCCCTTTCCTCTGCACAGTTCTCTCACAGTGAGAAACAATAGGATTACAATAGTGTTCTATGCTTTCTTCATTTGATCCAATCCACTACCACTTGTTATGTATACGTTGGTGTCTTTTTAAATGGGCCATTTGAGAGAAATTCGTCCCACAGTCAGAGCAGGAGTAAGGCTTCTCTCTTGTGTGTGTTCTCTGGTGACCTTTTAGCTCAGTTGATGTTTTGAAGCACTTTACACAGTCAAGGCAGGAGTAAGGCTTCTCTCCTGTGTGTGTTCTCTGATGAACTTTTAGCTCAGTTGATGTAGTAAAGCATTTGACACAGTCAGAGCAGGAGTAAGGCTTCTCTCCTGTATGTATACGTTCATGTTGTTTTAAGTGGCCCAGTCGAGAGAAACTCTTCCCACAGTCAGGGCAGGAGTAAGGCTTCTCTCCTGTGTGTGTTCTCTGATGAACTTTAAGCTCATTTGATGTTGTGTAGCATTTTACACAGTCAGAGCAGAAGTATGGCTTTCGTCCTGTATGTTGAGGTTCATGTTGTTTTAAGTGCCCCTGTTGAGAGAAACTTGCCCCACATTCAGAGCAGGAGTAAGGCTTCTCTCCTGTGTGTGTTCTCTGATGAACTTTTAGCTCATTTGATGTTGTGAAGCATTTTAAACAGTCAGAGCAGGAATAAGGCTTCTCTCCTGTGTGTATACGTTCATGTGTTTTTAAGTTGCCCAGTTGGGAGAAACTTGCCCCACAGTCAGAGCAGGAGTAAGGCTTCTCTCCTGAGTGTATCCGTTGGTGTGATATTAAGCTTTCCTGTTTAGAGAAATTCTTCCCACAGTCAGAGCAGGAGTAAGGCTTCTCTCCTGTGTGTGTTCTCTGATGAACCTTTAGCTCAGTTGATGTTTTGAAGCACTTTACACAGTCAGAGCAGGAGTAAGGCTTCTCTCCTGTGTGTGTTCTCTGATGAACCTTTAGCTCAGTTGATGTTTTGAAGCACTTTACACAGTCAGAGCAGGAGTAAGGCTTCTCTCCTGTATGTATACGTTCATGTGTTTTTAAGTGGCCCAGTTGAGAGAAACTCTTTCCACAGTCAGAGCAGGAGTAAGGCTTCTCTCCTGTGTGCACTTTCTGATGAACTGTCAGAGTCTGTGATGTTGTGAAATTCTTCCCACAGTCAGTACAGGAAAACAGATTCTCTCCTGTGTGTATTTTTAGGTGTATTTTTAACTTTGATAGATTTGAGAAACTCTCCTCACAATGTGGGCAGTGGTGAGACCTCTTAGCTCTGTGATCTTCCTGCTGTTGCTCTCTGGATGTAGAGAATGTCTCAACATGATCTCCTGTGTGAACAACAATAGAAGAACCAGTTAGTTGGTGTGATATACATGTCAATCAAATGTATTTTAGAAGCCCTTTTTACATCAGAAGTTGTCACAAAGTGCTTTATAGAAACCCAGCCTAAAACCCCAAAGAGCAAGCAATGCAGATGTAGAAGCCATATCATCCTCCACTCACTATCACAAGGGTTAGTGTCATCCTCCACTCACTATCACAAGGGTTAGTAACTACACAGACTCATTTAATAGAACTTTAAAACATTGGCAGTTTGTCTACTTCACTTCTTTAGTCTACTCTCTGATCACTCCAGACAGCCCAGTGAATAAAACAAATGCTGGCAATACTGGTGTCAAACCATGTAAGTGTCAGTAGCATGAAATAATATCTACCTTCTCATTGAAATTGTTCATCATGAAACAGTTCTACTGCAACTTTTCATGCACATTGGGAAGTTGGAATGAATAACACAAACTTAGTTAGATAGAACCTGCTCTTACCCTGAGAAACAGATTTCCCAATCTTCTCCTCCTCTTCTTCATCTTTAATGTTGACATTCAGCTCCAGTGTTTGACTGCAGTCTTCCAGCTTCACTGATGCCATCTCTGGATCCTGCTTAGCAAACTGAGCTCCACTGTCGCAATCAGGACCCAGTGACTGTAGGTTTGGACTCAGTGTGGAAGGAGAGAGGCAGGCTGGGTTTGTCCTCACTATTGATGTTACCGGCCTCAGATTTAATTCTAGTCGTCCTGTAGTAATGAGAAATGGACACAAAAAGTTAGTCTTGACAGTTCTGGCACTTTCTTTATTCTCTAAAAATATATTATCTTTCTTCTTGTTAAATCATCTAATTCAGTGCTTGATTTGGACTGAAATAGGTGCCGGTACTGTTTATATTTAGGTGCAGGAGCTCCACAATACTGTTGAGCTAACATTCTATAAGAGGAACAGGAGCTCAAGCATGAGATATTTGAGGTCAAATATCAGTCAAAAGTTTTAGAACACCTACTCATTCCAGGATTTTCTTTATTTTTACTATTTTCTACATTGTAGATTACAAATATTCTACAAAGCTGTCATCAAGGCAAAGGGTGGCTACTTTGAAGAATCTAAAATATATTTGATTTGTTTAACACTTTTTTGGTTATTACATGATGCCATATGTGTTAGTTCATAGTTTAAATGTCTTCACTATTATTCTACAATGTAGAAAATAGTACATATTAAGAAAAACCCTTGAATGAGTAGGTGTGTCCAAACTTTTGACTGGTACTGTAAATGCATAAATGACAAAAGCCATTTAGTACAAGGTCACTGATTGTTTTAGGCAGCACTATGTACTATTTTCCTTAATAACCTTGTCTTCACTGTATTATTTAAAGGAAGCCCATTGGCCGGCAGTGGGAGAAGATGGAACGAGATGGATTTTGGCTGACATTCTGCAAATGTTCTAATCGACGAAACTTCTGATCTTAATACAGTTCTGTTCCCAAAACTAAAATATGTTATCCACAGAGTGGACAAAGTTTTGTGGACTTACCAGTTGCAAATACTTTTTTTAATCACATCATTTAGAAGGAACGCAACGGCGAATTGAGTTATTGCACAGGAGCGCTTCACAGAGGAGTTAATCCCTAACAGAAATATGCAGATGTGTGCTAGGACACACCAATAGGATCTCGCTAGCTCGTGCTTGGCTCTGCCCACTATGACTCATCTGTTCCCATTGGAAACGACCAGTTGTGGTCTATATTGGTTTAGTTATAAAAAATAATTGGTGCAACCGTCCGTGCGTTCAGGGATCCTTGGGATGGCCCTACCCCATTCTATGAGAAGGGCGGTACTTAATTTGAGCTGGATCCTCCGGTACCTCTCAGTTTTGTAGTCTTTCGTTCCGGAAACCATTTGCCAGGATCAGGTAGCCTACCACCATAATTTCCACTGTTTTCAATGTTAAAATCCTAACAAAAGCAATCAGAGTAATTACATTTAGATTCCTCTGTAATTGTCATGCCCCCTAAAAAAACTTAATGTGAAAACGTGCATGATATTCTAAGAATTGGTTAATGTTGGGCCGTCCCGGGTTTATGGTTTGCGCAACATTGTAGCCTAGACCAAGGCGTGGCCATTGCTGTGGTGAGAGAGAGAAGCACGCCTGTATCTCTCACAGAAATACAATGGCATTCACTTTCTATGATCTCTCTCCCTCTCTGTGCTGTTATAGACATAAGCCGGCAACTCTCTTCTCTCCAGCATTGCACTTCATCATTTATCTCGTAATAGAATAATAGCTGTGGGAAGTGTGCTGGAGGTGCTGCAGCACTCTGCAGTCTGTTCAGAAATAAAATAAAATACTAATGTCTGTTTGTTACCAAGTTAACAACTTCCAAATAGGCCTATTGAGCGAAAGCATTGTTTAAAAAAGTAAAGCAAGAGAGAGATAAGCTTTTGGCGGGTGAGTGAGCTGCACATCATTGGGTGAGTCAGTGAAACTGGAAAGCTTTTTTAGGACTATATCTTCCTCCTCATATTGTACAATGTGTTTCTCTGCACACTTAGGGGCCTCGGCTATTGATGGATTCAAGACAAGGTAGTTTTTATTGATCTCAGATTCTCAGTGTCAAAGTATCCTGTCATTTTGGTCATTTGTGAGGTATTAAAAAAAGATTCTGCGAAAGTCTCCAGTCATCTAAAATTATGTAGAATTGCATGAAATCCATTTATAAAAATAACACATTTTTCCCGGACTCTAGGCTACAAAAAATTTACTCCATGTGTGTAACTTCTGCAAGCGGCTCCACACCACTGCTCTATGCCCGTACGCGAAAGCCATGATAATGCATGCAATGCTTTATTATAAAGGTTGTTTGTTTTTATCCGTTCTGGTACCTCAGAGCCCCCCAGGTCACCCCCCTCTCGGGCTCACTTTTGGTTCTGGCACCGTCCAATTTACAAATGAAGCACTGGAGAAGTGGGTAGCTGCCGCTGCCTCCTCCGGGACACTTCTCCTTTGCATAACGTTAATCAGGCTGTTGATTGTGGCCTGTGGAATGTTGTCCCATTCCTCTTCAGTGGCTGTGTGAAGTTGCTATATATTGGCGGGAACTGGAACAAGCTGTGGTACACGTCGATCCAGACCATCCCAAACATGCTCAAAGGGTGACATGTCTTGTGAGTATGCAGGCCATGGAAGAATTGGGACATTTTACTGATGGAGGTGGATTAATGGCAGGACAATGGGCCTCAGGATCTTGTCATTGCATCTCTGTGCATTCAAACTGCCATCGATAAAATGCAATTGTGTTAGTTGTCTGAAGCTTATGCCATCCCATTCCATAACCCCGATACCACCATGGGGCACTCTGTTCACAACATTGACATCAGCAAACCGCACGCCCCCACACAACGCCATACACGGTGGTCAGCAGTTGTGAGGCTGGTTGGGCATACCGCAAGATTCTCTAAAACAACATTGGAGGCAGCTAATGGTAGAGAAATTAACCTAACATTCTCTGTCAACAGCTCTGGTGGACATTCCTGCAGTCAGCAGGCCAATTGCACGCGCCCTCAAAACTTGAGACATCTGTGGCATTGTGTTGTGTGAAAAACTGCACATTTTAGAGTTGCATTTTTGTATTTGTTAGGGATCCCCATTAGATGCTGCCAAGCACCTACTCAGCTACTCTTGTCCCCAGCAAAAGGTGCACCTGTGTAATGATGATCATGCTATTTAATCAGCTTCTTGATATGCCACACCTGTCAGGTGGATGGATTATCTTGGCAAATGAGAAATGCTCACTACCACCTACTGTACTGGTGTGTGAGGCCATTCACAGCCTATATACATTAAATTCATTGATACGGTAATTAATACAAAATTGCAGTATTAGCCTGCTCTAAAAAATGTGAGGGAAAATGTTCTTGGTTCGTGCAGGTGACTGACCTCAGACCAATTGGCAGTTCGCCCAGAACATTGTTCTGGGAACCAAAAGGGATATCTCAGTTTCAAGGTCTCAGCTTGGAGAGAAGAAGCCTTGTGAGGTATTGGTCGGTCACATGCAGGAACCAAATGTTAATGATGAATTAATTATTAATAAGCTAAATCATGCAAATATAACTTGTCTGTGTAAGCAGTATATAGGACAACTAACGGGACTGCCCCGGCAGAGCTCCCGACCGACGTGTACTATGGTGCTTTTAAGTTTGTTGGAACCTCTCCAGTTTGCTGATAGAAAATAATTATTCATTAAAGTTTGACTTTGAGTCCCTTCGTGGTGATTTTCCACGACAAAAACCCACCACCCCATTCCACTATTTAACCCCATCTAGTCCTACGCCAAACCACTACTACTCAACACCCCCTGCAGCTGTTCTGCAGTAAATCCTCGCAATCCCAAGTACTTCTCTGCCGCTGCCACCACAGCCTCTATTTTCTGGGACTTTTTGATCCATTTCTACAGTACAATTGACAACCATTGCTATAAATGTTAAAAAGCCCACCTTACTGAAGCACATATTCTTCCCATCACTCTCTCTTGGTCTCTGCCTACTCACAGGAATCCTCTCAAGATCCCTCACCCTGTACCCATCTTCCTCTACCACTGGTCCATCTTCCTCTACTGTGGTCCTCTGTAGCTCAGCTGGTAGAGCACGGCGCTTGTAACGCTAAGGTAATGGGTTTGATCCCCGGGACCACCCATACACACAATTTTTTTTTTTTTTTTTTTACAAATTATGCACGCATGACTGTAAGTGGCTTTGGATAAAAGTGTCTGCTAAATGGCATATTATTATTTATTATTACTCTCTTCACTGCTTCGGCATACAACACTTTCTGTACTACTGTAACCCTGGCAACCTCAATCTGCCTTTCTCTCACCTGACACCTCAGATCTCACCTGACACCTCAGATCTAATAAATGTATGCACGCATGACTGTAAGTCGCTTTGGATAAAAGCGTCTCCTAAATGGCATATTATTATTATTTTATTATTATCTCCAGCCCGTTAGCACCCCCACAACTAACACACAGAACATTCTCCACCGATACCACACATTTCTTCATCTCATGCCCTCCTGCACACTTGTCACATCTAGGCATCTCACGTCTACACACTGCTGCAACAGGCCCAAAAACGTCACCCCTAAAACACGAGGCCCGAACTCTGAGTTCCTCACCGCAGGTAATTCATCCTCACTCTCACCTGGTTCCATCTCTGAGCTACTGGAGGACGTATCCCTCTTTTTACACTAGACGATAACCTCCCTCACCACACTGCTTCCCTCTACACTCAGTTCCTTCTCAGCGGCCATCACTGCACCTGCCACCACAGTTAATTCATCCTCACTCTCGTCACGTTCACTCTCCTCCTGTAGCTCTTCTAAAAGTTCTGTGTGATCTTCCATTCCATATTCACTCAAAACATATTCCACTTTTCCCTTGTCCACCATCTTCTCCTTCATCAGATCTTCCAGAAGGTTTGTGCATCCCCCACTGCAATCCCCCATTCCACTTTTTTTCTTGTCCGCCATCTTACAACGTGTCTCAGCTCATCCACACCCCACTAGCTTCAGGTAGCTGCACACCAATGGAGTACCACAGTATAAATGATAATACCCATAAAACCTAGCAGTCATAACAGGGAAATGGTTCCAATCATTTTTACACCATTCATTTTTCCAATAGGGGATTAAAGAAACACTTAAAATAAGGGCTGTGTTTCGTGTAGGCTTACCCTGGCGTGGCGTTTTGATAACCGTGTGAATCTCTCCAGGACAAGGTGACTTTTATCAATATATTGGCCTATGTTTTGCCCCAAAAAATTAAATGGTAATTAGCTGCTAATGTGGCTATCATAAAGAACTACAAATGCCATGATGATCTGGACAAAATTGCCGAATAGAGTCAAAGGTAAGGATCTCTGGGTTAACCATCTAATGTTAGCTAAATGTAGTAATGAATAAATAGGCTACATTTATTTTAAATGGTCAGTTCTGTGAACTGTCTTGTGCAAGTTTTAAATTGACACAATACCTGTTAGCAAAGGTGTCAGCTAGAGATGACGTGCAGGAGATTGCAGTGATTTGAGCTATTTGTTGTTTTGCATGATGTCTACTTTGATGATAATTAGCGTTTTATAATCTGAGAGGAAAGAGAGCCGAATATATTGCTAAAAGTCACTAGGGTAAGCCTACACGAAACACAGCCCTTATTTTAAGTGTTTCTAAAATCAAAAAAAAAAGGAAAAATGATCGGAACGAACCATTCCCCTGTTTGACCGCTAGGTTTTATGACACCTAAGGACAAACTTCTAGGTCCACTTTTGGATATGTACAGTGCATTCGGAAAGTATTCAGACCTGTGACTGTTCCCACAATTTGTTACGTTACAGACTTACTCTGAAATGGATTAAAGAAAAAAAATCCTCATCAATCTACACACAATACCCCATAATGACAAAGTGAAAACAGGTCCTTAGAGATTTTTGCAAATGTATTAAAAATGAAACCGCAGAAATATCTTGTTTACATAAGTATTCACACCCTTTGCTATGAGACTCGAAAATGAGCTCAGGTGGATACTGTTTCCATTGATCAACCTTGAGATGTTTCTAAAACTTAATTGGAGTCCAACTGTGGTAATCTCAATTGATTGGAGATGATTTGGAAAGTCACACAACTGTCTATATAGGTGACCAAGAACATGATGGTCACTCTGACAGAGCTCCAGAGTCCTCTATGGAGATGTGAGAACCTTCCAGAAGGACAACCATCTCTGCAGCACTCCACCAATCAGGCCTTTATGGTAGAGTGGCCAGACGGAAGCCACTCCTCAGCAAAAGGCACATGATAGCCCGCTTGGAGTTTGCCAAAAGGCACCTAAAGGACTCGGACCATGAGAAACAAGATTCTCTGGTCTGATGAAACCAAGATTGAACTTCTTGGCCTGAATGCCAAGCATCACGTCTGGAGGAAACCTGGGACCATCCTTATGGTGAAGCACGGTGGTGGAAGCATATTGCTGTGGGGATGTTGTTCAGCGGCAGGGACTGGGAGCCTAGTCAGGATAGAGGGAAAGATGATTGGAGCAAAGTACTGAGAGATCCTTGATGAAAACCTCCTCCAGTGCGTTCAGGACCTCAAGACCGGGGCGAATGTTCACCTTCCAACAGGACAACGACCCTAAGCACAGAGCCAAGACAACGCAGGAGAGGCTTCGGGACAAGTCTCTGAATGTCCTTGAGTGGCCCAGCCAGAGCCGGGACTTAAACCCAATCGAACATCTCTGGAGACCTGAAAATAGCTGTGCAGCGACGTGCCCCATCCAACCTGACAGAGCTTGAGAGGATCTGCAGAGAGGAATGGGAGAAACTCCCCAAATACAGGTGTGCCAAGCTTGTAGCGTCATACACATTAAGACTTTGGCTGTAATCACTGCCAAAGGTGCTTAAACAAAGTACTGAGTAAAGGGTCTGAATACTTTTGTAAATGTGATTGTTCAGTTGTTGTTGTTTTTGCAACAACTGATAATACCCCATAATGATAAAGCAAAAGCTGGTTTTTGTGTGTAGATTGATGAGGGAAAAAAACTATTTAATCAATTTTACAATAAGGCTGTAAAGTAACAAAATGTCGAAAAAGTCAAGGGGTCTGAATACTTTTCGAATGCACTGTATATAGACAGGTGTGTGCCTTTCCAAATCATGTCCAACAAACTTAGTTAGATAGAACCTGCTCTTACCATGACAAACAGATTTCCCAGTCTTCTTCTCCTCTTCTTCATCTTTAATGTTGACATTCAGCTCCAGTGTTTGACTGCAGTCTTCCAGCTTCACTGATGCCATCTTTGGATCCTGCAGTAAACTGGGCTCCACGGTCACAATCAGGACCCAGTGACTGTAGGTTTGGACTCAGCGTGGAAGGAGAGAGGAAGGCTGGGTTTGTCCTCACTGTTGATGTTACCGGCCTCAGACTTACCTGAATTGGCCAGTAGTAACAATGAGAAACAGACACAAAAAATTATTGTCTTGACAGTTCTGGCACTTTCTTTATACTCTAAAAATATTTTCAATTTTTTCTTGTTCAATTATCTAATTTACTTGGACTGAAATAGGTGCCAATACTCATTTTGGGTGCCGGTACTGTTTATATTAAGGTGCAGGAGCTCCACAATACCTTTGAGCTAATACCTAACCTATAGTAGATAAATGCATAAATGACTCAAAATCCATTTAGTACAAGGTTACAGTTTGTTTTAGACAGCACTGTGTGCTAATTTCCTTAATAACCTTGTCTTCACTGTATTACTTCAATCAAAAACCAATTGTATTTCCTGTTCACACCATAGCAACATTTATTGATGGACAGAAACAACAGAATGTGTCTGAATATTAGTACACATGTAGAAAACTGCTAATCATTACATTCATCTTCAAAACAGTAGTGCGACCGTGAAATTGTCTCTATCTGATGCACCCGCACTGTCTTCACTTGGTTTGACACAAAAATAACACATCAAACCTTAAACAAATTTGATAATACCTTAACGGATTTTTTACCTAGCATGATATGACATGTTCTTTCGACATTAGAAAGTTTAAACGTGCTATTACATACCTGTATTAATATATAGAAACGGACACAAAGGTTATCTTCTTGACTGCACAGTTCTGGCGCTTTCTTTATTGTGAAGAATGGTGCCGCCTGCCCGGAACTTCCTGTCCCCCCACTACTAACGGTCCGTGCATTCCGAGATCAGATTACAACATTTCTTTAAATTACTAAAAAAGTGTAAACTGTAGCAATTTATTTCCCTTTATAGTTTATTAGGCTAAGCATGACCTTCATCCAAATAATTTATCTAGGATTGGAACCGGTTCAGGGAACAGAACTGAAAAAGAACGTTAAAAAGAACCGGAAACTAAAGTGTTCTATACTTTTCAGGAACAGCAGTTATTTAAAAAGCATGTAATCCAGGTAATAACCTTATTTTACTTTCCGGGTATTTTTTTCCAGTCCCACAAAAATCGCAACAAAGCTCAATCTAGAAACGTATTCCAGTTTCTGCCTGCCAGCTGGAATGGAAACCTTTGCCAGTGGGTGTGCGTGTGGAAACGACCTGCTCCTCCCCTCTGAAGCATAGGTAACTGTATCCTACTGACAACGTTACAAGCATGATTCAGAAATTAGGGAGATATGTTTAATTTGAGAAGAATGGATGAACTTTTTCAATGCTAGTTAATGATACTATAGTCACCACGTTTCACATTGGATTTATTAACGACATAAAGGTACGACCTGTTTTTAATTCTAGTGCTACACTGCACAAACAAGGTTGTTAGCTAGCTAGCTAACATCTGCTCTGTTCCAACGTTAAACCAACTCTGAAGTTCAAAGACATTCAAAGTTCCTCCATAGAAGCCGCTCCTCCGTAGGTATAATTCTGTGGGCCTAATTCAGATAATGCAGGTCATAACACGATGCCCAGCTCTTCAATGCAAGCTTTCTCTATCCTCTAACGAGCTCTCCACACCCGCAAAATGTCGCACCTTACACTGTGATTGGCAGCACAGTGTGCTCTGAATGATTTTCTTATACAGATACTCTGTGGTGTACTAGTGTATTTATTCTCCCACTTGGATGTCACTTCCACAAGCTTTAAATTGAGGGCCAGGTTGTCAGGATGGGTAATGTACTGTACACATTAAGTACAAGTACTCCTAAAGATACACTTCATTTTAACTAGCTAAATCCCGTGTAACTAGTAATTACATTGTACTTGGCTAACATTACATGTACTATGCTTTGAAATAGGGTCTTATTCTTCATCTGGGACTTGTATTTATTATGGATCCCCGGGGATCGAGCAAAATTAAGGCAGTTCATACAATTTAAAAAACATTACAATACATTCACAGATTTCACGTCACACTGTGTTCCCTCAGGCCCCTACTCCACCACTACCACATATCTACAGTACAAAAATCCATGTGTACGTGTGTGTATAGTGCGTATGTTATCGTGTGTGTGTGTATGCATGTGTCTGCGCCTATATTTGTGTTACTTCACAGTCCCCGCTGTTCGATAAGGTGTTTTTTAAATCTAATTGTACTACTTGCATCAGTTACTTAATGTGAAATAGAGTTCCATGTAGTCATGGCTCTATGTAGTACTGTGCACCTCTCATAGTCTGTTCTGGACTTGGGGACTGTGAAGAGACCTCTGGTGGCATGTCTTGTGGGGTATGCATGGGTGACCGAGCTGTGCGCCAGTAGCTCAAACAGACAGCTCGGTGCACCCAACATGTCAACACCTCCACTTTGAGCCATGAGAGATGCATATTATTAATATTAGCTCTCTGTTTACATCCAAGGGCCAGCCATGCTGCCCTGTTCTGAGCCAATTGCAATTTTCTTAAGTCCTTTTTTTGTGGCACCTGACCACACGACTGTACAGTAGTCCAGGTGTGACAAAACTAGGGCCTGTAGGACCTGCCTTGTTGATAGTGTGGTTAAGAAGGTAGAGCAGCGCTTTATTATGGACATATTTTTCCCCATCTTAGCTTCTGTTGTATCAATATTTTTTGACCATGAAAGTTTAAAATCCAGGGTTACTCCAAGCAGTTTAGTCACCTCAACTTGCTCAATTTCCACATTATTTATTACAAGATTTAGTTGAGGTTTAGTGAATGATTTGTCCCAATTACAATGCTTCTAGTTTTAGAAATATTTAGGACTAACTTATTCCTTGCCACCCACTCTGAAACTAACTGCAACTCTTTGTTAAGTGTTGCAGTCATTTCAGTCGCTGTAGTAGCTGACATGTATAGTGTTGAGTCATCCGCATACATAGACACTTGTATTAGATCTGTTTTCATAAGCTCAACCAAGTTAACCCAGATAGGAACGCTTTATTTTGGAGGCAAGTGCTAGCAACAACATTGACTGGAGAAATATTTTGAACAGTGCACATTCATGTTTAAGTAAAATATTTTTTATTTTACCAGGTAAGTTGACTGAGAACACATTCTCATTTACAGCAACAACCTGGGAAATAGTTACAGCGGAGAGGATGGGGGATGAATGAGCCGATTGGAAGCTAGGGATGATTAGGTGGCCATGATGGTATGAGGGCCAGATTGGGAATTCAGCCAGGACACTGGGGTTAACACCCCTACTCTTACGATAAGTAGCATGGGATCTTTAGTGACCGCAGACAGTCAGGGCACCCGTTTCACGTCCCATCTGAAAGACGGCACACAGGGCAATGTCCCCAATCAACCAGAGGAAAGAGTGCCTCCTGCTGGCCCTTCAACACCACTTCCAGCAGCATCTGGTCTCCCATCCAGGGACCGACCAGGACCAACCCTGCTTAGCTTCAGAGGCTAGCTAGCAGTGTGATGCAGGGGAGTATATTGTTGGCAAATATTAATTAGAGCCCATTGAGCATAGGCTATAATATCTCAGACACCCAGAGCATCCACAAGGGATCCCAACCTTTGTCAAAGTTGTTAATAAATCGGAATCACAGACCACAATTACTACCAGGTACATGTTATTACATTGTAACTATGTGTCATTACAGTTAACTACAATACTTGTTTACAGTGTAGTTACACATGTAATTACACTGTAATAAGGACCCCATAAAAGGAAGTGTTACCGGCATCTCTTCTTTATGTATACGTTGATGTGCTTTAAGAAACCCTAGAGCACCCCTGTGGAAATCAAATTAGCATAATAATAACAATCCCCATCAAAATCTGTCTGTTTAAGCTAGAGATGGATTTTTTGCATGGGCTGCGTCTCAATCCACCACATCCTCTGAGGTCGGCCTTCCTCATCTGCGGTGGAAGAACTACAGTGTTGTTTGTCAGACCAGGAGACTTCTGTCTGTAGCGTCCGAGAAGTTTGGCCTACACATCTAAAGGTGAGACTCACCAACAAGTTCATGTCTGTTGTTTCGCTCTAGGACGCCTACAAGTGTCTAAAGGTAGCAGGTACCAGTTTAAAACATTTGTGGAAGTAAATATTGAAGTACTTTAGTGCCCAAAAAAGGTGTTAAATATGTTTGACTTATCTTTCTTAATATAGAACATAAACTTAAAAACCAACTTCCCTTTGAAAATGATTAGCAATATAACCCCCACTCACTGTCACAAGGGTTAGCAAATGTCAGGGTCAATTCCATTTCAATTACAGTCAATTCACAAAGTAACCCAAATTCCAATTCCACATTTTCCTCATTCATTTACAGATGGATACACTGCTGCCATGAAGAGATGCAACTGATTGGCAATGATGTTTAGATATCCTGTGGCATTCAAACGTTGCTGCACTTTTATCAAGAGAACCAATATGTGCCATGAAAACACACCATCACCACCAGCCTGAAACACTGACACACAGCATGGATGCATGTACTCATGTTTTTTCCCCAACCCTAGTCCTCCCATCAGTACAAAACTCATCAAATCAGGCAATGCTTTTCAAATTCTCCAGTGTCCAGTGTTTTCATTCAATAGCCCACTGCAACTGCCCATTGTGGTCCTCTGTTCACTTCCTCAAAGTTTCGATCCCCGACCACCAAAAAGCAAATGTAATCGCTATAAAGCGCTGCTAAATGGCATATTATTAAAACTGAGTTTCTTGCTGAAAGCTAATGGGGATCTATAATAAATACACAAAAACTACATCATTAAGGATCATAGCGTTCAGTCAATGTCATGGAAATAGCTGGTGTCCATAATGTTTTGTACACACAGTGTATGTTGTGTCTAACAGCTCATTCCCACAGAAAACTGCAGAAGGAATCAGTACCACCCAGTCAACCATCAGACTCCATTGTGAGACGCCTCAAAAGAGGATATTCAACCCTAAGCTAACAAAACACACCAAAACTGACCAGGTGAACACTGATCAGTAAAGTAAAGAGATGCTAACATTCTATAACGTTCCCTTTCCTCTGCACAGTTCTCTCACAGTGAGAAACAATAGGATTACACTAGTGTCCTACGCTTTCTTCATTTGATCCAATTCAACGTTGCCTATTATTTTATGAGATGAGAATTAAGTGGAGTGACTAATCTTAGCTGGTCTGAGAGAACTGATGAGGATTTCACCTTTATACATTGGTGTCGTTTTAAAATGGCCCAATCTGTAAAATCTCGTCTCACAGTCAGTGCAGTGATGAGGCTTCTCTCCAGTGTGTATTCGTTGGTGTGTTTTTACATTGCCCAAATCAGGATAAACTCTTGCCACATTAAGATCAGAGGTAAGGCTTCTCTCCTGTGTGTTTACCTTGGTGTCTTTTTAAGTTGCCCAGTCGAGAGAAACTCTTTCCACAGTCTGAGCAGGAGTAAGGCTTCTCTCCTGTGTGTGTTCTCTGATGAACTTTTAGCTCAGTTGATGTTGTAAAGCATTTTACACAATCATAGCAGGAGTAAGGCTTCTCTCCTGTGTGTGTTCTCTGATGAACTTTTAGCTCAGTTGATGTTGTAAAGCATTTTACACAATCAGAGCAGGAGTAAGGCTTCTCTCCTGTGTGTGTTCTCTGATGAAGTTTTAGCTTAGTTGTTGTTGTGAAGCATTTTACACACTCAGAGCAGGAGTAAGCCTTCTCTCCTGTATGTATACGTTCATGTGTTTTTAAGGTGCCCATTTGAGAGAAACACTTTCCACAGTCAGGGCAGGAATAAGCCTTCTCTCCTGTATGTATACGTTCATGTGTTTTTAAGGTGCCCATTTGAAAGAAACTCTTTCCACAATCTGAGCAGGAGTAAGGCTTCTCTCCTGTGTGTGTTCTCTGATGACCTTTTAGCTCAGTTGATGTTTTGAAGCACTTTACACAGTCAGAGCAGGAGTAAGGCTTCTCTCCTGTATGATTACGTTGATGTTGTTTTAAGCTGCCAGGATGAGAGAAACTTGCCCCACAGTCAAAGCAGGAGTAAGGCTTTTCTCCTGTATGTATACGTTCATGTTTTTTTTATGTGCCCAGTTGAGAGAAACTTGCCCCACAGTCAGAGCAGGAGTAAGGCTTCTCTCCTGTGTGTGTTCTCTGATGAACTTTTAGATCAGCTGATGTTGTGAAGCATTTTACACAGTCAGAGCAGGAGTAAGGCTTCTCTCCTGTATGTATACGTTGATGTTGTTTTAAGTTGCCAGGTTGAGAGAAACCTGCCCCACAGTCAAAGCAGGAGTAAGGCTTTTCTCCTGTGTGTATACGTTCATGTCGTTTTAAGTTGTTCTGATGAGAGAAACTTTCCCCACAGTCAGAGCAGGAGTAAGGCTTCTCTCCTGTGTGTGTTCTCTGATGAATTCTTAGCTCAGTTGATGTTTTGAAGCACTTTACACAATTAGAGCAGGAGTAAGGCTTCTCTCCTGTGTGTATACGTTTATGTATTTTTAGGTCGCCCAGTCGAGAGAAACTATTTCCACAGTCAGAGCAGGAGTAAGGCTTCTCTCCAGTGTGCACTCTCTGATGAACTGTCATAGCCTTTGATGTTGTGAAACTCTTCCCACAGTCAGTGCAGAAATACAGATTATCTCCTGTGTGTATTTTAAGGTGTATTTTTAACTTTAATAGAATTGGGAAAATCTCCTCACAATGTGGGCAGTGGTGAGACCTCTTAGCTCTGTGATCTTCCTTCTGTTGCTCGCTGGATGTAGAGAATGTCTCAACATGGTCTCCTGTGTGAACAACATCAGAAGAACCAGTCAGTTGGTGTGATATACATGTCAATCAAATGTATTTTATGAAGCCCTTTTTACATCAGAAGTTGTCACAAAGTGCTTTATAGAAACCCAACCTAAAACCCCAAAAAGCAAGCAATGCAGATATAGAAGCCATATCATCCTCCACTCACTATCACAAGGGTTAGTAACTACACAGACTCATTTAATAGAACTTTAAAAATTTGGCAGTTTGTCTACTTCACTTCTTTAGTCTACTCTCTGATCACTCCAGATAGCCCAGTGAATAAAACAAATGCTGGCAATACTGGTGTCAAACCATGTAAGTGTCAGTAGCATGAAATAATATCTACCTTCTCATTGAAACAGTTCATCATGAAACAGTTCTACTGCAACTTTTCATGCACAGTGATAAGTTGGAATGAATAACACAAACTTAGATAGATAGAACCTGCTCTTACCATGAGAAACAGATTTCCCAATCTTCTCCTCCTCTTCCTCTTCTTCATCTTTAATGTTGATATTCCGCTCCAGTGTTTGACGGCAGTCTTCCAGCTTCACTGATACCATCTCTGGATCCTGCATAGCAAACTGGGCTCCACTGTCACAATCAGGACCCAATGACTGTAGGTTTGGACTCAGTGTGGAAGGAGAGAGGCAGGCTGGGTTTGTCCTCACTGTTGATGTTACCGCCCTCAGATTTAATTCTAGTCGTCCTGTAGTAAAATTGAGAAACAGACACAAAAAGTTATTGTCTTGACAGTTCTGGCACTTTCTTTATTCTCTATAAATATTTTATATTTCTTCTTGTTAAATCATCTAATTCAGTGCTTGACTTGGACTGAAATAGGTGCCGGTACTGTTTATATTTAGGTGCAGGAGCTCCACAATACTGTTGAGCTAACATTCTATAAGAGGAACATGAGCTCAAGCACTAGATATTTGAGGTGCCGGGAACTTAACCTATAGCAGATTTTCCCAAATTCTTTATTTTTACTATTTTCTACATTGTAGATTATAGTGGGTGGCGCCATTTTACCAGCTCGTTAATTTGACACAAAACCAAAAATGCTAAACAAACTCGGAAATCTAAAATAAATGGATTCTTTATGAAATCACTTTGAGGAAATTATGTATATCCATTCAGACAAACCCAAAGTATCTAGCCATGTGACTTGTAAAATAGTTACCAGGTTTACTCAGTTTGACATAAAAATAATACATCAAACCTTTACCAAACGTGATAATACCTTAACGGATTTGTTACCTAGCATGGTATGACATGTTCTTTCGATATTAGAACGTTTAAACGTGCTATTACATACTGATATTACGTCTTTTATAAAGTATTAGTTAATGTTTGGAATATTGAGAGCTGCATAAGGATTTGGAGGATGACATACATTCCATGTATTTATTTCTGTCACTGGTGGGTGCCAGAAGGTATGCGGGCCAAGATAGCTGGGGGCCACTGGTGCTAATCTTAGAAGGAGTACGTGATGGAATATCCTGACTAGGGTGCAACACGATACCGTATAGGGTGATCCTATATGTGGCGAGGAGTGACACTCAATAATGGTTGGCAACTGTTGGATGGAATTAGCTCGGAAAAGCATTATATAAACTAAAAATTAGCTTTCTTTATACTGAGGAATGGTCCGTGCCTTCCCGGAACTTCCTGTTCCCCCACTACCATAGAGCAGCCACAGATAGAACAATGAGACAGATATTTCACTGGATGTATAATTGTGAAGCATCCGGTTGGCGTTTCCACTCACTACCAAATATGATAGTGAGAGGAAGCCCACTGGCTGGCAGTGGGAGAAGATGGAAGGAGATGGATTTTGGCCGATATTCTGCAAATGTTCTAATCGATGAAACATCTGATCTTAATACAGTTCTGTTCCCAAAACTAAAATCTGTTATGCACAGAGTGGACTAAGTTTTGTGGACTTACCTGTTGCAAATATTTTTTTAAATCACGTTATTTAGAAGGAACGCAAAGGCGAATTGAGTTATTGCACACGAGCGCTTCACAGAGGAGGCATTCCCTAACAGAAATATGCAGATGTGTGCTAGAACACGCCAATAGGATCTCGCTTGCACGTGCTTGGCTCTGCCCACTATGACTCATCTGTCCCCATTGGAAACGACCAGCTGTGGTCTATCTTGGTTTAGTTATAAAAAAATATTTGGTGCGTTCAGGGATCCTTGGGATGGCCCTATCCCATTATATGAGAAGGGCGGTGCTTAATTTGAGCAGGATCCTCCGGTACCTCTCAGTTTTGTAGTCGTTCGTTCCGGAACCCATTTGCCAGGATCAGGTAGCCTACCTCTTGTGGCATGAAAAATATTTTCCACTGTTTGCAATGTAAAAATCCTAATAACAGCAATCAGAGAAATTACATTTAGATACCTCTGTAATTGTCATGCCCCCTAAAAAAAACAAGGCATGCCTAACGTGTGGCAAATCTGTCAGTTAACAGCATGCAGCCAAAACAGGCCTTTCGCAAATATTTATAATTCAATCGCTGGAAAACACAGGTTGTAAAGCAAATGGATCCTGCTGAAAATAAAATACTAATGTCTGTATGTTACTAAGTTAACAACTTCCAAATAGGCCTATTGAGCGAACAGCATTGTTTAAAAAAGTAAAGCAAGAGAGAGATCAGCTTTTGGCCGGTGAGTGAGCTGCACATCATTGGGTGAGTCAGTGAAACTGGAAAGCTTTTTTAGGACTATATCTTCCTCCTCATATTGTACAATGTGTTTCTCTGCACACTTAGGGGCCTCGGTTATTGATGGATTCAAGACAAGGTCGTTTTTATTGAGCTCAGATTCTCAGTGTCAAAGTAGCCTGTCATTTTGGTCATTTGTGAGGTATTAAAAAAGATTCTGCGAAAGTCTCCAGTCATGTAAAATGATGTAGAATTGCATGAAATCCATTTATAAAAATAACACATTTTCCCCGGACTCTAGGCTACAAAAAATGTACTCCATGTGTGTAACTTCTGCAAGCGGCTCCACACCACTGCTCTATGCCCGTACGCGAAAGCCATGATAATGCATGCAATGCTTTGTTATAAAGGTTGTTTGTTTTTATCCGTTCTGGTACCTCAGAGCCCCCCAGGTCACCCCCCTCCCTCTCGGACTCACTTTTGGTTCCGGCACCGCCCAATTTACAAATGAAGCACTGGAGAAGTGGCTAGCTGCCGCTGCCTCCTCCGGGACACTTCTCTTTTGCATAAAGTTAAATCAGGCTGTTGATTGTATGGAATGTTGTCCCACTCCTCTTCAATGGCTGTGCAAAATTCCTGGATATTGGTGGGAACTGGAAGAAGCTGTGGTAGACGTCGATCCAAACCATCCCAAACATGCTCAAAGGGTGACATGTCTCGTGAGTATACAGGCCATGGAAGAATTGGGACATTTTCAGCATGTTCAATTGTGTACAGATCCTTGCGACATGGGACTGTGCATTATCATGCTGAAACACAAGGTGATGGAGGTGGATGAATGGCAGAACAATGGGCCTCAGGATCTTGTCATGGCATCTCTGTGCATTCAAACTGCCATCGATAAAATGCAATTGTGTTAGTTGTCTGTAGCGGAACATTTTCTGGCAACAGTAGTCCTTGCAGGGCTTCTGCCGTGAAGTCTTGGAGGCCCAAAAACTTCTCAGCTGCAGATATAACGATGTCCAGCTTCTTGGACTTCTTGTGCAGTACAATTAATAACTGTGGCTGTAAATACTAAAAAAATCCACCTTCAAAATTAGTGTATCCAGATCGCTTGATTGACGTACAACATTTGCAACTGGTTGCAGTGCATTCACAGCCATATCTTCTTCAGAACTGTGGCCTCTTGCCCCTACAACTCTCTTCACCGCCTCCACATAGGAGATTTGCTGTACAGTCCTGATCCTTGACACCTCAACCTCTTTCACCCTAACAGGGCACTCTGGGAATTCAGGAATATGACCCCCACCACAGTTACAACATTTTACATTCACATGCTCTTCAATAACATATTCCTTCCGTCTGCAAACACTTGACATGTGGCCAAACTTTTTACATTTCTTGCATTGCATCAGGTTTTACACAAACTCTCTTATGGGGTATATTATATATCCCAGCTTTACATAGGGTGGTAGATACTCTTCATCAAACATCAATAATAAAGATACGTGCATTTGCATCCTTCTTCTTCGGGATTTGGTTGGTGGAGCGCATTCAACTTTTAGGTGCATACAACGCCATCTACTGTACTGGTGTGTGAGGCCATTCACAGCCTATATACATTAAATTCATTGATACGGTAATTAATACAAAATTGCAGTATTAGCCTGCTCTAAAAAATTTGAGGGTAAATGTTCTTGGTTCGTGCAGATGACTGACTTCCTCAGACCAATTGGCAGTATGCCCAGAACATTGTTCTGGGAACCAAAAGGGATATCTCAGTTTCAAGGTCTCAGCTTGGAGAGAATAAGCCTTGTGAGGTATTGGTCGGTCACATGCAGGAACCAAATGTTAACGATTAATTAATTATTAATAAAGCTAAAATCATGCAAATATGACTTGTCTGTGTAAGCAGTATATAGGACAACTAACGTGACTGCCCCGGCAGAGCTCCCGCCCGACATGTACTATGGTACTTTTAAGTTTGTTGGAACCTCTCCAGCTTGCTGATAAAAAATAATGATTCATTTAAGTTTGACTTTGAGTCCCTTCGTGGCGATTTTCCACTACAAAAACCAACCACCCCATTCCACTATTTAACCCTATCTAGTCCTACACCAGACCACTACCACTCAACACCCCCTGCAGCTGTTCTGCAGTAAATCCTCGCAATCCCAAGTACTTCTCTGCCGCTGCCACCACAGCCTCTATTTTCTGGGACTTTTTGATCAATTTCTCCAGTACAATTGACAACCATTGCTTTAAATGCTAAAAAGCCCACCTTACTGAAGCACATATTCTTCCCATCACTCTCTCTTGGTCTCTGCCTACTCACAGGAATCCTCTCAAGATCCCTCACCCTGTACCCATCTTCCTCTACCACTCTCTTCACTGCTTCTGCATACAACACTTTCTGTACTACTGTAACCCTGGCAACCTCAATCTGCCTTTCTCTCACCTGACACCTCAGATCTCCAGCCCGTTAGCACCCCCACAACTAACACACAGAACTTTCTCCACCGATACCACACATTTCTTAATCTCATGCCCTCCTGCAGACTTGTCACATCTAGGCATCTCACGCCTACACACTGCTGCAACAGGCCCATAAACTTCACCCCTAAAACACTGTAGTATTTATGGAACAGAATCGCTCACGGGATAACTGACACTTCCTACCTTGACCTTATCTGGCAGAGACTATGCATCAAAATCCAGCATGACAGATAATGTACTCTGTTTCCCCACGCTCTACACCGGATCTACGTCTCACCAAACGGAGGGTAAAACAGACACCTGGAATCTTCCATTTCAACTGCTCATCCTCAACACTTAAACCTAACCCCGTTATCACTCCTTTCAATGCCACCCTGTTCCTGACAGCAATTCAAGTCACAATTCCTGTCTCTAATCACGTAATCCGCAGCACCCGCTCCCTCTGGACAGAGGAGAAACAATAAATCATGACGAGTCCACTCAGTTACGTTCACCAACTCAACAGCCCCCAACCTCTTCTCCACCTAACCTGACACCACATATGTATCCATTCTCTCTACAAATCTCACTCCCACTGGGCCAGAATCATCCTTATCATCCTTGGAACGAGGCCCGAACTCGGAGTTCCTCACCGCAGGTAATTCATCCTCACTCTCACCAGGTTCCATCTCTGAGCTACTGGAGGACGTATCCCTCTTTATACACTAGACGATAACCTCCTTCACCACACTGCTTTCCTCTACACTCAGCTCCTTCTCAGCGGTCATCACTGCACCTGCCACCACAGTTAATTAGTTTTAAATTGACACAATACCTGTTATCAAAGGTTACAGCTAGAGATGACGTGCAGGAGCTTGCAGTGATGTTGTTTTGCATGATGTCTACTTTGATGATAATTAGAGTTTTATAATCTGAGAGGAAATAGAGCCGAATATTGCTAATAGTCACGCCAGGGTAAGCCTACACGAAACACAGCCATTATTCTAAGTGTTTCTAAAATGAATAAAAAGGAAAAATGATTGGAACCATTTCCCTGATTGACCGCTACGTTTTATGACACAATTTTTGCAAAAATAATAATAATAATAAATAAAAAAATGTATTCAGACTTTACTCAGTACTTTGTTGAAGCTCCTTTGGCAGTGATTACAGCTTCAATTCTTCTTGGGTATGACGCTACAAGCTTGGCATACCTGTATTTGGGGAGTTTCTCTGCAGATCCTCTCAAGCTTGTCAGGTAAGATGGGTAGTGTCGCCGCACAGCTATTTTCAGTTCTCTCTGTACTTTGCTCCGTTAAGCTTTCCCTCGATCCTGACTAGTCTCCCAGTCCCTGCCACTAAAAAACATCCCCACAGCATGATGCTACCACCACCATGCTTCACCGTTGGGATGGTGCCTGGATTCCTCCAGACGTGACGCTTGGCATTCAGGCCAAAGAGTTCAATTTTGGTTTCATCAGACCAGAGAATCTTGTTTCTCATGGTCTGAGAGTCCTTTAGTTGTCTTTTGGCAAACTCCCAGCCGGGCCTTTTCATGAGGAGTGGCTTCCGTCTAGCCACTCTACCATAAAGGCCTGATTGGTGGAGTTCTGCAGAGATGGTTGTCCTTCTGGAAGGTTCTCTTATCGCCACAGAACTCTGGAGCTCTGTCAGAGTGACCACCGGCTTCTCCATTTAAGAATGATGGAGGCCTTTTGATCATGTCCTTGGACTAGAATGTTTGACACTCAGGTGCATGCCTAACATCATATGCAAAGGGCCTTTGGCTAACGTAGCTCATATTCAATGATCTCTTTTTCTCACGTAGGCTGTTCATTTCTGATCTTTGATACTTTTTCTGGTTTATAAACATATCATGGTATACTACGTTAACGCTATACGTATGGGCCATATTGTTACTTGGTAGCTACATCATCTTGCTAGAGAGGCCTTTTGTTGTGATATTTAGGCTACTATATAGGCTACTAGCAAAATACCCTGTGTTGTTAGGATAGATTTATGTTTGTTTCTTCCAACAGATCTTTACACATTTTCCTCACTACAAAATATTCCTGCGGTCCTTGTGGTTACTAAACATATTTTAGATATGCCTTTATGGTATAGCTTATTCCATGTTTACATCTTTGGTTAAATGACTTCAAATGCAAAACTTAAATTTACTTAGTGGAATGTCCGTGGAGTTTGTATCTATTGTGTTCCTACAAGAAACTCACTTGTTGAAGGATGAGCTACTTAAAGTATGCAGGAGATGACAAGGGCAAGTAATAGCATCCTGTTTCTCCTCTCATTCTCAGGGTGTTATGGTTTTAATTCACTAATCTGTTCCGTTTCAAGTGGATACTATTATAACTGATAGAGCTGGTAGATACATTTTGATACATGAAACTCTTTTGAATGAGCATATTAATCTGGTTAATGTTTATGGTCCTAATGATGATAATCCCAAATTCTTTGAGAATGTACAGTGGGGAAAAAAGTATTAAGTCAGCCACCAATTGTGCAAGTTCTCCCACTTAAAAAAAGATGAGAGAGGCCTGTAATTTTCATCATAGGTACATGTCAACTATGACAGACAAATGGAGAAAAAAAAAATCCTGAAAATCACATTGTAGGATTTTTTAATTAATTTATTTGCAAATGATGGTGGAAAATAAGTATTTGGTCACCTACAAACAAGCAAGATTTCTGGCTCTCACAGACCTGTAACTTCTTCTTTAAGAGGCTCCTCCGTCCTCCACTCGTTACCTGCATTATTGGCACCTGTTTGAACTTGTTATCAGTATAAAAGACACCTGTCCACAACCTCAAACAGTCACACTCCAAACTCCACTATGGCCAAGACCAAAGAGCTGTCAAAGGACAGCAGAAACTAAATTGTAGACCTGCACCAGACTGGGAAGACTGAATATGCAATAGGTAAGCAGCTTGGTTTGAAGAAATCAACTGTGGGAGCAATTATTAGGAAATGGAAGACATACAAGACCACTGATAATCCCCCTCGATCTGGGGCTCCACGCAAGATCTCACCCCGAGGACAAAGAATGCTGAGTTGCATCCAAAGAACACCATACCTACTGTGAAGCATGGGGGTGGAAACATCATGCTTTGGGGCTGTTTTTCTGCAAAGGGACCAGGACGACTGATCCGTGTAAAGGAAAGAATGAATGGGGCCATGTATCGTGAGATTTTGAGTGAAAACCTCCTTCCATCAGCAAGGGCATTGAAGATGAAACGTGGCTGGGTCTTTCAGCATGACAATGATCCCAAACACACCGCCCGGGCAACAAAGGAGTGGCTTCGTAAGAAGCATTTCAAGGTCTGGAGTGGCCTAGCCAGTCTCCAGATCTCAACCCCATAGAAAATCTTTGGAGGGAGTTGAAAGTCTTTGTTGCCCAGCGACAGCCCCAAAACATCACTGCTCTAGAGGAGATCTGCATGGAGGAATGGGCCAAAATAGCAGCAACAGTGCATGAAAACCTTGTGAAGACTTACAGAAAACGTTTGACCTGTGTCATTGCCAACAAAGGGTATATAACAAAGTATTGAGAAACTTTTGTTATTGACCAAATACTTATTTTCCACCATAATTTGCAAATAAATTCATTAAAATCCTACAATGTGATTTTCTTTCCTCATTTTGTCTGTCATAGTTGATGTGTACCTATGATGAAAATTACAGGC
The DNA here is from genome assembly GCF_020615455.1 of Coregonus clupeaformis. NCBI lineage: Eukaryota > Metazoa > Chordata > Actinopteri > Salmoniformes > Salmonidae > Coregonus > Coregonus clupeaformis. The sequence goes on along the minus strand of NW_025533953.1, from coordinate 229,934 downwards.
CTCTCTCATCTTTTTTAAGTGGGAGAACTTGCACACTTGGTGGCTGACTAAATAATTTTTCCCCCCACTGTATTTCTATTGATAGCCTCCATTCCTGGTAAGGTCCTAATGGCAGGGGACTTTAATTGCACTCTTGATCTTCATCTAGATCGCTCCTCTGGTTTAGACACTTCCCACTCGCAGAGTAGAAAGAAATTACAGCATTTCATTAAGGACTTAAATCTATGTGAACCTTGGAGGACTCAGAACCCGAGTAAAAGGGAGAATTCATGTTCACATTTAAATCATATTCCCATGTAGACTACTTTTTTAGTTTCTTGCTTATTGCTTCCCAATGTAGCAGGAAGTGGATATGATACTATTGTTTTGAATGACCATTCCCTTGTGTCATTATTCTATAGGGATACAAAACTAGTAAAAGGATCCTCTAGATGGCGTTTGCATCCCAGATGGTTACAGGACCCAGACTTCTTACATTACGTTGGAGTGCATATAGATGTTTATTTGACATTGAACACTGACCAAACATCAGCGAGTACCAGATGGGAGGCTTTCAAAGCACATATTTGGGGGCAAATTATAGATTTTACCAGTTTCAAATCTAAAAAATCAGAAAATGAGAGACGGAGAGCAAAATGAGAGAATTGGAGAGGGAAGCTTTTTTGGATAACTCAGTAGAAGTAAACAAGGAATGATTTGGTCTTAAAGCTCAGTATGAAGAACTTCCCACCTCAAAGGCTGCAAACAGCTTAACTAGGCTGAAACAGTCCTATGATCAAGGTGAAAAACCTGGTAAATTGCTGGCCTGGCACATTAAGAAGTAAAATTCATCCTTTAATGCAATTCATAATTTACAAGGACAATTATCAATGGATCCTGTAGAAATAAACCAAACATTTGCTTCCTACTACAACACACTTTACAACTCTGAATCTCCTGAGAACTGAACTAGTCAGGTCTTGATTTTCCCTCTACTTCAGAAGACACTAAATTGGATCTGGAAAAGGAATTGGATGGTGTTGAAATATCTGATGCTATTTTCAATATGAAGGGAGGTAAAGCGGAAGGTCCAGATGGGCTCCCAATAGATATTTAAGGACAAACTTCTAGGTCCACTTTTGGATATGTACAGTGCATTAGGAAAGTATTCAGACCCCTTGACATTTTCCACAATTTGTTACGTTACAGCCTTATTCTGAAATGGATTAAATAAAACAATTCCTCACCAATCTACACACAATACCTCATAATGACAAAGTGAAAACAGGTTCTTAGACATTTTTGCAAATGTATTAAAAATAAAACAGCAGAAATACCTTGTTTACATAAGTATTCACACCCTTTGCTATGAGACTATGAACCTCAACATTTTTTCTCAGGTGGATCCTGTTTCCATTGATCATCCTTGAGATGTTTCTAAAACTTAATTGGAGTCCAACTGTGGTAAATTCAATTGATTGGAGCTGATTTGGAAAGTCACACAACTGTCTATATAGGTGACCAAGGACATGATGGTCACTCTGACAGAGCTCCAGAGTTCCTCTATGGAAATGTGAGAACCTTCAGAGTACAGAGTACAGTACAGAGAGATCCTTGATGATAACCTGTTCCAGTGCGCTCAGGACCTCAAGACCGGGGCGAAGGTTCACCTTCCAACAGGACAACGACCCTAAGCACACAGCCAAGACAACGCATGAGTGGCTTCGGGACAAGTCTCTGAATGTCCTTGAGTGGCCCAGCCAGAGCCGGGACTTAAACCCAATCGAACATCTCTGGAGACCTGAAAATAGCTGTGCAGTGACGCGCCCCATCCAACCTGACAGAGCTTGAGAGGATCTGCTGAGAGGAATGGGAGAAACTCCCCAAATACAGGTGTGCCAAGCTTGTAGCGTGTTGATAACGGGATATGGAGAAGGGTGAGCCGGTCAAGGATCGATTCAGACTAGGTGGTAAATTGTATGACAAGCGGCAGTTTATTCAGAGTAAAGATATCTGGTACAAAACGTGCACGGTCTCGTTCTTTCAGCTCATAGGACCTCCAGAAAGAGCCCCGAAAACACAGTGCACATGTGTTTTATACAGTTAGTAAAGTAGGTTGAGTCTGGCAGATCTGGTCTTCTGGTTGGTCCATGCTGCTCGAGCGTCGTCCTCTGTGATTGGGTCTAGGAGATCTACGCGCTGTAGCTCAGGCTCTTTGTTCCGAATGTTTCAGCAAAGTAGGAGATTTGGTGTGTGCGTTTAGTTATCTTGTCTTGAGTAAATCTATGTGTGTCAGTGCATCTGTGGCAAGAGTCACGAGATGTTGTGGTCTATAATCAGCAATGACCATTAGACCCTGTGATTAGGTGTTTCATGTTTTGTCAATGTCTATGCAGGGTTGGTATCAGCCTTCTGTCTCTGGGTGTGTGTGTGTAGTCAGCATTATGTGCATCTTGTGAAATGCAGGACATGTTTTCTGCAAAATATATGTGCCTTTGAGTTTCTTGACAAAACTTGTCTTGAAAAAGGAATTAGTTATAGCAATGTATAGTAATAAGCTATTTATAAAAATAGCATTTATTACAAGCGTCATACACATTAAGACTTTGGCTGTAATCACTGCCAAAGGTGCTTAAACAAAGTACTGAGTAAAGGGTCTGAATACTTATGTGAATGTAATTGTTCAGTTGTTGTTGTTTTTGCAACAACTGATAAAAACCAGTTTTTGCTTTGTCATTATGGGGTATTTTGTGTAGATTGATGAGGGAAAAAAACAATTTAATCAATTTTACAATAAGGCTGAAACGTAACAAAATGTCGAAAAAGTCCAGGGGTCTGAATACTTTCCGAATGCACTGTATATAGACAGGTGTGTGCCTTTCCAAATCATGTCCAACAAACTTAGTTATCTAGAACCTACTCTTACCGTGACAAACAGATTTCCCAATCTTCTCCTCCTCTTCTTCATCTTTAATGTTGACATTCAGCTCCAGTGTTTGACTGCAGTCTTCCAGCTTCACTGATGCCATCTCTGGATCCTGCAGTAAACTGGGCTCAACTGTCACAATCAGGACCGAGTGACTGTAGGTTTGGACTCAGTGTGGAAGGAGTGAGGCAGGCTGGGTTTTGTCCTCACTGTTGATGTTACCGGCCTCAGACTTATCTGAATCGGCCAGTAGTAATAAAGAGAAACAGACACAAAAGTTATTGTCTTGACAGTTCTGGCACTTTCTTTATTCTCTAAAAATATGTTCACTTTTTTCTTGTTCAATTATCTCATTCAGTGCTTGACTTGGACTGAAATAGGTGCTAATACTCATTTTGGGTGTTAATTTAAGTTAAGTGTCTAATTTCTTTAATAACCTTGTCTTCACTGTATTAGTTCAATCAAAAACCAATTGTATTTCCTGTTCACACCATAGCCACATTTATTGATAACAACAGAATATGTCTGAAAATTAGTACACATGTAGAAAACTGATAATCATTACATTCAGCTTCAAAACAGTAGTCCGACCGTGAAATTGTCTCTATCTGATGCACCCGCACTGTCCTCACTGAAGTCTGTTGACGCTGACCGAGAGTAGCCGCCATTTTACCAGCTTGGGAATTTTACACAAAACCAATAATATGCTAAACGAACTCAGAAATCTAAAATAAATTGATTATTTATTGAACTAACATGAGAAAATAATGTACATCCACTCAGACAAACCCAACATCTCTAGCTATGTGACTTGTAAAATAGTTTTTACCACGTTCTTTCACTCAATCGGTTTGACACAAAAATAACACATCAAACCTTTACCAAACGTGATAATACCTCAACGGATGTGATACCTAACATGGTATGACATATTCTTTCGACATTAGAAAGTTTAAACGTGGTATTACATACCTCTAGTAATAAATAGAAACGGACACAAAAGGTTATCCTCTTGACTGCACAGTTCTGGCGCTTTCTTTATTGTGAAGAACGTGGCATGGGCGCGCCTGCCGGAACTTCCTGTTCCCCGACCACCACAGTGCAACAGTCCGTGCATTCCGGGATCCCTGGGACGGCCCTACCAGTCATTACGTAATAACGTAAAACTGCAACATTACGTAGAATAAACAATAACCTTAATCAAATTGACTGGCCATCTCGGCGACAAATATGATTTGACATTAGTTAGTTTAGATTTGTTTATTGTTTGTTTATTATCACATATTTGTATTTGCAAAAGTAATATAAACACATAACATTTTATATGATCAGATATTTTTAGTTACACATTGAATTATTGAACAATTACATTTGATTTATTTTCTTATTAACTAGTAGTGTGTTCAGTGGCGGCTGGCCGATAGAGGGCGCTAGGGCGCCGCCCCTTAAATAAAATTATTTAAAAAATAAAATAAAAAATAAATAAAAATAATAATAATAAAAACATCAGTATGTCAATATTTGTGTGTTTGAAATATGGAATGCACACAGTAATATGTGTAAGATATGATAGAAAATCATATTCGCAACCTTTCCTCTGCCTGTCAAACGCCTCGTCAGCTCTGGGCGATACAGAAAGTGCCCCGAGGAGGCGGGTCTACGTAGCAGTTAAGCCAATTGCTAATTTAAGATATGAATGTATGACATAAAATGTAGCCAATCAGCGATCTTAAATCGAATCCAAGGAGGGCGATTATTTTATCGCCCCAAGCTCGCCCCTGATAAAATAAGGACCGGGCTCCAGTGGCGCCATTTTTACTAGACGACAATGGCGAGCGCAAGCGTTACTCCTCCAAGACCCAACCCTAACTCGGTGAAATCTCTCCTCCAAGATCCGTTTGAGAGGAGAACTTTTCAGAGAAAGTTCGGGTGAAAGAGCTGGGCCCAGATCAACCTGACCTCTCAATCAGACAGCAGGCTAGCGAGAAAGGGAAGCAGTATATGCGCGGCTTCTCCCGTAGCTGGTACACCAGGAAGGCTTGGCTAGCTGGGTGCACTGATGCTAATGCTTTATTTTGCTTTCCGTGCTTGCTTTTTTAAAACGCACGGGGTCAGATTCAGCATGGACAGGTACCGGAGTGAGGGATATGAAGCACCTGTCAGAGAAGGTAAAGAAACATGAGAACACCAGGGCACACATGGACAACTCTGTAAAGCTAGCTGTATTAGGAAGGGTGAACATTGCTACGCAGCTGGATGACGGCCACAGGATTGCGGTGAGGAAACACAATGAGGAGGTGGATAAAAACAGGCACATTCTATCCAAAATTATCGATTGTGTGAAGTTCTGTGGGGCTTTTGAGTTGGCCTTGCGTGGGCACGAGGAGACTGACTCCTCGGACAACCCCGGCATTTTCCGGGGCTTAGTGGATTTTGTTGCCTCCTCGACAGTGTGCTGGAGGAGCACCTGAAGACAGCTACCGTTTTTAAGGGCACGTCAAAGACGATACAGAACGAGCTGTTGGACTGTATGCTGTCAGTGCTTAAGGATTACATCCTGGAGGAAGTAAAGAGTGCTGATTTTATCGCCATTCAAGCTGACGAGACGACTGACGTTTCCACCCACTGCCAGTTGGTGCTTGTGATACGCTACATCGATGCTAAAAGTAACGTCCAAGAGCGTTTTTCGAGTTCATTTTGATCGAGAACGCAACCGCTCGACACCATCGCTACAGCGCCGCTGGAGAGGCTCAGCACCATACTCTCACATGGACAAAAGGCCAAACTTATTGCCCAGGCTTACGACGGAGCAAGTGTGATGAGGGGAGCCACCGGCGGAGTGCAGCGTAAAATAGTGGATGTGTACGAAAATGCGCACTACGTCCACTGCTATGCACATCAGCTGAACCTCATCATGCAGCAGGCTACTTCACGCATCCCCAGGATCGGCACTTTCTTTTCCGACCTTGCAGGATTTTCTGCTTTCTTCTCCAGGTCTCCCAAGCGAACCACCGTGCTTGACGAAGTGGTTGCGCATAGACTCCCCAGAGCCTCTACAACACGGTGGAACTTCCACAGTCGCGCTGTAAACACTGTGTACGAGTACAGGGATGACCTCCTAACGTGTTTCCAGACCATCAGAGACTCTGGGAACTTTGATGCCCGACTGTCAGAGAGGCGGGGGGCTTTGTGAGGATGCTCGAAGACGAGGCTTTCTGTTTTTTCCTGGCACTGTTCCACAAGATCATGCCAAATGTGGACATGCTTTTCAGCCAGCTGCAGAAGAGGAACATCGACCCTGTCTTCATTAAAGCACTTGTCCAGAGGTTCACAGACAGCATGCTAACAATCAGGTAAATAACTATATGTACTATTGGCTGATAAAGATGTTGTTAGAAAGATGAATAGTTCACTTACAACAGTTTAAAAGCCTAAATGTGTCTGGTCATCAAAGTGAGTGATTATCATAGAGCCGTCACAATTATATTTGTTTTAGTATTTTAAAAGGAAAGAGAAGACACAATCAGACGTTGATAATAATGCAGGAAAGTACTACACAGTTTGTAATAATTATTCAGGTGTCCACCAGGTCAATTTCTAGAAGAGGCCTAGTTGTTATTGAAGATTAACTTTATTGCTAAGTGCACAGCAGAACAAAATGATGTTGCATCCCTCTCACAAATGTAATAGAAAAAGGCTTTAAAACGTAATAACATCAGTTAATTATGTACATCACAGGTTAAATGCAGTTACTAGACATAGTTTGTGTGTATATACACACTATCTGTCTGTCTGTCTGTCTGTCTGTCTGTCTGTCTGTCTGTCTGTCTATATATATATATATATATATATATATATATATATATATATATATATATATATAAAAGTCACTGGTTGTGTGTTGAGGGGGAATTACAGTGAGTTAAGAAGTCTGATTGCAAGTTATCAAATTAAACTTTATTTTTTGGACCCAGGGCCTCAATTCCCTCTTTGTGTGGGGACAGCGCATCTGACGAGCAGCAACAGCCCATCAAGTGACGGAGGATGCTGGGACCAGGAGAACAACAGAGGTTGGCTATAGAGGTAAGTTGTGATGTAATTGTCAGTGTTTCCCCCTAGAACTTTTTTCAGGCCTGGTAGTATGTAGCCAAAACCCTGAACAATCAGCACCTTGGTAATCATATACTTGAGTTGGACATAGGCATGTGTCAGTCAGGATCACTTGCATCAAAATAGCTTAATTGCAAATTAAAGCTGATGATGTATCTTTTACAGGTATGTGATACCATCCTGAGTCATGCCAAAGAGAGGTTCTCCTTCACCCAGCACCTCATCAGCGCAACACTATTGCACGGAGAGTTGTTCCCACAACACAGTGTGAAGTTCCCCGATACAGCGCTTGAAACAACCGTGGAGGCGTACCCCATGTTGAACAAGGCCAAGCTCAAAACCGAACTGTCCCTCATCTATGAGAACAGTGAGTTCAAGGCTTGTAGTGGTGCAGTGCCCCTGTACCAGTTCTTCATGGAGAACAACCTTCAGAGCACTTTCACAGAGACTGCCAGCCTCCTCAAGATCCTCATCACCACACCCATGACAACTGCTGAGTCAGAAAGGTGCTTCTCTACACTGAAAAGGATCAAGACCTTCCTGAGAAACAGCATGACACAGGATCGCCTGAACCCTCTGGCCATGCTCTCCATGGAGAAGAAACTTGTCAGGGACATTCCTGACTTTAATCAAAGGGTCATTGAGAGGTTTGCCACTCAGAAGGACAGACGGGCAAAATTCCTGTACAAATAAGATGACAGACACACACACACAGAGCAGCTCTGGCCGCATGTTTCTTTGTATATAGTTGACCTTAGCATAAAAAATCCAGTTATATATGGTACTCTAGAAAGTCTTAATAGTGTCTTTGCTAATATTACTGTATATATGTTGTTTTGTATCAATTAATTGTTGCAGTTCTGGAGCACATTAACAATTAGTCACATTTAGTATGATCATAAAATACTGTATGCTATTCTTCCAGTCAAAGGTTTGAGTTCATCCACTTGATATCCATTTCTATATTATACATCCTTTTATACAGTGTAAGATTTCTTATAAACTTTATAATAATTTCATGTTATTGTCCACTTTCCACTCTGTTCTGACAGCATGCCTGTTGCGTTGCCTGTTTACTACCAATGGTGAAAAGTTCACTTTAAATGCAAATGAAAGGCTTGGGTTTGTGTAATATGTTTTTGTGTAAGAATGCCTCAACTTTTTAATATTGGCATTAAATAATTACTGAATGTTTCACTGAGCACTGCTGTCCTGCAGTTTGTGTTAAAATATATCGCGATGGTTACAGGAAAAAAAAAGTATGGCACAGCCCCACCGAGAATATTTTTCACCAGCCGCCAATAAGTGTATTGGTAGTTAGTAAACATGCTACCTAACTGATCAACAATTATAGGTACAAGCTAATAACAAGGTATATATGCTATCTTATTGAACAAGCAACTTAACTCAAATAATGATGTGTGCGCTAGGCATCTCTCTCCAGCTCTCTCCAGGTTGTTGTGCTGCTTGGCTGGCCTGCTGCTGCCTGTGCACGAGCTGAGCGCCTGCTGCTGACGTCACTCACAATGCACTTTTGCAGCCAGCCATGTGTGTTGTGACTGAGTGTGTGACAGAGAAAATCGTTTTAGTGTCATTTTGAGAGAAATTGTGTGCATTTTAGTGTTTGAGTCAATTTTCAAAAGTTGCTAAAATTTCCAAATAAGTTTTTAAAAGTAGCTAAATTTGTTGCTAGGTGCTGTTTGAAAAAAAAGTTGCCAGGGTAGTCTGAAAAGTTGCTAAATCTAGCAACAAAATAGCTAAGTTGGCATCACTGGGCCCTACCCCATTACATGAGAACGGGGTATCTGCCGCTGCCTCCTCCTCCTCCGGGACACTTCTACTTTGCATAGAGTTGATCAATCTGTTGATTGTGGCCTGTGGAATGTTGTCCCATTCCTCTTCAGTGGCTGTGTGAAGTTGCTGTATATTGACGGGAACTGGAACAAGCTGTGGTACACGTCGATCCAGCCCTTCCAAACATGCTCAATGGGTGACATGTCTGGTGAGTATGCAGGACATGGAAGAACTGGGATATTTTCAGCCTCCAGGAATTGTGTACAGATCCTTGTGACATTGGGCCGTGCCTTATCATGCTGAAACATGACGTGATGTCGGCAGGACAATGGGCCTCAGGATGGTAACTCTGTGAATTCAATTTGCCATTGATAAAATGCAATTTTGTTCCTTTTCCGTAGCTTATGCCTGCCCATACCATAACCCTGACTCTAACATGGGGTACTCTGTTCACGACATTGACATCAGCAAACCGCTCGCCCACACACCACCATACACATGGTCTGCAGTTGTGAGGGTGGTTGGGCATACTGCCTAATTCTCTAAAACAAAGTTGGAGGTGGCTTATGGTAGAGAAATTACCATTAAATTATCTGGCAACAGCTCTGATGGACATTCCAGCAGTCAGCATGCCAGTTGCATGCTCCCTCAAAACTTGAGACATCTGTGGCATTGTCAGTGGTAGAAAAAGCACCCAATTGTCATACTTGAGTAAAAGTAAAGATACCTTAATAGAAAATGACTCAAGTAAAACTGAAAGTCACCCAGTAAAATACTACTTGAGTAAAATTCTATAAGTATTTGGTTTTAAATATACTTAATTATCAAAAGTAAATGTAATTGTTAAAATATACTTCACTATCAAAAGTAAAAGTAAACGTATTAATCATTTCAAATTCCTTTTTAAGTAAACCAGATGATACCATTTTTTATTTTAAATTGTATTTATGGATAGCTGTCACGATCGTTATGAGAAGCGGACCAAGGCGCAGCGTGGTAAGCGTACATCTTTTATTAATTAACGTACTTAACACACACAAACAAAACAACAAACCAAACGATACGTGAAGTCCTAGGTTATACACCAAAACAAACCTTACGGAACAAGATCCCACAATAAACAGTGCTAAACAGGCTGCCTAAGTATGGACCCCAATCAGAGACAACAAGCTACAGCTGCCTCTGATTGGGAACCACCCTGGCCAACATAGAAATACACGAACTAGATCAACAACATAGAAAATACAACATAGACACTACACACCCTGGCTCAACATTTAAGAGTCCCCAGAGCCAGGGCGTGACAATAGCCAGGGGCACACTCCAACACTCAGATATCATTTACAAACTAAACGTGTTTAGTGAGTCCGCCAGATCAGAGGCAGTAGGGATGACCAGGGATGTTCCGTTGATAATTGCGTGAATTTGACAATTTTTCTGTCCTAAGCATTCAAAATTTAACGAGTACTTTTGGGTGTCAGGGAAAATGTATGGAGTAAAAAGTATATATTTTTCTTTCGGAATGTAGTCGAGTAAAAGTTGTCAAAAATATAAATAGTAAAGTACAGATACCCCAAAAAACGACTTAAGTAGTACTTTAAAGTATTTTTACTTAAGTACTTTACACCACTGGGCATTGTGTTGTGTGACAAAACTTCACATTTTAGAGTGTCTCCCTTTTGGGGTATCTCATATATCCCAGCTTTACATAGGGTGGTAGATAGGCTTACCCTGGCGTAACGTTTTGATAACAATGTAAATCTCTCTAGGACAAGGTGACTTTGATCAATATATTCGCCTGCAGTTACCCCGCAACTTAAAAACGGCCCTTTTCTAAAAACAACATTTCATGAAATAACTCTAAAAGTGTAAACTGTAGCAATTTATTTCCCTTTATAGCTTATTAGCCTAAGCATGACCTTCATCCATGCTGGAATACCCATCCACGACCCATTTTCAATGCCCTGGCTGAGGGAAGGAGGTTCTCACCCAAGATTTGACGGTACATGGCCCCGTCCATCGTCCCTTTGATGCGGTGAAGTTGTCCCCTTAGCAGAAAAACACCCCCAAAGCATAACGTTTCCACCTCCATGTTTGACGGTGGGGATGGTGTTCTTGGGGTCATAGGCAGCATTCCTCCTCCTCCAAACAAGGCGAGTTGAGTTGATGCCAAAGAGCTCCATTTTGGTCTCATCTGACCACAACACTTTCACCCAGTTCTCCTCTGAATCATTCAGATGTTCATTGGCAAACTTCAGACGGCCCTGTATATGTGCTTTCTTGAGCAGGGGGACCTTGCGGGCGCTGCAGGATTTCAGTCCTTCACGGCGTAGTGTGTTACCAAATGTTTTCTTTGTCAGTGGGCAAACGTACAAAATCAGCAGGGGATCAAATACTTTTTTCCCCTCACTGTATGTTTGTGAAAGTGATGAGTATTGACGTTTCTCAATGTTAAAACAGAGCATCGGAATTGTAGTTTACACAGAGCCAAATGTGGACGAATGTAATGGCTGAAAACCCTACATACGGAGAAGGGATTTAGAGAGCTACTGCACTGAAGTCCGTTAATGGGCAAATAGCAGCTATTTCTCAATGCTTGAAATGCATATAATATTAACTTGAGCACCCCCAGAAAACATTCACAAATTACAAACTCATAAATCCATTTTTATAATACTGTAATATTGTTCTAAAAGTTGAGTTTGAGGTTCTCCAAATCAAATACTAAAACGTATAGTCCAACTTGGTGCGCACCAGTTTACCATGGACTGTAGGCTACAGCAGGCTCACCGTTTACGATCTTGCTTTAGGGCCTTTCCGGCCGTCTTCGTGGTTATGTGCAGGAAGCATAAATTGTACAATTGTAAGCTAATAAATACTTTTCCAAATTAGAACTCATGAATATTTATGCAATAAGGCCCGAGGATGTGTGTTATATGGTCAATATACCACGGCTAAGGGCTGTTAGGCACGATGCAATGCCTCAGTCGCCTAATTGCTATTATAAACTGGTTACCAACATATGTATAACAGTAGAAAAAAATATATATATATTTAGTCATACCTGTGGTGTACGTCTGATATACCACGGCTTTCAGCCAATCAGCATTCAGGGCTCGGACAACCCCGACCACCCAATGTATATTTACTACAGTAAAATAATATACTGCACCAACTACATACATATCTGATAGGGGCCATTATCTTCTACGTGGACTTTAAACGAACATCAAAATGGAGGATGCCATTTTAACAGCTCGTAAGATTATACATTTTTACACAAAACCAATAACATGTCAAACGAACACACACTGTTTTACATTAAAGGCCATACCCTGTTCAAAGGCACTTCAATATTTTCTTGCCGGTTCACCCTCTGAATGGCACACATGCACAACCCATGTCTCAATTGTCTCAAGGCTTAAAAATCCTTATTTAACCTGTCTCTTCCCCTTCATCTACACTGATATAAAGTGGATTTAACAGGTGACATCAATAAGGCATCATATCATTCACCCAGTCAGTCTGTCATGGAAAGAGCAGGTGTTCCTAATGTTTTGTACATTCAGTGTATATTTTAGTTGATGCATGTCATGTCTGATATACATGAATAAAAGTGTTATTCACCCTGGACATGAGACTTGATTTCTGAACTTTTGAATTATAAGCTCTAAGTGTTGTTTTGATCGATAAAGTCTGCAAGTTGTTTAAGTTACCATGGTAAAAATGTGAAGACCAACATGCTATGAAAAAGTTATTTTGCATTTAGTCATCCCCCAAATGTGGCCATTGAAAGCCTTGACCGTTGCATCCTTCCTCAGGGAACGGCCTGCTGGCATCAGGGTGGCATGTTTTTTGATATGCTGCTCTGGAGTTCCATGGCCAAGCAGACACACTTGGGGACAGGGGGAAGAACACATTTTTATTCAAGTCTGAGAGACTTTTAGAGGGAGAGAGCATGAGTTCTGAAGTACAGTAAACCCAACCAGGGACCCTGAATTATCTTCTATATCACACAGACAGCACTAGTGAAGACCTTGATTATCTGCTATATCACACAGACAGCAGTAGTGAAGGCCTTGATTATCTGCTATATCACACAGACAGCACTAGTGAAGACCTTGATTATCTGCTCTATCACACAGACAGCACTAGTGAAGACCTTGATTATCTGCTCTATCACACAGACAGCAGTAGTGAAGGCCTTGATTATCTGCTATATCACACAGACAGCACTAGTGAAGGCCTTGATTATCTGCTCTATCACACAGACAGCAGTAGTGAAGGCCTTGATTATCTGCTATATCACACAGACAGCACTAGTGAAGACCTTGATTATCTGCTATATCACACAGACAGCACTAGTGAAGGCCTTGATTATCTGCTATATCACACAGACAGCACTAGTGAAGACCTTGATTATCTGCTATATCACACAGACAGCACTAGTGAAGACCTTGATTATCTGCTATATCACACAGACAGCAGTAGTGAAGGCCTTGATTATCTACTATATCACACAGACAGCACTAGTGAAGACCTTGATTATCTGCTATATCACACAGACAGCACTAGTGAAGGCCTTGATTATCTGCTATATCACACAGACAGCACTAGTGAAGACCTTGATTATCTGCTATATCACACAGACAGCACTAGTGAAGACCTTGATTATCTGCTATATCACACAGACAGCACTAGTGAAGGCCTTGATTATCTGCTATATCACACAGACAGTACTAGTGAAGACCTTGATTATCTGCTATATCACACAGACAGCACTAGTGAAGACCTTGATTATCTGCTATATTACACAGACAGCACTAGTGAAGACCTTGATTATCTGCTATATCACACAGACAGCACTAGTGAAGACCTTGATTATCTGCTATATTACACAGACAGCACTAGTGAAGACCTTGATTATCTGCTATATTACACAGACAGCACTAGTGAAGACCTTGATTATCTGCTATATCACACAGACAGCTCTAGTGAAGACCTTGATTATCTGCTATATCACACAGACAGCACTAGTGAAGACCTTGATTATCTGCTATATTACACAGACAGCACTAGTGAAGACCTTGATTATCTGCTATATCACACAGACAGCACTAGTGAAGACCTTGATTATCTGCTATATCACACAGACAGCACTAGTGAAGGCCTTGATTATCTGCTATATCACACAGACAGCACTAGTGAAGGCCTTGATTATCTGCTATATCACACAGACAGCACTAGTGAAGACCTTGATTATCTGCTATATCACACAGACAGCAGTAGTGAAGACCTTGATTATCTGCTATATCACACAGACAGCACTAGTGAAGACCTTGATTATCTGCTATATCACACAGACAGCACTAGTGAAGGCCTTGATTATCTGCTATATCACACAGACAGCACTAGTGAAGACCTTGATTATCTGCTATATTACACAGACAGCACTAGTGAAGGCCTTGATTATCTGCTATATCACACAGACAGCACTAGTGAAGACCTTGATTATCTGCTATATTACACAGACAGCACTAGTGAAGACCTTGATTATCTGCTATATCACACAGACAGCACTAGTGAAGACCTTGATTATCTGCTATATCACACAGACAGCACTAGTGAAGACCTTGATTATCTGCTATATTACACAGACAGCACTAGTGAAGACCTTGATTATCTGCTATATCACACAGACAGTACTAGTGAAGACCTTGATTATCTGCTATATCACACAGACAGCACTAGTGAAGACCTTGATTATCTGCTATATCACACAGACAGCACTAGTGAAGGCCTTGATTATCTGCTATATCACACAGACAGCACTAGTGAAGACCTTGATTATCTGCTATATCACACAGACAGCACTAGTGAAGACCTTGATTATCTGCTATATCACACAGACAGCACTAGTGAAGGCCTTGATTATCTGCTATATCACACAGACAGTACTAGTGAAGACCTTGATTATCTGCTATATCACACAGACAGCACTAGTGAAGACCTTGATTATCTGCTATATTACACAGACAGCACTAGTGAAGACCTTGATTATCTGCTATATCACACAGACAGCACTAGTGAAGACCTTGATTATCTGCTATATTACACAGACAGCACTAGTGAAGACCTTGATTATCTGCTATATCACACAGACAGCTCTAGTGAAGACCTTGATTATCTGCTATATCACACAGACAGCACTAGTGAAGACCTTGATTATCTGCTATATTACACAGACAGCACTAGTGAAGACCTTGATTATCTGCTATATCACACAGACAGCACTAGTGAAGACCTTGATTATCTGCTATATCACACAGACAGCACTAGTGAAGGCCTTGATTATCTGCTATATCACACAGACAGCACTAGTGAAGGCCTTGATTATCTGCTATATCACACAGACAGCACTAGTGAAGACCTTGATTATCTGCTATATCACACAGACAGCACTAGTGAAGGCCTTGATTATCTGCTATATCACACAGACAGCACTAGTGAAGACCTTGATTATCTGCTATATCACACAGACAGCACTAGTGAAGGCCTTGATTATCTGCTATATCACACAGACAGCACTAGTGAAGACCTTGATTATCTGCTATATCACACAGACAGCACTAGTGAAGACCTTGATTATCTGCTATATCACACAGACAGCACTAGTGAAGACCTTGATTATCTGCTATATCACACAGACAGCACTAGTGAAGACCTTGATTATCTGCTATATCACACAGACAGCACTAGTGAAGGCCTTGATTATCTGCTATATCACACAGACAGCACTAGTGAAGGCCTTGATTATCTGCTATATCACACAGACAGCACTAGTGAAGACCTTGATTATCTGCTATATCACACAGACAGCACTAGTGAAGGCCTTGATTATCTGCTATATCACACAGACAGTACTAGTGAAGACCTTGATTATCTGCTATATCACACAGACAGCACTAGTGAAGGCCTTGATTATCTGCTATATCACACAGACAGCACTAGTGAAGACCTTGATTATCTGCTATATCACACAGACAGCACTAGTGAAGACCTTGATTATCTGCTATATCACACAGACAGTATACTATTACAAATGGAGCCTACTTCTCTGTGCTCTGGAGAGATGGCAGGTAATTGGTCAGAAGGCTCTGGAGGTCCTTGGAATGTTCTGTCTCTAGCACCTGGAGAGGGATGGATAGAAGTACTGAGTGTGCTTGAAAGAAAGCAAGAGAGTTAACCTGTAATAAGTATTACATTGTTGATTATTGAGGACTATAAGGGGGCCTTTAAATCAGACGCAGCAACTCAATGTGAGGAGTGTTGGGGGAGTTCTATCTTCATGTCTGCAATGTCCCCTCTTACTGGGTCAGTTCATTTTGCATGGCTCGGTGCCCCAGATTGGTGGAGATTTCACATAAGGACCAATGGAATGGTCTAAAATGTGCAAACTCCACCCCCGGACGGGAAGACATACTAGCCCACTCTCTCTGACCCCCAAGCCCTCACCCGTGACCTCCCATTGGCCCAGGGCCTCCTGTCTAACCCTCTAATCACAGTTTCTCTGACAGGAAGTTACTCCAGTATTAAGGTTTATGGTGCATAGGGCTTCTCCACTCCTTATGAGATGACAAACCTGCATGGATTAGCAAAAGAAAACATGGCACCTGTATTTAGACATTTGTAGTCAAGACAGCCACAGTTTACACAGGAGTGTCCAGGTTCCAGCACTCTACTAACACTTCACACAACTAATTGTGGTCTAAATGGAAGACCATGATTAGTTGAATGAGATGTTTGTGCTAGGCAGGAATAAACACGTGCCCACAGTTCAGTCTCCTGGGACTAGGGTTGCAAAAATCCACCAACTTTCCCATAATCCCCAGGTTTTCCAGAAATCCTGGTTGAAGATTCCAGATTTACTGTTTATTCCCTCCTGATTCAGGAAACCTTCCAACCGGGTTTTCTGGAAAACAAGGGAATTTGGGGAAAGTTACCAGATTTTTGCAACTACCTGGGACAGAAATCACCAACGTCTGTATTATAGAACGAGCTCCCTAAGGAACAATGAGATGACAATTCTGCATGATATAGACAATAACATGTGTGGATCTACATGTAACTGCCAAAATAAAGGAAACACCAACATAGTGTCTTTAATAGGGTGTTGAGCCACCATGAGGCAGAATAGTTTCAATGCACCTTGGCATAGATTCTACAAGTGTCTGAACTCTATTGGAGGGAAGCGACACCACTCTTCCTCAAGAAATTCCATCCTTTGGTGTTTTGTTGATGGTGGTGGAAAATGCTGTGTCAGGAGCAGCTCCAGAATCTCCCATAAGTGTTCAATTTGGTTGAGATCTGGTGACTGTGACGGCCATGGCATATGGTTTGCATAGTTTTTCATCAAACGATTCAGGCACTCATGCCCTGTGGATGGGGGCATTGTCATCATATGGGGGCCAAAAAAATGGCCTGCCCAGCATTTTGTATGCATGACCCTAAGCATGATGTGATGTTAATTGCTTAATTAACTCAGGAACCACACCTGTGTAGAAGCACCTGCTTTCAATATACTTCGTATCCCTCATTTACTCAAGTGTTTAAATTGTTTTGCCCCTTTTTCTCCCCAATTTCTTGATGTCCAATTGCGATCCAATTACGATCTTTTCTCATCGCTGCACCTCCCCAATGGGCTCGGGAGAGGCGAAGGTCGAGTCATTCGTCCTCCGAAACATGACCTGCCAAACAGTGCTTCATAACACCCATAACCCGGAAGCCAGCCATACCAATGTGTCGGAGGAAACACTGTTCAACTGATGACTGAAGTCAGCCTGCAGGCGCCCAGCCCGCCACAAGGAGTTGCAAGAGTGTGATGAGCCAAGTAAAGCTCCCCTGGGACAAACCCTACCCTAACCCGGATGTCGCTGGGCCAATTGTGCGCCGCCCTATGGGACTCCTGGTCACGGCTGGTTGTGACACAGCCTGGGATCGAACCCGTGTCTGTAGTTACGCCTCAAGCACTGCGATGCAGTGCCTTAGACCGCTGCGCCACTCAGGAGACCCTAGTTACCTGTATTTTTATCTAACATGTGTGCCTTCCTGAATAAACTCCAGAATAAACCTGAAGAACAGGGAGATTTTCCTGATGCTCAGGTCACTGAAGTTCTACATCTGTCTGGGTGTTATGTGCTTACGTCTTTAAAATATGACTAGAACATATATTGTTTATTTCTAGAAATATATCCTTAGATACATTGATGAACTCAGTTGATAGTGGGAGTTAGCTATCTAGATAGCTATTCCCCAGCAGTTTCAACCTAGCTAGCTACCTAATGGCCTTTTATAATCTTTATAGATAATACAAATATATGAAGTTTCCCCTCGCATCTAGAGCTACCTAATATAGCAAGCCAGTTGATAGTACAGTAGCTAGGATGAATGCAATGTGTGACATTAGTAGCTATATGGGTGACATTAGCTAACCTTAGATAATTGAGTGATGAAATCCGAAGAATGACATCACATCAGAAAAAGGTTTATAGCTAAACGGGAATTAATGAGTCTACCAATACATATATCCACTGGCAAATCTTTACATAAATGATGTCATAAAAAACATGCTGAATTAGCTAGCTAGCTATTCCCTTGCTGGGAGTCCACCATGTTGCAATGTGGGAACTGGCTAGGTACCTAACTGGTGATGTAATCATCATGTTGTATGGATACTGCCTTCCATTTAGCCAATCAATGACATTATAAGAAAAAATACAGTAGTTGCATGGTAAGAAATGGACGAGAAAAAACACAGCTCAATCAAAACCATCTAACCTATAGCGCTTTAGACACACCCACTCCTTTCCACACGCCCACTACTTTCCTTTAGACACACCCACTCCTTTCCAGACGCCCACTACTTTCCTTTAGATACACCCACTCCTTTCCACATGCCCACTACTTTCCTTTAGACACACCCACTCCTTTCCAGACGCCCACTACTTTCCTTTAGACACACCCACTCCTTTCCAGACGCCCACTACTTTCCTTTAGACACACCCACTCCTTTCCACATGCCCACTACTTTCCATTAGACACACCCACTCCTTTCCAGACGCCCACTACTTTCCTTTAGACACACCCACTCTTTCCAGACGCCCACTACTTTCCTTTAGACACACCCACTCCTTTCCAGACACCTACTACTTTCCTTTAGACACACCCACTCCTTTCCACACGCCCACTACTTTCCTTTAGACACACCCACTCCTTTCCACACGCCCACTACTTTCCTTTAGACACACACATTTAGTTTGTAAATGATGTCTGAGTGTTGGAGTGTGCCCCTAGCAATCCATAAATACAATTTAAAAAATAAAATGGTGTCGTCTGGTTTACATAATATAAGGAATTTGAAACGATTTCTGCATTTACTTTTACTTTTGATAGTGAAGTATATTTTAGCAATTACATTTACTTTTTATACTTAAGTATGTTTAAAACCAAATACTTTTAGACTTTTACTCAAGTAGTATTTTACTGGGTGACTTTCACTTTTACTTGAGTCATTTTCTATTAAGGTATCTTTACTTTTACTCAAGTATGACAATTGGGTGCTTTTTCTACCACTGACAATGCCACAGATGTCTCAAGTTTTGATACTCAGAGATACCATGACAAGATCCTGAGGCCCATTGTCCCGCCGACATCACGTCATGTTTCAGCATGATAATGCATGGCCCAATGTCGCAAGGATCTGTACACAATTCCAGGAAGCTGAAAATGTCCCAGTTCTTCCATGTCCTGCATACTCACAAGACATGTCACCCATTGAGCATGTTTGGGAGGGCTGGATCGACGTGTACCACAGCTTGTTCCAGTTCCCACCAATATACAGCAACTTCGCACAGCCACTGAAGAGGAATGGGACA
Organism: Coregonus clupeaformis; assembly: GCF_020615455.1. Taxonomy (NCBI): domain Eukaryota; kingdom Metazoa; phylum Chordata; class Actinopteri; order Salmoniformes; family Salmonidae; genus Coregonus; species Coregonus clupeaformis. The sequence goes on along the minus strand of NW_025533953.1, from coordinate 210,191 downwards.
ACATTCCACAGGCCACAATCAACAGATTGATCAACTCTATGCAAAGTAGAAGTGTCCTGGAGGAGGCAGCGGCAGATACCCTGTTCTCATGTAATGGGGTAGGGCCCAGTGATGCCAACTTAGCAATTTTGTTGCCAGATTTAGCAACTTTTCAGACTACCCTGGCAACTTTTTTTCAAACAGCACCTAGCAACAAATGTAGCTACTTTAAAAATTTATTTGGAACTTTTAGCAACTTTTGAAAAGTGACTCAAACACTAAAATGCACACATTTTACCTCTAAATGACACTAAAACGATTTCATCTGTCACACACTCAGTCACAACACACATGGCTGGCTGCAAAAGTGCATTGTTAGTGACGTCAGCAGCAGGCGCTCAGCTCGTGCACAGGCAGCAGCAGGCCAGCCAAGCAGCACAACAACCTGGAGAGAGCTGGAGAGAGATGCCTAGTGCACACATCATTATTTGAGTTAAGTTGCTTGTTCAATAAGATAGCATATATACCTTGTTATTAGCTTGTACCTATAATTGTTGATCAGTTAGGTAGCATGTTTACTAACTACCAATACACTTATACTAGTTAATAAGAAAATAAATCAAATGTAATTGTTCAATAATGTGTAATGTGTAATTGTTCAATAATTCAATGTGTTGTGTTTATAAATAAAAATATCTGATCATATAAATGTTATGTGTTTATATTACTTTTACAATACAAATATGTGATAATAAACAAACAAATCTAAACTAACAAATGTCAAATCATATTTGTCGCCGAGATGGCCAGTCAATTTGATTAACGTTATTGTGTATTCTATGTAATTATGCAGTTTTACGTTTTTACGTAATGACTTCATCACGCAAAGACATCACAACGTTTTGAGCAATTTTTAGCATCAAATCGACCTGCCTCTAGCAACTTCTCCTGAAAATGAGTTGGCAACACTGGTAGGGCCGTCCCAAGGATACCGAAATGCACGGACCGTTGCACCGTTGTAGTGGGGAAACAGGAAGTTCCGGCAGGCGCGCCCATCCCACGTTCTTCACAATAAAGAAAGCGCCAGAACTGTGCAGTCAAGAAGATAACCTTTGTGTCCGTTTCAATGTATTACTACAGGTATGTAAAAGCCCGTTTAAACTTTCTAATGTCGAAAGAACATGTCATATCATGCTAGGTAACACATCCGTTAAGGTATTATCTTGTTTGGTAACGGTTTGATGTGTTATTTTTGTGTCAAACCGAGTAAGTGAAAGAACGTGATAAAAACTATTTTACAAGTCACATAGCTAGAGATTTCGGGTTTGTCTGAGTGAATGTACATAATTTTCTCATTTTAGTTTAATAAATAATCAATTTATTTGAGATTTCTGAGTTCGTTTAGCATATTATTGCTTTTGTGTAAAATTCCCATGCTGGTAAAATGGCGGCTACTCTCGGTCAGCGTCAACAGACTTCAGTGAGGACAGTGCGGGTGCATCACATAGAGACAATTTCACGGTCGCACTACTGTTTTGAAGCTGAATGTAATGATTATCAGTTTTCTACATGTGTACTAATATTCAGACACATTCTGTTGTTTCTGTCTTTATCAATAAATGTTGCTGTGGTGTGAACAGGAAAACCAATTGTTTTTTGATTGAAGTAATACAGTAAAGACACGGTTCTTCAGGAAATTAGCACACAGTGCTGTCTAAAACAAACTGTAACCTTGTACTAAATGGATTTTGAGTCATTTATGCATTTATCTACTATAGGTTAGGTATTAGCTCAAAAGTATTGTGGAGCTCCTGCTCCTTAATATAAACAGTACCGGCACCCAAAATGAGTATTGGCACCTATTTCAGTCCAAGTAAAGCACTGAATTAGATAATTGAACAAGAAAAATTTATATTTTTAGAGAATAAAGATATTGCCAGAACTGTCAACACTAACTTTTGTGTCTGTGCTCTCTATATTACTACTAGCAGATTCAGATAAGTCCAAACATACAGTCACTGGGTCCTGATTGTGACAGTGGAGCCCAGTTTGCATCGCAATATCCAGAGATGGCATCAGTGAAGCTGGAAGACTGCAGTCAAACACTGGAGCTGAATGTCAACTTTAAAGATGAAGAAGAGGAGGAGAAGATTGGGAAATCTGTTTCTCAGGGTAAGAGCAGGTTCTATCTAATTAAGTTTGTTGGACATGATTTGGAAAGGCACACACCTGTCTATATACAGTGCATTCGAAAAGTATTCATACCTCTTGACTTTTTTGAGATTTTGTTACGTTACAGCCTTATTGTAAAATAGATTAAATTGTTTTTTCCCCTCATCAATCCCAAAAATGTCTAAGAACCTGTTTTCACTTTGTCATTATGAGGTATTGTGTATAGATTGATGAGGATTTTTTTTTAATCCATTTTAGAATAAGGCTGAACGACAAATTCTGGAAAATGTCAAGGGGTCTGAATCTTTCCTAATGAACTGTACATATCCAAAAGTGGACCTAGAAGTTTGTCCTTAAATATCTATTGGGAGCCCATCTGGACCTTCCGCTCTACCTCCTTCAGATTGAAAATAGCATCAGATATTTCAACACTATCAATTCCTTTCCAGATCCAATTTAGTGTCTTCTGAAGTAGAGGGAAAATCAAGACCTGACTAGTTCAGTTCTCAGGAGATTCAGAGTTGTAAAGTGTGTTGTAGTAGGAAGCAAATGTTTGGTTCATTTCTACAGGATCCATTGATAATTGTCCTTGTAAATTATGAATTGCATTAAAGGCTGATTACTTCTTAATGTGCCAGGCCAGCAATTTACCAGGTTTTTCACCTTGATCATAGGACTGTTTCAGCCTAGTTAAGCTGTTTGCAGCCTTTGAGGTGGGAAGTTCTTCATACTGAGCTTTAAGACCAAATCATTCCTTGTTTACTTCGACCTGAGTTATCCAAAAAAGCTTCTCTCCAATTCTCTGATTTTGCTGTCCATCGCTCTCATTTTCTGATTTATATGATTTTAAACTGGTAAAACGTATAATTTGCCCCCAAATATGTGCTTTGAAAGCCTCCCATCTGGTACTCGCTGACGTTTAGACAGTGTTCAATGTCAAATAAACATCTATATGCACTCCAACGTAATGTAAGAAGTCTGGGTCCTGTAACCATCTGGGATGCAAACGCCATCAAGAGGATCCTATTACTAGTTTTGTATCCCTATAGAATAATCACACAAGGGAATGGTCATTCAGAACAATAGTATCATATCCACTTCCTGCTACATTGGGAAGCAATAAGCAAGAAACTAAAAAGTAGTCTACATGAGAATATGATTTAAATGTGAACATGAATTCTCCCTTTTACTCGGGTTCTGAGTCCTCCAAGGTTCACATAGATTTAAGTCCTGAATTAAATGCTGTAATTTCTTTCTACTCTGCGAGTGGGAAGTGTCTAAACCAGAGGAGCGATCTAGAGTGCAATTAAAGTCCCCTGCCATTAGGACTTTACCAGGAATGGAGGCTATCAATAGAAATACATTCTCAAAGAATTTGGGATTATCATCATTAGGACCATAAACATTAACCAGATTAATATGCTCATTCAAAAGAGTTTCCTCTATCAAAATGTATCTACCAGCTGTATCAGTTATAATAGTATCCACTTGAAATGGAAGATTAGTGAATTAAAACCATAACACCATGAGAATGAGAGGAGAAACAGGATGCTATTACTGGCCCTTGTCATCTCCTGCATACTTTAAGTAGCTCATCCTTCAACAAGTGAGTTTCTTGTAGGAACACAATAGATGAATGAAGTTGTTTAAGCCTAGTAATAACCTGTTTTAAGCTTGGATAGTTTACAAACTCCACAGACATTCCACAAAATAAATTTAAGTTTTGCATTTGAAGTCATTTAACCAAAGATGTAAACATGGAATAAGCTATAGCATAAAGGCATATCTAAAATATGTTTAGTAACCACAAGGACCGCAGGAATATTTTGTAGTGAGGAAAATATGTAAAGATCTGTTGGAAGAAACAAACATAAATCTATCCTAACAACACAGGGTCTTTTGCTAGTAGCCTATATAGTAGCCTAAATATCACAACAAAAGGCGTCTCTATCAAGATGATATGTGAAATATCACGTAGTATTTGTTTGAAAAGTAGCAAAGAATAGCTCCACCTAAAACAGTAACGCTAGTTAGTGAAGCCTGAGACTAACGTTAACGTTACAGTATGGACCGTCCAAAATAGTGGTAGATGATCCACAACACAGGGTCTGTTGCTAGTAGCTACCAAGTAACAATATGGCCCATACGTATAGAGTTAACGTAGTATACCATGATACATTTATAAACCAGAAAAAGTATCAAAGATCAGAAATGAACAGCCTACGTGAGAAAAAATAGATATCATTGAATATGTGCTACGTTACCCAAAGGCCCTTTGCATATGATGTTAGGCTTGCACCTGAGTGTCAATCATTTTAGTCCAAGGACATGATCGAAAGGCCTCCATCATTCTTAAATGGACGAAGCCGGTGGTCACTCTGACAGAGCTCCAGAGTTCCTGTGACGATAGGAGAACCTTCCAGAAGGACAACGATATGTCTGCAGAACTCCACCAATTAGGCCTTTATGGTAGAGTGGCTAGACGGAAGCCACTCCTCATGAAAAGGCACATGACTGCCCGCTGGGAGTTTGCCAAAGGAGGAACTCCGAGTTCGGGCCTCGTTCCAAGGATGATAAGGATGATTCTGGCCCAGTGGGAGTGAGAGTTGTAGAGAGAATGGATCCATATGTGGTGTCAGGTTAGGTGGAGAAGAGGTTGGGGACTGTTGAGTTGGTGAAGGTAACTGAGTGGACTCGTGATGATTTATTGTTTCTCCTCTGTCCAGAGGGAGCGGGTGCTGCGGATTACGTGATTAGAGACAGGAATTGTGACTTGAATTGCTGTCCGGAACAGGGTGGCATTGAAAGGAGTGCTAACAGGGTTAGGTTTAAGTGTTGAGAATGAGCAGTTGAAATGGAAGATTCCAGGTGTCTGTGGCGCCCTCCGTTTGGTGAGACGTAGATCTGGTGTAGAGCGTGGGGAAACAGAGAATACATTATCTGTCATGCTGGGTTTTGATGCATAGTCTCTGCCAGATACGATCAAGGTAGAAAGTGTCAGTTAACCCGTGAGCGATTTTGTTCCGTAAATACTACAGTGTTTTAGGGGTGAAGTTTATGGGCCTGTTGCAGCAGTGTGTAGGCGTGAGATGCCTAGATGTGACAAGTGTGCAGGAGGGCATGAGATAAGAAATGTGTGCTATCGGAGGAGAAAGTTCTGTGTGTTAGTTGTGGGGGGTGCTAACGGGCTGGAGATCTGAGGTGTCTGGTGAGAGAAAGGCAGATTGAGGTTGCCCGGGTTACAATAGTACAGAAAGTGTTGTATGCCGAAGCAGTGAAGGGAGTGGTAGAGGAAGATGGGTACAGGGTGAGGGATCTTGAGAGGATTCCTGTGAGTAGGCAGAGACCAAGAGAGAGTGATGGTAAGAATATGTGCTTCAGTAAGGTGGGATTTTTTTGCATTTATTACCATGGTTGTCAATTGTACTGCAGAAATGGATCGAAAGTCCCAGAAAATAGAGGCTGTTGTGGCAGCGGCAGAAAAGTACTTGGTATTGCGAGGATTTTCTGCACAACAGCTGCAGGGGGTGTTGAGTGGTAGTGGTCTGGCATAGGACTAGATAGTGTTAAATAGTGGAATGGGGTGGTGGATTTTTGTCGTGGAAAATCGGCACGAAGGGACTCAAAGTCAAACTTAAATGAATAATTATTTTTCATCAGCAAGCTGGAGAGGTTCCAACAAACTTAAAAGCACCATAGTACACGTCGGTCGGGAGCTCTGCCGGGGAAGTCCTGTTAGTTGTCCTATATACTGCTTACACAGACAAGTTATATTTGCATGATTTAGCTTGTTAATAATTAATAATTAATTCATCATTAACATTTGGTTCCTGCATGTGACCGACCAATACCTCACAAGGCTTCTTCTCTCCAAGCTGAGACCTTCAAACTGAGATATTCCTTTTGGTTCCCAGAACAATGTTCTGGGCGTACTGCCAATTGGTCTGAGGAGGTCAGTGACCTGCACGAACCAAGAACATTTCCCCTTACATTTTTAGAGCTGGCTAATACTTGGCGGGGCAATTTTGTATTCATTACCGTATCAATGAATTTAATGTATATAGGCTGTGAATGACCTCACACACCAGTACAGTAGGTGGCGGTGTATGCACCTAAAAGTTGGATGCGCTCCGCCAACCAAATCCCAAAGAAGAAGAAGGATGCAAATGCACGTCATTTGACCCGTATGGAGAATGTGAAAAAGGAGCAGCGTTCATCTTTACTATTGATGTTTGATGAAGAGTATCTACCACCCTATGTAAAGCTGGGATATATAATATACCCCATAAGAGAGTTTGTGTAAAACCTGATGCGATGCAAGAAATGTAAAAAGTTTGGCCACATGTCAAGTGTTTGCAGACGGAAGGAATATGTTATTGAAGAGCATGTGAATGTAAAATGTTGTAACTGTGGTGGGGGTCATATTCCTGAATTCCCAGAGTGCCCTGTTAGGGTGAAAGAGGTTGAGGTGTCAAGGATCAGGGCTGTACAGCAAATCTCCTATGTGGAGGCGGTGAAGAGAGTTATAGTAGCAAGAGGCCACAGTTCTGAAGAAGATATGGCGGTGGATGCACTGCAACCAGTTGGAAAGGGTGTACGTCAATCAAGTGATCTGGATACACTTATTTTGAAGGTGGATTGTTTAGTATTTACAGCCACAGTTATTAATTTTACTGCACAATAAGTCCAAGATGCTGGACATCATTATATCTGCAGCTGAGAAGTTTTGGGCCTCCAAGACTTCACGGCAGAAGCCCTGCAAGTTCTACTGTTGCCAGAAAATGTTCCGCCCTCACAAGATCCTTCTGAGCCTGTGAATGGACCTGATTAGAACAGAAAAGCAGGCTGATTTAATTTAAATTTTGTTATTGATAGTTTGTACGATTTAAAAAATACTGTATACACTGAACAAACATATAAATGCAACATATAATGTTTCGGTCCCATCTTTCATGATGTGAAATAAAATATCCCAGAAATGTTCCAGACAAAAACGTATTTCTAAAATGTTTTGCACAAATTTGTTTACATTCCTGTTAGTGAGCATTTCTCCTTTGCCAAGATGATCCATCCACCTGACAGGTGTGGCATATCAAGAAGCTGATTAAATAGCATGATCATCATTACACAGGTGCACCTTGTGCTGGGGACAAGAGTATATGAGTAGGTGCTTGGCAGCATCTAATGGGGATCCCTAACAAATACAAAAATGGCACTCTAAAATGTGCAGTTTTTTTCACACAATACAATGCCACAGATGTCTCAAGATTTGAGGGAGCATGCAATTGGCATGCTGACTGCAGGCAGGAATGTCCACCAGAGCTGTTGCCAGAGAATGTTAGGTTAATTTATCTACCATTAGCTGCCTCCAATGTTGTTTTAGAGAATCTTGCAGTATGCCCAACCAGCCTCACAACTGCTGACCACCGTGTATGGCATTGTGTGGGCGTGCGGTTTGCTGATGCCAATGTTGTGAACAGAGTGCCCCATGGTGGTATCGGGTTAAGGTATAGGATGGCATAAGCTATAGACAACTAACACAATTGCATTTTATCGAAGGCAGTTTGAATGCACAGAGATGCCATGACAAGATCCTGAGGCCCATTGTCCTGCCATTCATCCACCTCCATCACCTTGTGTTTCAGCATGATAATGCACTGCCCCATCTCGACAAGGATCTGTACACAATTGAACATGCTGAAAATGTCCCAATTCTTCCATGGCCTGCATACTCACCAGACATGTCACCCTTTGAGCATGTTTGGGATGGTCTGGATCGACGTGTATCACAGCTTGTTCCAGTTCCCGCCAATATCCAGGAATGTTGCACAGCCATTGAAGAGGAGTGGGACAACATTCCACAGTCCACAATCAACAGCCTGATTAACTTTATGCAAAGGAGAAGTGTCCCGGAGGAGGCAGCGGCAGCTACCCACTTCTCCAGTGCTTCATTTGTAAATTGGGCGGTGCCGGAACCAAAAGTGAGCCCAGAACGGATAAAAAAACAACAACTTTATAACAAAGCATTGCATGCATTATCATGGCTTTCGCGTACAGGCATAGAGCAGTGGTGTGGAGCCGCTTGCAGGAGTTACACACATTTCATGCAATTCTAATTCAGTTTAGATGACAAGACTTTTGCAGAATCTTTTTAATACCTCACAAATGGCCAAAATGACAGGTTACTTTGACACTGAGAATCTGAGATCAATAAAAACGACCTTGTCTTGAATCCATCAATAGCCGAGGCCCCTAAGTGTGCAGAGAAACACATTGTACAATATGAGGAGGAAGATATAGTCCTAAAAAAGCTTTCCGGTTTCACTGACTCACCCAATGATGTGCAGCTCACTCACCGGCCAAAAGCTTATCTCTCTCTTGCTTTACTTTTTTAAACAATGCTGTTCGCTCAATAGGCCTATTTGGAAGTTGTTAACTTGGTAACATACAGACATTAGTATTTTATTTTCAGCAGGATCCATTTGCTTTACAACCTGTGTTTTCCAGTGATTGTATTATAAATATTTGCGAAAGGCCTGTTTTGGCTGCATGCTGTTAACTGACAGATTTGCCACACGTTAGGCATGCCTTGTGATTTGGCTACACACAATCCACAGCTAGGCTATTTTAAAATTAGCTATGGATCCTCTGTGGTGAAATTCTAGTCTTACTCCTGGTGTAGTATTGGGAATGATTTAATATCTTTCTGAACAGACTGCAGAGTGCTGCATCACCTCCAGCACACTTCCCACAGCTATTATTCTATTAGGAGATAAATGATGAAGTGCAATGCTGGAGAGAAGAGAGTTGCCGGCTTATGTCTATAAAAGCACAGAGAGGGAGAGAGAACATAGAAAGTGAATGTCATTGTATTTCTGTGAGAGATACAGGCGTGCTTCTCTCTCTCACCACAGCAATGGCCACGCCTTGGTCTAGGCTACAATGTTGCGCAAACCATAAACCTGGGACGGCCCAACATTAACCAATTCTTAGAATATCACGCACGTTTTCACATTACGTTTTTTTAGGGAGCATGACAATTAGAGGAATCGAAATGTCATTACTCTGATTGCTTTTATTATGATTTTTACATTGCAAACAGTGGAAATTATTTTTCTTGCCACAAGAGGGAGGCTATCTGATCCTGGCAAATGCGTTCCGGAACGAAAGACTACAAAACTGAGAGGTACCGGAGGATCCAGCTCAAATTAAGCACCGCCCTTCTCATATAATGGGGTAGGGCCATCCCAAGGATCCCTGAACGCACGGACTGTTGCACCAAATATTTCTTATAACTAAACCAAGATAGACCACAGCTGGTCGTTTCCAATGGGAACAGATGAGTCATAGTGGGCAGAGCCAAGCACGAGCTAGCGAGATCCTATTGGTGTGTTCTAGCACACATCTACATATTTCTGTTAGGGAACGCCTCCTCTGTAAAGCGCTCGTGTGCAATAACTCAATTTGCCTTTGCGTTCCTTCTAAATAACGTGATTTAAAAAATATATTTGCAACAGGTAAGTCCACAAAACTTAGTCCACTCTGTGCATAACAGATTTTAGTTTTGGGAACAGAACTGTATTAAGATCAGATGTTTCACCGATTAGAACATTTGCAGAATGTCGGCCACAATCCATCTCCTTCCATCTTCTCCCACTGCCGGCCAGAACTTCCTCTCATTTGGTAGTGAGTGGAAACGCCAACCGGATGCTTCACAATTATACATCCAGTGAAATATCTGTCTCATTGATCTGTGGCTGCACTGTGGTAGTGGGGGAACAGGAAGTTCCAGGCAGGCACGCACCATTCCTCAGTATAAAGAAAGCGCCAGAACTGTAATGTCAAGAAGATAACCTTTGTGTCCTTCTTTTTATTACTATAGGTATGTGTTATGACGAGTTTCTCTGGCATCAAGTAATTCAGTATGCAAGAGAATAGTTCAACACTTAGATGGAGAGTTGGTTCAAAGTATTTAATATTACAGTACCAGATTTTTATGACAAGCGGTACCGGGCGTAGCCTATTGTCATCTGAATGACTTAAATAGAAAACCTCTTAGTTTATATAATGCTTTTCCGAGCTAATTCCATCCAACAGTTGCCAACCATTATTGAGTGTCACTCCTCGCCACATATAGGATCACCCTATATGGTATCGTGTTGCACCCTAGTCAGGATATTCCATCACGTACTCCTTCTAAGATTAGCACCAGTGGCCCCCCAGCTATCTTGGCCCGCATACCTTCAGGCACCCACCAGTGACAGAAATAAATACATGGAATGTATGTCATCCTCCAAATCCTTATGCAGCTCTCAATATTCCAAACATTAACTAATACTTTATAAAATATGTAATATCAGTATGTAATAGCACGTTTAGACTTTCTAATATCGAAAGAACATGTCATACCATGCTAGGTAACAAATCCGTTAAGGTATTATCACGTTTGGTGTGTTATTTTTATGTCAAACTGAGTAAACCTGGTAAATATTTTACAAGTCACATAGCTAGATACTTAGGGTTTGTCTGAATGGATGTACATCATTTCCTCAAGGTGATTTCATAAAGAATCCAATTATTTTAGATTTCAGAGTTTGTTTTGCATTTTTGGTTTTGTGTCAAATTAACGAGCTGGTAAAATGGCGCCACCCACTCGGTCAGCATCAACGGATTTCAGTGTAGCAGAGAGACAATTTCACGGTTGCACTACTGTTTTGTAGCTGAATGTAATGATTATCAGTTTTCTACGTGTACTAATATTCAGACACATTCAGTTGTTTCTGTATTTATCGATAAATGTTACTATTGTGTGAACGGAAAATACAATTGGTTTTTGATTGAAGTAATACAGTGAAGACAAGGTTATTCAGGACAATAGTACATAGTGCTGCCTAAAACAAACAGTGACCTTGTACTAAATGGCTTTTGTCATTTATGCATTTACAGTACCAGTCAAAAGTTTGGACACACCTACTCATTCAAGGGTTTTTCTAAATGTTTTACTATTTTCTACATTGTAGAATAATAGTGAAGACATCTAAAGTATGAATTAACACATATGGAGTCATGTAGTAACCATAAAGGTGTTAAACAAATCAAATATATTTTAGATTTTAGATTCTTCAAAGTAGCCATCCTTTGCCATGATGACAGCTTTGTAGAATCTTTGTAATCTACAATGTAGAAAATAGTAAAAATAAAGAATTTGGGAAAATCTGCTATAGGTTAAGTTCCGGCACCTCAAATATCTAGCGCTTGAGCTCCTGTTCCTCTTATAGAATGTTAGCTCAACAGTATTGTGTAGCTCCTGCACCTAAATATAAACAGTACCGGCACCTATTTCAGTCCAAGTTAAGCACTGAATTAGATAATTTAACAAGAAGAAATATAATATATTTTTAGAGAATAAAGAAAGTGTCAGAACTGTGAAGACAATAACTTTTTGTGTCTGTTTCTCAATTTTACTACAGGACGACTAGAATTAAATCTGATGCCGGTAACATCAATAGTGAGGACAAACCCAGCCAGCCTCTCTCCTTCCACACTGATTCCAAACCTACAGTCATTGGGTCCTGATTGTGACAGTGGAGCCCAGTTTGCACTGCAGGATCCAGAGATGGCATCAGTGAAGCTGGAAGACTGCAGTCAAACACTGGAGCGGAATATCAACATTAAAGATGAAGAAGAGGAAGAGGAGGAGAAGATTGGGAAATCTGTTTCTCATGGTAAGAGCAGGTTCTATCTAAGTTTGTGTTATTCATTCCAACTTCTCACTGTGCATGAAAAGTTGCAGTAGAACTGTTTCATGATGAACTGTTTCAATGAGAATATGAGATATTATTTCATGCTACTGACACTTACATGGTTTGACACCAGTATTGCCAGTGTAGACTAAAGAAGTGAAGTAGACAAACTGCCAATGTTTTAAAGTTCTATTAAATGAGTCTGTGTAGTTACGAACCCTTGTGATAGTGAGTGGAGGATGATATGGCTTCTACATCTGTAAGGCTTGCTCTTTGGGGATTTTGGATGGGTTTCTATAAAGCACTTTGTGACAACTTCTGATGTAAAAAGGGCTTCATAAAATACATTTGATTGACATGTATATCACACCAACTGACTGGTTCTTCTGATGTTGTTCACACAGGAGACCATGTTGAGACATTCTGTACATCCAGCGAGCAACAGCAGGAAGATCACAGAGCTAAGAGGTCTCACCATTGCCCACATTGTGAGGAGATTTTCCCAATTCTATCAAAGTTAAAAATACACCTTAAAATACACACAGGAGAGAATCTGTATTTCTGCACTGACTGTGGGAAGAGTTTCACAACATCAAAGGCTATGACAGTTCATCAGAGAGTGCACACTGGAGAGAAGCCTTACTCCTGCTCTGATTGTGGAAATAGTTTCTCTCGACTGGGCGACCAAAAAAAAACATAAACGTATACACACAGGAGAGAAGCCTTACTCCTGCTCTAATTGTGTAAAATGCTTTACAACATCAGCTGAGCTAAAATGTCATCAGAGAACACACACAGGAGAGAAGCCTTACTCCTGCTCTGATTGTGGAAATAGTTTCTCTCGACTGGGCGACCTAAAAAAACATAAACGTATACACACAGGAGAGAAGCCTTACTCCTGCTCTAATTGTGTAAAATGCTTTACAACATCAGCTGAGCTAAAATGTCATCAGAGAACACACACAGGAGAGAAGCCTTACTTCTGCTCTGACTGTGGGACTAGTTTCTCTCAACTGGGCCACTTAAAAACACATGAACGTATACACACAGGAGAGAAGCCTTACTCCTGCTCTGACTGTGTAAAATGCTTCAGAACATCAACTGAGCTAACAGTTCATCAGAGAACACACACAGGAGAGAAGCCTTTCTCCTGCTTTGACTGTGGGGCAGGTTTCTCTCAACTGGGCACATTAAAAAAACATGAACGTATACATACAGGAGAGAAGCCTTACTCCTGCTCTGACTGTGTAAAATTCTTCACAACATCAGCTGATCTAAAAGTTCATCAGAGAACACACACAGGAGAGAAGCCTTACTCCTGCTCTGATTGTGTAAAATGCTTCACAACATCAACTAAGCTAAAAGTTCATCAGAGAACACACACAGGAGAGAAGCCTTACTCCTGCTCTGATTGTGTAAAATGCTTTACAACATCAACTGAGCTAAAAGTTCATCAGAGAACACACACAGGAGAGAAGCCTTACTCCTGCTCAGACTGTGGAAAGAGTTTCTCTCGACTGGACCAATTAAAACAGCATGAACTTATGCATACAGGAGAGAAGCCTTACTCCTGCTCTAATTGTGTAAAGTGCTTCAAAACATCAACTGATCTAAAAGTTCATCAGAGAACACATACAGGAGAGAAGCCTTACTCCTGCTCTGACTGTGGGGCAAGTTTCTCTCAACTGGGCACATAAAAAAAACATGAACGTATACATACAGGAGAAAAGCCTTACTCCTGCTTTGACTGTGGGGCAAGTTTCTCTCATCCTGGCAACTTAAAACAACATCAACGTAATCATACAGGAGAGAAGCCTTACTCCTGCTCTGATTGTGTAAAATGCTTCACAACATCAACTAAGCTAAAAGTTCATCAGAGAACACACACAGGAGAGAAGCCTTACTCCTGCTCTGATTGTGTAAAATGCTTTACAACATCAACTGAGCTAAAAGTTCATCAGAGAACACACACCGGAGAGAAGCCTTACTCCTGCTCAGACTGTGGAAAGAGTTTCTCTCAAATGGGCACCTTAAAAACACATGAACGTATACATACAGGAGAGAAGGCTTACTCCTGCTTTGACTGTGGGGCAACTTTCTCTCAACCTGGCCACTTAAAACAACATCAACGTATACATACAGGAGAGAAACCTTACTCCTGCTCTGACTGTGTAAAGTGCTTCACAACATCAACTAACCTAAAAGTTCATCAGCGAACACACACAGGAGAGAAGCCTTACTCCTGCTCTGATTGTGTAAAATGCTTTACAACATCAACTGAGCTAAAAGGTCATCAGAGAACACACACAGGAGAGAAGCCTTACTCCTGCTCAGACTGTGGAAAGAGTTTCTCTCGACTGGACCACTTAAAAAGACACCAAGGTAAACACACAGGAGAGAAGCCTTACCTCTGATCTTAATGTGGCAAGAGTTTATCCTGATTTGGGCAATGTAAAAACACACCAACGGATACACACTGGAGAGAAGCCTCATCACTGTACTGACTGTGAGACGAGATTTTACAGATTGGGCCATTTTAAAACGACACCAATGTATAAAGGTGAAATCCTCATCAGTTCTCTCAGACCAGCTAAGATTAGTCACTCCACTTAATTCTCATCTCATAAAATAATTGGCAACGTTGAATTGGATCAAATGAGCGTAGGACACTAGTGTAATCCTATTGTTTCTCACTGTGAGAGAACTGTGCAGAGGAAAGGGAGTGTTATAGAATGTTAGCATCTCTTTACTTTACTGATCAGTGTTCACCTGGTCAGTTTTGGTGTGTTTTGTTAGCTTAGGGTTGAATATCCTCTTTTGAGGCGTCTCACAATGGAGTCTGATGGTTGACTGGGTGGTACTGATTCCTTCTGCAGTTTTCTGTGGGAATGAGCTGTTAGGCACAACATACACTGTGTGTACAAAACATTATGGACACCAGCTATTTCCATGACATTGACTGAACGCTATGATCCTTAATGATGTAGTTTTAGTGTATTTATTATAGATCCCCATTAGCTTTCAGCAAGAAACTGCAGTGGGCTAAGGAATGAAAACACTGGACACTGGAGAATTTGAAAAACATTGCCTGGTCTGATGAATCCCGGTTCCTGCTGTTTCATGCTGATGGGAGGACTAGGGTATGGAGAAAACCATGAGTACATGCATCCATGCTGTGTGTCAGCATTGCAGGGTGGTGGTGGTGGGGGTGTGTTTTCATGGCACACATTGGGCCCTTGATAAAAGTGCAGCAACGTTTGAATGCCACAGGATATCTAAACATCATTGCCAATCAGGTGCATCCCTTCATGGCAGCAGTGTATCCATCTGTAAATGAATGAGGAAAATGGGGAATTGGAATTTGGGTTACTTTGTGAATTGACTGTAATTGAAATGGAATTGACCCTGACATTTGCTAACCCTTGTGATAGTGAGTGGGGGTTATATTGCTAATCATTTTCAAAGGGAAGTTGGTTTTTAAGTTTCTGTTCTATATTAAGAAAGATAAGTCAAACAATATTTAACACCTTTTTTGGGCACTAAGTACTTCAATATTTACTTCCACAAATGTTTTAAACTGGTACCTGCTACCTTCAGACACTTGTAGGCGTCCTAGAGCGAAACAACAGACATGAACTTCTTGGTGAGTCTCACCTTTAGATGTGTAGGCCAAACTTCTCGGACGCTACAGACAGAAGGCTCCTGGTCTGACAAACAACACTGTAGTTCTTCCACCGCAGATGAGGAAGGCCGACCTCAGAGGATGTGGTGGATTGAGACGTAGCCCATGCAAAAAAATACATCTCTAGCTTAAACAGACAGATTTTGATGGGGATTGTTATTATGATGCTAATTTGATTTCCACAGGGGTGCTCTAGGGTTTCTTAAAGCACATCAACGTATACATAAAGAAGAGATGCCGGTAACACTTCCTTTTATGGGGTCCTTATTACAGTGTAATTACATGTGTAACTACACTGTAAACAAGTATTGTAGTTAACTGTAATGACAATGTAATAACATGTACCTGGTAGTAATTGTGGAAATATGTCCATAATAAAGCGCTGCTCTACCTTCTTAACCACACTATCAACAAGGCAGGTCCTACAGGCCCTAGTTTTGTCACACCTGGACTACTGTACAGTCGTGTGGTCAGGTGCCACAAAAAAGGACTTAAGAAAATTGCAATTGGCTCAGAACAGGGCAGCACGGCTGGCCCTTGGATGTAAACAGAGAACTAATATTAATAATATGCATCTCTCATGGCTCAAAGGTGTTGACATGTTGGGTGCACCGAGCTGTCTGTTTGAGCTACTGGCGCACAGCTCGGTTACCCATGCATACCCCACAAGACATGCCACCAGAGGTCTCTTCACAGTCCCCAAGTCCAGAACAGACTATGAGAGGTGCACAGTACTACATAGAGCCATGACTACATGGAACTCTATTCCACATCAAGTAACCGATGCAAGTAGTACAATTAGATTTAAAAAACACCTTATCGAACAGCGGGGACTGTGAAGCAACACAAATATAGGCGCAGACACATGCATACACACACACACGATAACATACGCACTATACACACGTACACATGGATTTTTGTACTGTAGATATGTGGTAGTGGTGGAGTAGGGGCCTGAGGGCACACAGTGTGTTGTGAAATCTGTGAATTTAAAATGTTTTTTATGAACTGCCTTAATTTTGCTGGATCCCAGGAAGTGTAGCTGCTGCCATGGCAGCAGCTAAAGGGGATCCATAATAAATACAAGTCCCAGATGAAGAATAAGACCCTATTTCAAAGCATAGTACATGTAATGTTAGCCAAGTACAATGTAATTACTAGTTGTTACACAGGATTTAGCTAGTTAAAATGAAGTGTATCTTTAGGAGTACTTGTAATTAATGTGTACAATACATTACCCATCCTGACAACCTGGCCCTCAATTTAAAGCTTCTGGAAGGGATATCCAAGTGGGAGAATAAATACACTAGTACACCACTGATAGAATAATTTGGTAATGACTAATTATTACACTCCGATTCTTTGTGAAATGTGTTAGAATCATAAAACTACAATCTGATAATGTGTTTAACTTAGTTAGAAGTAAAATGAGGGCTTTGGCTAATTTTTATATCTATGCAAGCAGAATGCAACTGTGAAACCAATAACAGAAAACAGGATGTGAAACTAGACACTGAGAAACATGTCCCCACCGTATGTGCCTGTATAAGATGCATATTTGCCCAGCAACAGAGTATTTGTGTCTTCTGAAACCAGTGTGCAATAGATCCAGGAAGAAACAATAGGTTGCTGTGCAAGCTAACAGAGAAATGTAACAGTTGCCTAAATATGGGCTAGGAGCTTTCTCATTGGCCCACTTAGGGGCGTAGTAGAGGTATACAAAACGTTGTGCATTGTATGATTTTCAGAGCGCTCTCAATGAATAAAGAATGACCATTGCAGTAAGGGGTCTGTTTAATTTATTTAAACTAGAGATTTATACCTCTGGGAATTATTCAAAGATTTAAGAAGTGTTTGACTTCAACCATTGAGATAACAAAATTCTCGTGACAACCACAGAGTATCTGTATAGGAAAATCATTAAGAGCAAACTGCTGCCAATCACAGTGTAAGGTGCTATATTTTGCGGGTGAGGAGAGCTCGTTAGAGGATGCTTGCATTGAAGAGCTGGGCATTGTGTTATGACCTGCATTATCTGAATTAGGCCCACAGAATTATACCTACGGAGGAGCGGCTTCTATGGAGGAACTTTGAATGTCTTTGAACTTCAGAGTTGGTTTAACGTTGGACCAGAGCAAATGTTAGCTAGCTAGCTAACAACCTTGTTTGTGCAGTGCAGTGCAGCACTAGAATTAAAAACAGGTCTTACCTTTTTGTCGTTAATAAATCCAATGTGAAACGTGGTGACTATAGTATCCTTAACTAGCATTGAAAAAGTTCATCCATTCTTCTCAAATTAAACATATCTCGCTAATTTCTGAATCATGCTTGTAACGTTGTCAGTAGGATACAGTAACCTATGCTTCAGAGGGAGGAGCAGGTAGTTTCCACTCGCACACCCACTGGCAAAGGTTTCCATTCCAGCTGGAAGGCAGAAACTGGAATACATTTCTAGAGTGAACTTTCCCAGCTAACAAAATTACGTTCCAGGACGTGACCAAAGTTATTTTAGTCCCTACATAAGTCATGATAACGTTATTGTGAAACGTTCCTTCTACGTAGCTGTGGTGTCCGCTTATGTCCCAAGTATTTTCAGGACGTATAAATGTGGGGAATTTTAAACCGTTAAATATGTGTATTTTTAAGTCAACCTCATAATGTTGCTAATCGTCAGAAAGTACGTTGAGAGCCCCATAAAATGCAGTTTCTGGTAACCACTGGGAACGTAACTTTCGTACGTAACAGTGTGATGGGGACATGGACATTCCGGCTGGCCAAACCCTCCCCTAACCCGGACAATTGTGCATCACCTCATGGGTCTCCCGGTCGTGGCTGGCTGCGACACAGACAGGTATCGAACCAGCATCTGTAGCAACGCAGCTGCGATGCAGTGTCTTAGACCACTGCGCCACTCGGGAGGACCCTTAAGACACGTCATTTAATCTACCTATCAAGAATCTATCAAGAACTGTAAAACTGCTTAAAGCTAAAAGTGAATAACTATGTTCTGTTTATTCAGGTGCTGCTGCTCCATCCTCATCCACAGTCTCTTCCTCGAGCCGCTCCTGGAAGTCAAAATAACACAAACTGGTCATTATTTTCCGTAAACAAATTATCAAAATGCCGGTTTAACGTCGACTCCCCTACTACATTCCTTTTTTACTAGCACAATCATTTAGCTATATTGACCGACTGGATTAAAGTGAAGTAAAAAGGCTATTATCCTCTATGGCCTCCATAACTTGGTTCAGAGCAGTCCTGAACTCTGTACGGATCATCTCCAGTTCCACCATTATCCTCTATGGCCTCCATAACTTGGTTCAGAGCAGTCCTGGACTCTGTACGGATCATCTCCAGTTCCACCATTATCCTCTATGGCCTCCATAACTTGGTTCAGAGCAGTCCTGAACTCTGTACGGATCATCTCCAGTTCCCCCATTATCCTCTATGGCCTCCATAACTTGGTTCAGAGCAGTCCTGAACTCTGTACGGATCATCTCCAGTTCCACCATTATCCTCTATGGCCTCCATAACTTGGTTCAGAGCAGTCCTGGACTCTGTACGGATCATCTCCAGTTTCATCATTATATTATTATTAGTTTTGCTGCAAGTAGTGTGACAATACAAGCCATGAGTACCAGGCAGGACATGGATCAAGGCCATGTGAAATACCTCAATCAAAATATCCACCCTTCATATATATTAGTAGTATTGATAACCATGCATCTGCTGACAGCCAAACAATTTGGAATTGATGTTGACAATACAAGAGAAGCAACATGTTGTAACATATAGGCACATATAACTTGTGTGTGAAACATTGTATTGTATTCTTATGATTGGTAGGGGGTTATTATGTCTGAGTGAATGGGCTGCTTCTACTTTAACATCATGCTGTGTGACTTGTCTTTCTGTCGCCCTATGCGTTTTACATAAAGTCTCCTACATGGAGTGTCTGCTTCTCCGTCGGCTTCTCTGTCTGCTTGTCGGTCAGGCCATCTGCTTCTCTGTCAGCTTATCTGTCAGGCCGTCTGCTTCTCTGTCAGCTTAACGGTCAGGCCGTCTGCTTCTCTGTCTGCTTATCAGTCAGGCCGTCTGCTTCTCTGTCAGCTTATCTGTCAGGCCGTCTGCTTCTCTGTCAGCTTAACGGTCAGGCCGTCTGCTTCTCTGTCCTTTATCGGTCAGGCCGTCTGCTTCTCTGTCAGCTTAACAGTCAGGCCGTCTGCTTCTCTTGTCGGCTTATCGGTCAGGCCGTCTGCTTCTCTGTCAGCTTATCTGTCAGGCCGTCTGCTTCTCTGTCGGCTTATCTGTCAGGCCGTCTGCTTCTCTGTCCTTTATCGGTCAGGCCGTCTGCTTCTCTGTCAGCTTAACAGTCAGGCCGTCTGCTTCTCTTGTCGGCTTATCGGTCAGGCCGTCTGCTTCTCTGTCGGCTTATCGGAACTACAGAGTTGTGTCGTAGTAAATATTAAAATGTTATAGCTTGGTCTGACTAAAATCTTGTGCATGACCCATTTTAATGTTAGGAGCTTGTTTTCAATCAATGCTGTTCCTATGCAAGAACAATGGACAGAGCCAATATCTTCTCAAGGACAACACCCACGCCACAGGCCACAATCTGGTTGCTCCCCACGAGAACATACACACATTCACACACACATCTCCATGCATACGCACACTCATCCTCATGCCTCACGAGTTACGCACACACACAAACTGCACTTCCTTCTACTGGTGGGTGCCTAGGGCAGAGGACTCTGCCGTGCACAAAATGGGGCTTCTACTCTGGACAGAGCAGACCCGCCTCCTACGCCTCGGGAACCAATCAAGGGACTAGAAGAAGGACCCCTTCCTTTGTGTTGCATTGTATAAAGTAATGCTGAAAACTCTGTTTTTGATCCCTTTTCAACTGTCTCGATAAGAGGCAACTGAATGGGTCCATGCATGTAGCTTGAGCAGTACCAGCTATCTCTGTTGTTTAATAAACTGCCTTTTGCTTAAACATATTCCTCTCCGTCTAGCGTCGTTGGTTCTGTACTTCCTCTCCTGTATGGTTTCACCAACAAAAATGGTAGCAGAGGATGGTTTTTAATTCGATCTAAAAAGTTGGTGCGAGAGGAAAAGGCAAATCATCGATCTAAAAACAGACGGAAGAGTGACCTGAAATCCAGGAGAAATCAACTATTCGTCTTGGCTCAGGAACCTGATCAGAGCGCGCTCTTCTAAAAAGGTATGCAGAGCCTGTTAAAACGAAATCTTGCATATTGTATTATAGACCAATACCAAATTATGATCAGTAGTACTGAGCGTGAGTATGAATACTTGTTAAATAATTTCCATCCTAAATGAATTAAGGCATACATGAGATATCTCGTACTGTGATTTATATTAATTAATCTATGTGAAGGCATAGTGGAAATCATAGTATAGATCTATGTGGAATTTAAATCTATGTGAAGGCATAGTGGAATCATAGTATAGATCTATGTGGAATTTAAATCTATGTGAAGGCATAGTGGAATCATAGTATAGATCTATGTGGAATTTGCTGTGTTTTATATTTTAACGTGTCTGTGTTATATCTTAAACGTGTAATGGATGATGGGAAGTTATAGTGAGACTTATGAGACCGAACACCAATCTGTGGAATTTAGTGAATTTGACCTAGGGTTTCAGGAACTGGGGACTGGGGAGACTGATATTGGAGTTGTGCAATGATTCTAGAACAAGCGTGAGATAACTAAAGCGTGGTGTGTGCTGTGTGTAGAAATTACTGCATTGGTATATGTGACTGGAATTCTGACTTTTATGATAATGATTGCACTACACATAATATAAAAACAATCAGCCTCTTTATATACGAGGGTGTCGTACATGAAATAAGTCTGTAATTGATACCGATAATACATCCTTTGAAATAAAACACCAGGGACAGGTTAAGTGTATAAAGATAGAGAAAGCAAGATGGCAGGACCAAACATAACTAAACCCAAGTTTAATGAATACCTAGAACAACGAATGACAGAGAGAGCAGGGGGAAAAGAACAGTATAAGACAGTTAAAAAAGTATGGGAGGAGGTGAAGTTGAGATGGACACAGGCAGGTTACCTCAGAGGGGGACCTCCCTCGGAGGAAGAACTCAAGATTATGGAGAAAGGTCTAGAAGTGGCAGTTGAGAAAGCCAAGGGGGAGGAAGAAGGAAAGAACAAGGCACATAAGTTTAAGAATAAGGGAACTAAGGAAAGAGAGAGGGCTGAGGGAAAGCTGAGAATAGGGACATGGGCATTAGAGGAGAGCAGGAGGGTGCAGCCAAAGACGATGTGTGTGGCCACTGCAGCTCCAGTAGAGATCCAAACCCCATTCAAGGGTTCTCCTACAGCTCCCCCAGAGGCCAACACCAGCACCACACCTGTTCCCACTTCACTATACCCATTGTTGACAAAGGAGGCACTGCGGCCCCCACCATACACACCAGGACAGGATCCTCAGCCTGCAATACAGGCCCCTGTTCTAACAGTAGGAGAAGGGAGCCTGAAAGGCACCATGACTTTTGACATATCTGGAGGGCAGTTGCTGTGTGAACAGCCGCCCTCTACCAGCACTCCATATCAACCCAAAGAACGAGAAGGGGGAGACCCGACCTCTCCTGGAGGTCGCTCCCTGCTCTCTTTTAACAACCCTGTGAGCGGAGTGAATAGTGGGTGTCACCAACAACTGAACCCAGAATTTTTCAGACAACATTCTTCACAGGACCTTAGAGGGGGAAGGCGTGGCCAATTGAGCAATCAAAGCAGAGATATGGAAGATGATGAAGACAGAAGAGCTTACATTAGCGAACTGGATAAAAACAGAAGGATACCCACTGAAGATGAAATAGAAAGTGAAATTCAAAAATTGGAAATCCAATTAGGAAGATCCCGAGCTGAAGTTGAGGTGCTCCTTGCTCCAGGTGAGAACGAAGGGGCCGAGTACCTAGTGGAGGGAATAATGAGAGGAACAGTGACAAAGCGTGACAGATACCTTGAGAGATATCACAACACATGAGCAACATCGGAGGTCAGCCAGAGTGGCAGAGAGGAACAGGACAGGAGGACCCCAAAGAACAGACTGGGAAACCGAAAGGTCAAGAATATGCCCTCTCAGGCCTGCAGCTAATCCGGCCTATGTGGAGTATGAACCATGGAAGATGACTGATTTGACTACACTAATGGAACAAATGCCCAGTCTGCATGGAGGAGCGTCCTCCTGGTTGAACAAACTACAGACTCTCACATCAGGTCTGAACCTATGTCTAGGTGACATGAGGGCATTAGTTGCAAGAGCAACTAATCATGGAACAATGACCAGCATCATGACAGCTGCAAACCTAGATGGAAGGGCAGCTACCCTGCCTCTAGATCATTTCAGGACAAATCTATGGGATGCGTTGCAAAGGGCCTACCCCACAGAAAGAAACCAGGCCTTGCTTTCCTCCTTCACCATCAACCCAGGAGAGCATCCAGCGGAGTATCTAGACAGAGCCAAAACTACCTGGAGGACAGTAAATGAAGAACCATTTGATCACACTGATACAACCTCAACATGTGGAAGGAGATGGTGATCAATGGATGCCCAGGGGATGTGAAGACCAAGCTACGTGCAACAGTGGGTTTAACAACCCTTCCCTTGACGCAATTCAACGCACATGTGCACCACCATGTTACTCAACACAACAAGGATAAAGGGGGGGCTGAGAGTCAGGTCCAATCTCTCCAAGTACAACTACTGAAACTCCAACTAAAGGAGGCCCAAAAAGGAGAAAAACCAAAGAAACAAATGCTGGCAGAAGAAACGCCTGGTGAAAATGGAACACCTGATCTCTCTCAAGTTGTAACAACCCTAGCTCAGATTGTCTCTCAGATGATCCAACTACAAGCCTCCCCTCCACAGGGAACACCTGCCCCATATCAACCCCAACCACCATTTTCCCCACAACATTACGTCCCACAACCACAACCCTGGCCTCAACAAGGCACTACACCAGGTCCTCCCAGAGGAGGGAACTACCTGTGTTACAATTGTGGAGGAGCTGGACATTTTAGGCGTGATTGTAAGGAACACCCACAAACTAACCATCTACCCCAATGGAGGGAAAAGGCAGAGGAGCACCACAAGGGAGGGGAAGTGGAAGGGGAGGACCCCCATACCCATCACAAGCACCACCCACTCACCATCAAGGCCAGGTGAAGCAAGCACCGACGTTTTCACCTCCCCAATACCAAGCTGCAGGGTTCCAAGGTATGGCGGGGGAACCCATGTTCTGGCCATGAAGGTGCCCACCACCTACGACAGAAAGAGGGGGCGGCAGAGGACAGGACGAACTCTGGAGGTGCCATGATGGAAGACAAGTTGAACCAGCTGGACTCTGCCGAGTCCCACACATCTGGTGGCACCCTCACATGACAGAAACTGTAGACAGGTTTTCAAAATGGGTAGAGGCAATTCCTACAGAAAACTACAGAAATAGAGGATGATAGGTCAGTCATTAAGTGGCTACAAACTAAGTTAATACCCAGATATGGTATGCCAAGGCAGATAAGATCTGACAACCACACATTTTAGCAACAAACACCTGAAAAAGGTGGAGGTAAGATTCGGAATCATGCACAGATTCGGTTCAGTAACATCCACAGTCCCAACCAAACATTTAAAGCTAAAATAACAGGTTTGTGCAGGAACAAAATTAACATAGGTCCACCAAGGTAGGGAGGTCATATGCCCTCCCTTGATGTACAACAGATAGAAATGACTGATTATGTGTAGAAATTGACGGAATTTTCTGCAGCACTCTCTTCTCAGGTGCTGAAGGCCCAAGAGGGGGAGCTGTCGGGAAACACGCCACCACTGAAGGTAAAAGTGGGAGACTGGGTGAGGGTGAAAGTCCACAAAAGAAAGTGGCTGGAACCCAGGTGGACTGGACCGTACGAAGTGAAGGAGGTTACTTCACACTCAGTCCAGGTCAGAGGTAAATTAGGAGCACCCTGGCACCATCTAACACATTGCACTCCAGCCCCCACTCCTTCCAGACTATTGTCTGAAGTAAGAGCTGATTTGAGCAGCGAGAACCAATCCTGACAACACAATGAAGAAACCCTTATGGGAACAACAATCTCACTCAGGGAGAAGGATAACTTTTTCCCCCTGGGAGAGATTGGGAGTGTCTGAATGTTTGTATGTATGTTTTCTGATAGGAATTGGACTCCTGCTGGGCACTCCTTATGAGGTGTTGTTGTGTGAAGCTATTTTGAATTACTTGTTAAATTGACTTGTAATATAGAAGAGGTGGCTAAGGGATTTTTAACAGTACCAACCATGGGGGCAAATCCTCACAAGAGGTCCCAGAATTTACTGGGGACGAGAAATGTTTGATGTAATTTAAATGGAATCCAGGAATAGAAGAAATCTCCATTATATAACCAAAGGAGGGGGCCAGTACCCACTGATAGCCTTACCTAATCTATTGGCGGGAATGAAAGGGGCCCCAGCAACCTTAGATGTATACAGTAATAATAATAATATGCCATTTAGCAGACAGGCCATGAACACAGAGGACGTGGCCAGAGCGGTAGAAAGAATGACCCACCCCATGACAGGAATAGTAAGGTTTGGGCTGCCGTTAGAGGGCAGTGGGTTTCAGGGGATGCCCAGAGGACACTTTTGCCATGGGCTGATTACGGAGAGTATGTTGGGAAAATAACTGAATTGTGTAATAGCCTCAGAGAGACATGCAATCCATCATGAGAGAAAGTCAGACAGGAGAGAGGAGAGAGAAGTCCATCCCCCAGCTTTGAGCGTGAGAAAGAGGAAGATAAGGCGTGACTAGTCCTTGAGGGAGAAATAGTAGACTCTAGAAGGGGAAGAGAGAAATCAGGAGTCCTCATGACCTGGCTGTTTGGTTGTTGTTTTTTAATTGGGGTTTTCAAATAGAAATTTGGTAATAATATATTTGATTTGAACCATAAATAACAGAAGAGAGAGTGGAGGAATGGCAATTGGATAATGAAATACCAATATTAACTAAAATGATTGTTTAGGTAGGTGGTAATATTGACACATGGCCAAATCATGTGTCAAAGAGGGGGATGGTTGGATTAAATATTAAATATATACGAAGGAGAGGACAAAATACTTAAAAAAAAAACCATGTATGATAGTTTATTAACCACACCTGTATGTCAGAGGTTTTGTGCCCCACAGGTGAACTAAAGGAGAAGGTGACCCACTCTATCTTACCAGGAGACTGAATCAGGCCTGGCGGGAAGGGCCCTACCAAGTACTGCCTTTGCCAGCAGAATAGCTGAGAGATCCATCTGGGTGCATGTCACACACTGTAAAAAGGCAAAACCAGCTACACCTGACGAACAAACACAGAGTTAGGAGAAAGATCCGATAACCACAAGGGTCCGGGGTTGGCTCCTTAACGAAGATTCCCCTTACCCTGTCTGATCATCCCTGTGTGAGTTCGATAGAAGGTGAAGCAATGGGTTGGCCTCTGGCATCTGACATGTTCTCAGGGCAAGGGTGGGGATTCACAGGTCTCCCCGACGGTAGGTAGCTGTCTGATTGTGGGGGCCATATTCCTAACACACACGGACCCTCCTGTTTCAGCCAGAAGTGGTAGTTAACCTAACACAAGTTGAAAAGGCATAGGAGACAGCTAGACGTAGGGAAAGGGGAAATTCTAGAGTAAACTTCTCTGAGAGAGGTAGTGAGAACGGGGCTGTGGTAAAGATAGTGCAAAACTATAGACCTGGAGGAAGTAGTACAGGTGGAAACGGGGTATAGAAATCTTAACCTGTGGTTGGAATGGATTCAGTATACGGAAAAAAACTATGTCTAAAGAGGACTGTTTTGCCTGTAGGACAGCCAAACCAGGGATAACAACTACTCCGTTCCCCTTGACAGGCTTTAACTCTCTGTCAGGTTTTTCCTCCATGCAAGCCACCTGGGAATGTGGTGAAAGAGTCTTATGGTAACTTGCACTATCTGTTTCCCCGATAACAAAGTCATCCCGACCTGGGTTGCCTCAGTTTGAAGTCACAGGGGATTCTTATTATTGTTTTTCTAGGACTAGTAAGGATAGGATACAGGGTAGGGCATCTTAGCTCCTGCTCCCACACAGAGAATGTCACACCTAAAGAGACCATGACTAAATCTCTCCTCTTTGTTGCAGCAAGAGGATTATAGGACCCAAAACCAGGCCCGTGCTGACATCTGATGGATGTGTGGTGATAACTGATTGTGAACTCACCTACATACGCAAACAATCAAACGTGTCAGAGACTGGTGAGTTGTCACATAGAAAGTAGGACCTCCTCCCGGGATCCTTTGATGAAAGGATATATATTGATGGGATCCACAATCAGATCGCAGCTGAGTTTGAATCAAGTATTTTCTGGTGGTCAACAATTAATAAAAATGTAGATTGGATAAATTATATTTAATATAACCAGCAAAAGATTTATTAACCACACTCGTGATGCAATAAAGGGATTAGCTGAGCAGACAGCGGCAACTAGCTTAATGACATGGCAGAATAGAATAGCTTTAGATATGCTTTTGGCTGAGCGGGACGGGGTTTGTGTTCTGTTTGGATATATGTGTTGTACTTTCATCTCCAACAATATAGCACCGGACGGGCCCGTGACCAAAGCGCTTGAGTGACCATCACCACGCTGGCGAACGAACTGGTTGAGAACTCTGGTATTGATAGCTCCATAAACGGTTGGTTTGATAACATATTTGGTAAATGGAAAACTATTGTTGTGACTATTCTGGGTGAAGTTATGGCCTCTATGGGTATACTTGTTCTTTGTGGATGTTGCCTTATTTCCTGGCTGAGTGACTGGTTTGGTGAGTACTCTTCTATGGTGGTTACTGGATTTCTGACCCTAGTAATTGTGTTTTTGCTGTTAATGTGTTGTGCTGCTTGCATCGTCCCCTGTCTCAGGAGGTCAGTGGTAGGAGTGGTGCAGGCGTCAGGTATGATGCTGTTGTTACCGGCCTAGGATGATGCAGGTGACTCTGCTACTGACTCTGAGACCAAGCTGGATGATCCATGTTTTGCCTAGTAAAATACATACACGCATTTATTTTCAGTTCTTGCTCATTTATTACCTTATGTTTTTACTAACCACTGTGATTGTTTATTCTTCCTGATGTGAAGGTAAAGGATTCCTGGGTGGCTGGTAGCCAACTCAGTACATGTTAGGTGTAGGGGAGGAATAGAGGGTTAAAATTATTATTTTTATTTTTTATTAACATTAAATGTTGTGATTTAATTTCCATATCCTGTTATTCTTAAGGGTGATTATATTCTGTTTAGAGTGACACCATAAAATTGTTGGGTTTTATTTTTGGATCTGTATGTGATGAATAGCTTGGAAGGAATGCATTAATGAGGAGCACTGTACTGATATGGATTGTTTCACATAACAGGCTGATAAGAACACTCTCTTTGTTGTCTGTGAAACTGTCCTTGAACATGGGTACATGGAGTACAGTTTTTGGGGGCTCGTCCTTTTGGGTGCTGACTGTTGTACTATTAATAAAAACGTCGATAGAATTAACTACATACATTAAAGTCCAGAAATTAGAAAACTGGACTCAACAAGGTTTTGAGGCTGTTCATGGACAACTAGCTGCAACTTCATTAATGGCTTTTCAGAATAGAATTGCTGTTGATATGTTACTTGCTGAAAGAGGGGGTGTGTGTGCTATGTTCGGGAACAATGTTGTACTTTTATTCCTAATAATACTGCTGCAGATGGAAGTTTGACAATTGCTCTAGAAGGTTTGAGGACTCTTAATGGTAAAATGAAGAGCCACTCAGGGGGTGGACACTTCAATGTGGGACTCTTGGATGGATGCGTTTGGTAAATATAAAATGCTTGTTTCTTCTATACTTATATCCATCTCTGTTTTTGCTGCAATTCTAGTGCTTTGTGGATGCTGTTGCATTCCATGCATACGGACGCTGACAACCAGGATTATAACCACCGCTATTGATCCACATCCTGCAGATAACGGTCAGATGTTTCCTTTGCTTGCTATTGACGATGCTGACCAAGGATATCTGGATGATGAATAGCATTTAAGCTTTTGTCACGTCTCTTGTGAGACGTGAAGAGGGGGGAATGTAAAACTTTATCTTCTGATAAAGTTTTCCCTATTTTGCCAAATTGCAGCATTTAAGCTTTTGTCACGTCTCTTGTGAGACGTGAAGAGGGGGAATCAAAACTTTATCTTCTGATAAAGTTTTCCCCTATTTTGCCAATTACACTGTTAGCTTGTGTCACGTCTTAAGTTTTCCTTCTTTACTGTTACTTGGTCACGTCTCTGGGGAGACGTGAAGAGAGGGATTTGTCGTAGTAAATATTAAAATGTTATAGCTTGGTCTGACTAAAATCTTGTGCATGACCCATTTTAATGTTAGGAGCTTGTTTTCAATCAATGCTGTTCCTATGCAAGAACAATGGACAGAGCCAATATCTTCTCAAGGACAACACCCACGCCACAGGCCACAATCTGGTTGCTCCCCACGAGAACATACACACATTCACACACACATCTCCATGCATACGCACACTCATCCTCATGCCTCACGAGTTACGCACACACACAAACTGCACTTCCTTCTACTGGTCGGTGCCTAGGGCAGAGGACTCTGCCGTGCACAAAATGGGGCTTCTACTCTGGACAGAGCAGACCCGCCTCCTACGCCTCGGGAACCAATCAAGGGACTAGAAGAAGGACCCCTTCCTTTGTGTTGCATTGTATAAAGTAATGCTGAAAACTCTGTTTTTGATCCCTTTTCAACTGTCTCGATAAGAGGCAACTGAATGGGTCCATGCATGTAGCTTGAGCAGTACCAGCTATCTCTGTTGTTTAATAAACTGCCTTTTGCTTAAACATATTCCTCTCCGTCTAGCGTCGTTGGTTCTGTACTTCCTCTCCTGTATGGTTTCACCAACAGTTGGTTTAACGTTGGAACAGAGCTAATGTTAGCTAGCTAGCTAACAACCTTGTTTGTAAAGTGCAGTGCAGCACTATAATTAAAAAGAGGTCGTACCTTTTTGTCGTTAATAAATCCAATGTGAAACGTGGTGACTATAGTATCCTTAACTAGCATTGAAAAGGTTCATCCATTCTTCTCAAATTAAACATATCTCCCTAATTTCTGAATCATGCTTGTAACGTTGTCAGTAGGATACAGTAACCTATGCTTCAGAGGGGAGGAGCAGGTAGTTTCCACACGCACACCCACTGGCAAAGATTTCCATTCCAGCTGGCAGGCAGAAACTGGAATACGTTTCTACAGTGAGCTTTGTTGCGATTTTTGTGGGACTGGAGAAAAATACCGGGAAAGGAAAATAAGGTTATTACCTGGATTACATGCTTTTAAAATAACTGCTGTTCCTAAAAAGTATAGAACACTTTAGTTTCCGGTTCTTTCCCTGAACCGGTTCCAATCCTAGAGAAATTATGTGGATGAAGGTCATGCTTAGGCTAATAAACTATAAAGGGAAATAAATTGCTACAGTTTACACTTTTTTTTAGTAATTTAATGAAATGTTGTAATCTGATCTCGGAATGCACGGACCGTTAGTAGTGGGGGAACAGGAAGTTCCGGGCAGGCGGGCCCCATTCTTCACAATAAAGAAAGCGCCAGAACTGTGCAGTCAAGAAGATAACCTTTGTGTCCGTTTCTATTTATTACTAGAGGTATGTAATAGCACGTTTAAACTTTATAATGTCGAAAGAACATACCATGCTAGGTAACAAATCCGTTAAGGTATTATCACGTTTGTTAAAGGTTTGATGTGTTATTTTTGTGTCAAACCGAGTGAGTGAAAGAACGTGATACAAACTATTTTACAAGTCACATAGCTAGAGATGTTGGGTTTGTCTAAGTGAATGTACATTATTTTCTCATGTTAGTTTAATAAATAATCAATTTATTTTAGATTTTGAGTTCGTTTTGCATGTTATTGGTTTTGTGTAAAATTCCCAAGCTGGTAAAATGGCGGCTACTCTCGGTCAGCGTCAACGGACTTCAGTGAGGACAGTGCGGGTGCATCAGATAGAGACAATTTCACAGTCGCACTACTGTTTTGAAGCTGAATGTAATGATTATCAGTTTTCTACATGTGTACTAATATTCAGACACATTCTGTTGTTTCTGTCTTTATCAATAAATGTTACTATGGTGTGAACAGGAAATACAATTGGTTTTGATTGAAGTAATACAGTGAAGACAAGGTTATTAAGGAAATTAACACATAGTGCTGTCTAAAACAAACTGTAACCTTGTACTAAATGGATTTTGAGTCATTTATGCATTTATCTACTATAGGTTAGGTATTAGCTCAAAAGTATTGTGGAGCTCCTGCACCTTAATATAAACAGTACCGGCACCCAAAACGAGTATTAGCACCTATTTCAGTCCAATTCAAGCACTGAATTAGATAATTGAACAAGAAAAATGTGAAAATATTTTTAGAGTATAAAGAAAGTGCCAGAACTGTCAAGACAATAACTTTTTGTATCTGTTTCTCTTTATTACTACTGGCCGATTCTGGTAAGTCTGAGGCCGGTAACATCAACAGTGAGGACAAAACCCAGCCTGCCTCTCTCCTTCCACACTGAGTCCAAACCTACAGTCACTGGGTCCTGATTGTGACAGTGGAGCCCAGTTTGCACTGCAGGATCCAGAGATGGCATCAGTGAAGCTGGAAGACTGCAGTCAAACACTGGAGCTGAATGTCAACATTAAAGATGAAGAAGAGGAGGAGAAGATTGGGAAATCTGTTTCTCATGGTAAGAGCAGGTTCATTCCAACTTCCCACTGTGCATGAAAAGTTGCAGTAGAACTGTTTCATCATGAACTGTTTCAATGAGAAGGTAGATGTTATTTCATGCTACTGAGACTTGCATGAATGACACCAGTATAGTCTGTTTTGGAATGGGTGGCCAGTAATAAACTGGCCCTGAACATCTAAAACTAAGAGCACTGTATTTGGTACAAATCATTTCCTAAATTCTAGACCTCAGCTGAATCTGGTAATGAATGGTGTGGCTGTTGAACAAGTTGAGGAGACTAAATTACTTGGCATTACCTTAGATTGTAAACTGTCATGGTCAAAACATATAGATTCAATGGTTGTAAAGATGGGGAGAGTTCTGTCCGTAACAGATGCTCTTCTTTTTGACACCACACTCTAAAAAAGCAAGTTCTGCAGGCTCTAGATTTGTCTTATCTTGATTATTGTCCAGTCGTGTGGTCGAGTGCTGTAGACAATTACATTGATGGAAGTTACAATCTATCTGCACTATTAAAGCTGATATACCCAATTACTCCTGAGTGGCGCAGTGGTCTAAGGCACTGCATCGCAGTGCTAACTGTGCCACTAGAGATCCTGGTTCTAATCCAGGCTCTGTCGCCGCCGGCCACGACCGGGAGACTCATGGGCGGCGCACAATTGGTCCAGGGTAGGGAGGGAATGGCCGGCCGGCAGGGATGTAGCTCAGTTGATAGAGCATGGCGTTTGCAACGCCAGGGTTGTGGGTTCGATTCCCACGGGGGGCCAGTATAAAAAAAATGTATTCACTAACTGTAAGTCGCTCTGGATAAGAGCGTCTGCTAAATGACGTAAATGTAAATGTAAGAAGAGGAGAAGAAGATTGGGAAATCTGTTTCTCACGGTAAGAGCAGGTTCTATCTAACTAAGTTTGTTGGACATGATTTGGAAAGGCACACACCTGTCTATATACAGTGCATTCGAAAAGTATTCAGACCCCTTGTCTTTTTCGACCTTTTGTTACATTACAGCCTTATTGTAAAATTGATTAAATAGTTTTTTCCCCTCATCAATCTACACACAATACCCCATAATGACAAAGCAAAAACAACAACAACTGAACAATCATATTTACATTAGTATTCAGACCCTTTACTCAGCACTTTGTTTAAGCACCGTTGGCAGTGATTGCAGCCAAAGTCTTAATGTGTATAACGCTACAAGCTTGGCACACCTGTATTTTCATATCGAAAATAGCATCAGATATTTCAACACCATCCAATTCCTTTTCCAGATCCAATTTAGTGTCTTCTGAAGTAGAGGGAAAATCAAGACCTGACTAGTTCAGTTCTCAGGAGATTCAGAGTTGTAAAGTGTGTTGTAGTAGGAAGCAAATGTTTGGTTTATTTCTACAGGATCAATTGATAATTGTCCTTGTAAATTATGAATTGCATTAAAGGCTGAATTTTACTTCTTAATGTGCCAGGCCAGCAATTTACCAGGTTTTTCACCTTGATCATAGAAGGACTGTTTCAGCCTCGTTAAGCTGTTTGCAGCCTTAGAGGTGGGAAGTTCTTCATACTGAGCTTTAAGACCAAATCATTCCTTGTTTACTTCGACTGAGTTATCCAAAAAAAGCTTCCATTTTTTTACATTTACATTTTAGTCATTTAGCAGACGCTCTTATCCAGAGCGACTTACAGGAGCAATTAGGGTTAAGTGCCTTGCTCAAGGGCACATCGACAGATTTTTCACCTAGTCGGCTCGGGGATTAGTACCAGCGACCTTTCGGTTACTGGCACAACGCTCTTACCCACTAAGCTACCTGCTTCCCTCTCCAATTCTCTCATTTTGCTCTCCGTCTCTCATTTTCTGATTTATTAGATTTGAAACTGGTAAAACGTATAATTTGCCCCCCAAATATGTGCTTTGAAAGCCTCCCATCTGGTACTCGCTGACGTTTGGTCAGTGTTCAATGTCAAATAAACATCTATACGCACTCCAACGTAATGTAAGAAGTCTGGGTCCTGTAACCATCTGGGATGCAAGTGCCATCTAGAGGATCCTTTTACTAGTTTTGTATCCCTATAGAATAATCACACAAGGGAATGGTCATTCAAAACAATAGTATCATATCCATTTCCTGCTACATTGGGAAGCAATGAGCAAGAAACTAAAAAGTAGTCTACATAAGAATATGATTTAAATGTGAACATGAATTCTCCCTTTTACTCGGGTTCTGAGTCCTCCAAGGTTCACATAGATTTAAGTCCTTAATGAAATGCTGTAATTTCTTTCTACCCTGCGAGTGGGAAGTGTCTAAACCAGAGGAGCGATCTAGATGAAGATCGAGAGTGCAATTAAAGTCCCCTGCCATTAGGACCTTACCAGGAATGGAGGCTATCAATAGAAATACATTCTCATAGAATTTGGGATAATCATCATTAGGACCATAAACATTGTCCAGATTAATATGCTCATTCAAAAGAGTTTCCTGTATCAAAATGATCTACCAGCTGTATCCGTTATAATAGTAGCCACTTGAAACGGAACAGATTAGTGAATTAAAACCATAACTCCATGAGAATGAGAGGAGAAACAGGATGCTACTACTTGCCCTGGCCATCTCCTGCATACTTTAAGTAGCTCATCCTTCAACAAGTGAGTTTCTTGTAGGAACACAATAGATGAATAAAGTTGTTTAAGCCTAGTAATAACCTGTTTTAACTTGGATAGTTTACAAACTCCACAGACATCCACAAAGTATATTTAAGTTTTGCATTTGAAGTCATTTAACCAAAGATGTAAACATGGAATAAGCTATAGCATAAAGGCATATCTAAAATATGTTTAGTAACCACAAGGACCGCAGGAATATTTTGTAGTGAGGAAAATATGTAAAGATCTGTTGGAAGAAACAAACATAAATCTATCCTAACAACACAGGGTCTTTTGCTAGTAGCCTATATAGTAGCCTAAATATCACAACAAAAGGCGTCTCTATCAAGATGATATGTGAAATATCACGTAGTATTTGTTTGAAGAGTAGCAAAGAATAGCTCCACCTAAAACAGTAACGCTAGTTAGTGAAGCCTGAGACTAACGTTAACGTTACAGTATGGACCGTCCAAAATAGTGGTAGATGATCCACAACACAGGGTCTGCTGCTAGTAGCTACCAAGTAACAATATGGCCCATACGTATAGCGTTAACGTAGTATACCATGATACATTTATAAACCAGAAAAAGTATCAAAGATCAGAAATGAACAGCCTACGTGAGAAAAATAGATATCATTGAATATGTGCTACGTTACCCAAAGGCCCTTTGCATATGATGTTAGGCTTGCACCTGAGTGTCAATCATTTTAGTCCAAGGACATGATCGAAAGGCCTCCATCATTCTTAAATGGAGAAGCCGGTGGTCACTCTGACAGAGCTCCAGAGTTCTGTGGCGATAGGAGAACCTTCCAGAAGGACAACCATCTCTGCAGAACTCCACCAATCAGGCCTTTATGGTAGAGTGGCTAGACGGAAGCCACTCCTCATGAAAAGGCACATGACTGCCCGCTGGGAGTTTGCCAAAGGAGGAACTCCGAGTTTGGGCCTCGTTCCAAGGATGATAAGGATGATTCTGGCCCAGTGGGAGTGAGATTTGTAGAGAGAATGGATACATATGTGGTGTCAGGTTAGGTGGAGAAGATGTTGGGGACTGTTGAGTTGGTGAAGGTAACTGAGTGGACTCGTGATGATTTATTGTTTCTCCTCTGTCCAGAGGGAGCGGGTGCTGCGGATTACGTGATTAGAGACAGGAATTGTGACTTGAATTGCTGTCCGGAACAGGGTGGCATTGAAAGGAGTGGTAACAGGGTTAGGTTTAAGTGTTGAGAATGAGCAGCTGAAATGGAAGATTCCAGGTGTCTGTGACGCCCTCCGTTTGGTGAGACGTAGATCTGGTGTAGAGCGTGGGGAAACAGAGAATACATTATCTGTCATGCTGGGTTTTGATGCATAGTCTCTGCCAGATACGATCAAGGTAGAAAGTGTCAGTTAACCCGTGAGCGATTTTGTTCCGTAAATACTACAGTGTTTTAGGGGTGAAGTTTATGGGCCTGTTGCAGCAGTGTGTAGGCGTGAGATGCCTAGATGTGACAAGTGTGCAGGAGGGCATGAGATGAAGAAATGTGTGGTATCGGAGGAGAAAGTTCTGTGTGTTAGTTGTGGGGGGTGCTAACGGGCTGGAGATCTGAGGTGTCTGGTGAGAGAAAGGCAGATTGAGGTTGCCAGGGTTACAGTAGTACAGAAAGTGTTGTATGCCGAAGCAGTGAAGGGAGTGGTAGAGGAAGATGGGTACAGGGTGAGGGATCTTGAGAGGATTCCTGTGAGTAGGCAGAGACCAAGAGAGAGTGATGGGAAGAATATGTGCTTCAGTAAGGTGGGATTTTTTTGCATTTATTACCATGGTTGTCAATTGTACTGCAGAAATGGATCGAAAGTCCCAGAAAATAGAGGCTGTTGTGGCAGCGGCAGAAAAGTACTTGGGATTGCGAGGATTTTCTGCACAACAGCTGCAGGGGGTGTTGAGTGGTAGTGGTCTGGCATAGGACTAGATAGTGTTAAATAGTGGAATGGGGTGGTGGATTTTTGTCGTGGAAAATCGGCACGAAGGGACTCAAAGTCAAACTTAAATGAATAATTATTTTTCATCAGCAAGCTGGAGAGGTTCCAACAAACTTAAAAGCACCATAGTACACGTCGGTCGGGAGCTCTGCCGGGGAAGTCCCGTTAGTTGTCCTATATACTGCTTACACAGACAAGTTATATTTGCATGATTTAGCTTGTTAATAATTAATAATTAATTCATCATTAACATTTGGTTCCTGCATGTGACCGACCAATACCTCACAAGGCTTCTTCTCTCCAAGCTGAGACCTTCAAACTGAGATATTCCTTTTGGTTCCCAGAACAATGTTCTGGGCGTACTGCCAATTGGTCTGAGGAGGTCAGTGACCTGCACGAACCAAGAACATTTTCCCTCACATTTTTTAGAGCTGGCTAATACTTGGCGGGGCAATTTTGTATTAATTACCGTATCAATGAATTTAATGTATATAGGCTGTGAATGACCTCACACACCAGTACAGTAGGTGGCGGTGTATGCACCTAAAAGTTGGATGCGCTCCGCCAACCAAATCCCAAAGAAGAAGAAGGATGCAAATGCACGTAATTTGACCCGTATGGAGAATGTGAAAAAGGAGCAAAGTTCATCTTTATTATTGATGTTTGATGAATAGTATCTACTACCCTATGTAAAGCTGGGATATATAATATACCCCATAAGAGAGTTTGTGTAAAACCTGAGGCAATGCAAGAAATGTAAAAAGTTTGGCCACATGTCAAGTGTTTGTAGACGGAAGGAATATGTTATTGAAGAGCATGTGAATGTAAAATGTTGTAACTGTGGTTGGGGTCATATTCCTGAATTCCCAGAGTGCCCTGTTAGGGTGAAAGAGGTTGAGGTGTCAAGGATCAGGGCTGTACAGCAAATCTCCTATGTGGAGGCGGTGAAGAGAGTTATAGTAGCAAGAGGCCACAGTTCTGAAGAAGATATGGTGGTGGATGCACTGCAACCAGTTGCAAATGTTATACGTCAATCAAGTGATCTGGATACACTTATTTTGAAGGTGGATTTATTAGTATTTATAGTCACAGTTATTAATTGTACTGCACAATAAGTCCAAGATGCTGGACATCATTATATCTGCAGCTGAGAAGTTTTTGGGCCTCCAAGACTTCACGGCAGAAGCCCTGCAAGGTCTACTGTTGCCAGAAAATGTTCCGCCCTCACAAGATCCTTCTGAGCCTGTGAATGGACCTGATTAGAACAGAAAAGCAGGCTGATTTAATTTAAATGTTGTTATTGATAGTTTGTACGATTAAAAAAAAAAAATACTGTATACACTGAACAAACATATAAATGCAACATATAATGTTTCGGTCCCATCTTTCATGAGGTGAAATAAAATATCCCAGAAATGTTCCAGACAAAAACGTATTTCTAAAATGTTTTGCACAAATTTGTTTACATCCCTGTTAGTGAGCATTTCTCCTTTGCCAAGATGATCCATCCACCTGACAGGTGTGGCATATCAAGAATCTGATTAAATAGCATGATCATCATTACACAGGTGCACCTTGTGCTGGGGACAAGAGTAGATGAGTAGGTGCTTGGCAGCATCTAATGGGGATCCCTAACAAATACAAAATGGCACTCTAAAATGTGCAGTTTTTTTCACACAATACAATGCCACAGATGTCTCAAGATTTGAGGGAGCATGCAATTGGCATGCTGACTGCAGGCAGGAATGTCCACCAGAGCT
Source organism: Coregonus clupeaformis (assembly GCF_020615455.1). Classification (NCBI taxonomy): domain Eukaryota; kingdom Metazoa; phylum Chordata; class Actinopteri; order Salmoniformes; family Salmonidae; genus Coregonus; species Coregonus clupeaformis. Next base: position 172,397 of record NW_025533953.1, on the reverse strand, counting down.
GTTGCCAGAGAATGTTAGGTTAATTTCTCTACCATTAGCTGCCTCCAATGTTGTTTTAGAGAATCTTGCAGTATGCCCAACCAGCCTCACAACTGCTGACCACCGTGTATGGCATTGTGTGGGCGTGCGGTTTGCTGATGCCAATGTTGTGAACAGAGTGCCCCATGGTGGTATCGGGGTTAAGGTATAGGATGGCATAAGCTATAGACAACTAACACAATTGCATTTTATCGAAGGCAGTTTGAATGCACAGAGATGCCATGACAAGATCCTGAGGCCCATTGTCCTGCCATTCATCCACCTCCATCACCTTGTGTTTCAGCATGATAATGCACTGCCCCATCTCGACAAGTATCTGTACACAATTGAACATGCTGAAAATGTCCCAATTCTTCCATGGCCTGCATACTCACCAGACATGTTACCCTTTGAGCATGTTTGGGATGGTCTGGATCGATGTGTATCACAGCTTGTTCCAGTTCCCGCCAATATCCAGGAATGTTGCACAGCCATTGAAGAGGAGTGGGACAACATTCCACAGTCCACAATCAACAGCCTGATTAACTTTATGCAAAGGAGAAGTGTCCCGGAGGAGGCAGCGGCAGCTACCCACTTCTCCAGTGCTTCATTTGTAAATTGGGCGGTGCCGGAACCAAAAGTGAGCCCAGAACGGATAAAAAAACAACAACTTTATAACAAAGCATTGCATGCATTATCATGGCTTTCGCGTACGGGCATAGAGCAGTGGTGTGGAGCCGCTTGCAGGAGTTACACACATTTCATGCAATTCTAATTCAGTTTAGATGACAAGACTTTTGCAGAATCTTTTTAATACCTCACAAATGGCCAAAATGACAGGTTACTTTGACACTGAGAATCTGAGATCAATAAAAACGACCTTGTCTTGAATCCATCAATAGCCGAGGCCCCTAAGTGTGCAGAGAAACACATTGTACAATATGAGGAGGAAGATATAGTCCTAAAAAAGCTTTCCGGTTTCACTGACTCACCCAATGATGTGCAGCTCACTCACCGCCAAAAGCTGATCTCTCTCTTGCTTTACTTTTTTAAACAATGCTGTTCGCTCAATAGGCCTATTTGGAAGTTGTTAATTTGGTAACATACAGACATTAGTATTTTATTTTCAGCAGGATCCATTTGCTTTACAACCTGTGTTTTCCAGCGACTGTATTATAAAAATTTGCTAAAGTCCTGTTTTGGCTGCATGCTGTTAACTGACAGATTTGCCACACGTTAGGCATGCCTTGTGATTTGGCTACACACAATCCACAGCTAGGCTATTTTTAAAATTAGCTATGGATCCTCTGTGGTGAAGTTCTAGTCTTACTCCTGGTTTAGTATTGGGAATGATTTAATATCTTTCAGAACAGACTGCAGAGTGCTGCACCACCTCCAGCACACTTCCCACAGCTATTATTCTATTAGGAGATAAATGATGAAGTGCAATGCTGGAGAGAAGAGAGTTGCCGGCTTATGTCTATAACAGCACAGAGAGGGAGAGAGAACATAGAAAGTGAATGTCATTGTATTTCTGTGAGAGATACAGGCGTGCTTCTCTCTCTCACCACAGCAATGGCCACGCCTTGGTCTAGGCTACAATGTTGCGCAAACCATAAACCTGGGACGACCCAACATTAACCAATTCTTAGAATATCATGCACGTTTTCACATTACTTTTTTTTAGGGAGCATGACAATTAGAGGAATCGAAATGTCATTACTCTGATTGCTTTTATTATGATTTTTACATTGCAAACAGTGGAAATTATTTTTCTTGCCACAAGAGGGAGGCTATCTGATCCTGGCAAATGCGTTCCGGAACGAAATACTACAAAACTGAGAGGTACCGGAGGATCCAGCTCAAATTAAGCACCGCCCTTCTCATATAATGGGGTAGGGCCATCCCAAGGATCCCTGAACGCACGGACGGTTGCACCAAATATTTCTTATAACTAAACCAAGATAGACCACAGCTGGTCGTTTCCAATGGGAACAGATGAGTCATAGTGGGCAGAGCCAAGCACGAGCTAGCGAGATCCTATTGGTGTGTTCTAGCACACATCTACATATTTCTGTTAGGGAACGCCTCCTCTGTAAAGCGCTCGTGTGCAATAACTCAATTTGCCTTTGCGTTCCTTCTAAATAACGTGATTTAAAAAATGTATTTGCAACAGGTAAGTCCACAAAACTTAGTCCACTCTGTGCATAACAGATTTTAGTTTTGGGAACAGAACTGTATTAAGATCAGATGTTTCATCGATTAGAACATTTGCAGAATGTCGGCCACAATCCATCTCCTTCCATCTTTTCCCACTGCCGGCCAGAACTTCCTCTCATTTGGTAGTGAGTGGAAACGCCAACCGGATGCTTCACAATTATACATCCAGTGAAATATCTGTCTCATTGTTCTATCTGTGGCTGCACTGTGGTAGTGGGGGAACAGGAAGTTCCAGGCAGGCACGCACCATTCTTCAGTATAAAGAAAGCGGCAGAACTGTAATGTCAAGAAGATAACCTTTGTGTCAGTTTCTATTTATTACTACTGGTATGTGTTATGACGAGTTTCTCTGGCATCAACTAATTCAGCATGCAAGAGAATAGTTAAACACTTAGATGGAGAGTTGGTTCAAAGTATTTAATATTACAGTACCAGATTCACATGACAGGCGGTACAGGCGTAGCCTATTGTCATCTGAATGACTTGCATAGAAAACCTCTTAGTTTATATAATGCTTTTCCGAGCTAATTCCATCCAACAGTTGCCAACCATTATTGAGTGTCACTCCTCGCCACATATAGGATCACCCTATATGGTATCGTGTTGCACCCTAGTCAGGATATTCCATCACGTACTCCTTCTAAGATTAGCACCAGTGGCCCCCCAGCTATCTTGGCCCGCATACCTTCTGGCACCCACCAGTGACAGAAATAAATACATGGAATGTATGTCATCCTCCAAATCCTTATGCAGCTCTCAATATTCCAAACATTAACTAATACTTTACTTTATAAAATATGTAATATCAGTATGTAATAACACGTTTAGACTTTCTAATGTCGAAAGAACATGTCATACCATGCTAGGTAACAAATCCGTTAAGGTATTAGCACGTTTGGTGTGTTATTTTTATTTCAAACTGAGTAAACCCAGTAACTATTTTACAAGTCACATAGCTAGATACTTTGGGTTTGTCTGAATTGATGTACATCATTTCCTCAAGGGGATTTCATAAAGAATCCAATTATTTTAGATTTCAGAGTTTGTTTTTGCATTTTTGGTTTTGTGTCAAATTAACGAGCTGGTAAAATGGCGCCACCCACTCGGTCAGCATCAACGGATTTCAGTGTAGCAGAGAGATAATTTCACGGTTGCACTACTGTTTTGTAGCTGAATGTAATGATTATCAGTTTTTTACGCGTACTAATATTCAGACACATTCAGTTGTTTCTGTATTTATCGATAAATGTTACTATTGTGTGAACGGAAAATACAATTGGTTTTTGATTGAAGTAATACAGTGAAGACAAGGTTATTCAGGACAATAGTACATAGTGCTGCCTAAAACAAACAGTGACCTTGTACTAAATGGCTTTTGTCATTTATGCATTTACAGTACCAGTCAAAAGTTTGGACACACCTACTCATTCAAGGGTTTTTTCAAAATTTTTTTACTATTTTCTACATTGTAGAATAATAGTGAAGACATCTAAAGTATGAATTAACACATATGGAGTCATGTAGTAACCATAAAGGTGTTAAACAAATCAAATATATTTTAGATTTTAGATTCTTCAAAGTAGCCATCCTTTGCCATGATGACAGCTTTGTAGAATCTTTGTAATCTACAATGTAGGAAATAGTAAAAATAAAGAATTTGGGAAAATCTGCTATAGGTTAAGTTCTGGCACCTCAAATATCTAGCGCTTGAGCTCCTGTTCCTCTTATAGAATGTTAGCTCAACAGTATTGTGGAGCTCCTGCACCTAAATATAAACAGTACCGGCACCTATTTCAGTCCAAGTTAAGCACTGAATTAGATAATTTAACAAGAAGAAATATAATATATTTTTAGAGAATAAAGAAAGTGCCAGAACTGTGAAGACAATAACTTTTTGTGTCTGTTTCTCAATTTTACTACAGGACGACTAGAATTAAATCTGATGCCGGTAACATCAATAGTGAGGACAAACCCAGCCAGCCTCTCTCCTTCCCCACTGAGTCCAAACCTACAGTCATTGGGTCCTGGTTGTGACAGTGGAGCCCAGTTTGCACTGCAGGATCCAGAGATGGCATCAGTGAAGCTGGAAGACTGCAGTCAAACACTGGAGCGGAATATCAACATTAAAGATGAAGAAGAGGAGGAGAAGATTGGGAAATCTGTTTCTCATGGTAAGAGCAGGTTCTATCTATCTAAGTTTGTGTTATTCATTCCAACTTCTCACTGTGCATGAAAAGTTGCAGTAGAACTGTTTCATGATGAACTGTTTCAATGAGAAGGTAGATATTATTTCATGCTACTGACACTTACATGGTTTGACACCAGTATTGCCAGTGTAGACTAAAAAAGTGAAGTAGACAAACTGCCAATGTTTTAAAGTTCTATTAAAAGAGTGTGTAGTTACTAACCCTTGTGATAGTGAGTGGAGGATGATATGGCTTCTACATCTGCAAGGCTTGCTCTTTGGGGTTTTTGGATGGGTTTCTATAAAGCACTTTGTGACAACTTCTGATGTAAAAGGGCTTCATAAAATACACTTGATTGACATGTATATCACACCAACTGACTGGTTCTTCTGATGTTGTTCACACAGGAGACCATGTTGAGACATTCTGTACATCCAGCGAGCAACAGCAGGAAGATCACAGAGCTAAGAGGTCTCACCATTGCCCACATTGTGAGGAGATTTTCCCAATTCTATCAAAGTTAAAAATACACCTTAAAATACACACAGGAGAGAATCTGTATTTCTGCACTGACTGTGGGAAGAGTTTCACAACATCAAAGGTTATGACAGTTCATCAGAGAGTGCACACTGGAGAGAAGCCTTACTCCTGCTCTGATTGTGTAAAATGCTTCACAACATCAGCTAAGCTAAAACGTCATCAGAGAACACACACAGGAGAGAAGCCTTACTCCTGCTCTGACTGTGGGGCAAGTTTCTCTCATCAGGGCACCTTAAAACAACATGAACGTATACATACAGGAGAGAAGCCTTACTCCTGCTCTGACTGTGGAAAGAGTTTCTCTCGACTGGGCGACCTAAAAAAACATAAACGTATACACACAGGAGAGAAGCCTTACTCCTGCTCTAATTGTGTAAAATGCTTCACAACATCAGCTGAGCTAAAATGTCATCAGAGAACACACACAGGAGAGAAGCCTTACTTCTGTTCTGATTGTGGAAATAGTTTCTCTCGACTGGGCGACCTAAAAAAACATAAACGTATACACACAGGAGAGAAGCCTTACTCCTGCTCTGACTGTGTAAAGTGGTTCAAAACATCAACTGAGCTAAAAGTTCACCAGAGAACACACACAGGAGAGAAGCCTTACTCCTGCTCTGACTGTGGGGCAAGTTTCTCTCAATCTAGCAACTTAAAAAAACATGAACGTATACATACAGGAGAGAAGCCTTACTCCTGCTCTGACTGTGTAAAATGCTTCAGAACATCAACTGAGCTAACAGTTCATCAGAGAACACACACAGGAGAGAAGCCTTACTCCTGCTCTGATTGTGTAAAATGCTTCACTTCATCAACTGCGCTAACAGTTCATCAGAAAACACACACAGGAGAGAAGCCTTACTCCTGCTCTGATTGTGTAAAATGCTTCACTTCATCAACTGCGCTAACAGTTCATCAGAAAACACACACAGGAGAGAAGCCTTACATCTGCTCTGACTGTGGGACTAGTTTCTCTCGACTGGGTGACCTAAAAAAACATAAACGTATACACACAGGAGAGAAGCCTTACTCCTGCTCTAATTGTGTAAAATGCTTTACAACATCAGCTGATTTAAAATGTCATCAGAGAACACACACAGGAGAGAAGCCTTACTCCTGCTCTGATTGTGGAAATAGATTCTCTCGACTGGGCGACCTAAAAAAACATAAACGTATACACACAGGAGAGAAGCCTTACTCCTGCTCTAATTGTGTAAAATGCTTTACAACATCAGCTGAGCTAAAATGTCATCAGAGAACACACACAGGAGAGAAGCCTTACTTCTGCTCTGACTGTGGGACTAGTTTCTCTCGACTGGGCCACTTAAAAAGATATGAACGTATACATACAGGAGAGAAGCCTTACTCCTGCTCTGACTGTGTAAAATGCTTCAGAACATCAACTGAGCTAACAGTTCATCAGAGAACACACACAGGAGAGAAGCCTTACTCCTGCTCTGACTGTGTAAAATGCTTCAGAACATCAACTGAGCTAACAGTTCATCAGAAAACACACACAGGAGAGAAGCCTTACTCCTGCTCTGACTGTGGGGCAAGTTTCTCTCATCAGAGCACCTTAAAACAACATGAACGTATACACACAGGAGAAAAGCCTTTCTCCTGCTTTGACTGTGGGGCAAGTTTCTCTCAACTGGGCACATTAAAAAAACATGAACGTATACATACAGGAGAGAAGCCTTACTCCTGCTCTGACTGTGTAAAATTCTTCACAACATCAGCTGATCTAAAAGTTCATCAGAGAACACACACAGGAGAGAAGCCTTACTTCTGCTCTGACTGTGGGGCAAGTTTCTCTCAACTGGGCACATTAAAAAACATGAACGTATACATACAGGAGAGAAGCCTTACTCCTGCTCTGACTGTGTAAAGTGCTTCAAAACATCAACTGAGCTAAAAGGTCATCAGAGAACACACACCGGAAAGAAGCCTTACTCCTGCTCAGACTGTGGAAAGGGTTTCTCTCAACTGGGCACATTAAAAAAACATGAACGTATACACACAGGAGAGAAGCCTTACTCCTGCTCTGACTGTGTAAAGTGGTTCAAAACATCAACTGAGCTAAAAGTTCACCAGAGAACACACACAGGAGAGAAGCCTTACTCCTGCTCTGACTGTGGGGCAAGTTTCTCTCAATCTAGCAACTTAAAAAAACATGAACGTATACATACAGGAGAGAAGCCTTACTCCTGCTCTGACTGTGGGAAGAATTTCTCTCGACTGGGCAGCTTAAAACAACATGAATGTATACACACAGGAGAGAGGACTTACCACTGATCTAAAAACAACAGATTAGCTGCAACGTCATCCGAGACCACACACAGGAGAGAAGCCTTACTCCTGCTCTGACTGTAAAGTGCTTCAAAACATAATTTGAACTAAAAGGTCATCAGAGAACACACACAGGAGAGAAGCCTTGCTCCTGCTCTTAATGTGACAAGAGATTCTCCTGATTGGGCAACGTAAAAACACACCAATGGTTACACACTGGAGAGAAGACTTATCACTGCACTAACTGTGAGACGAGATTCTACAGATTGGGCAATTTAAAAAGAAACCAACGTCTACATAAGAAGTGGTAGTGGTCAACGACAAGACCACAGAGGGGACTCCATCCTAGATCTGATCAACACAACCCACTGTACTTACTCCTCTCGGATCCAGTGATCACAAATGTCTGCTGTTCTCTCCAAACACAACATCAGGAGGGAGAAGAGAGGTGCAGCGGAAAAAAGGACATCTGGTAACCCAGAACAGAAAGGAGACCTTTGCACGATGTATGGCCAGTACTGACTGGTCTGCCATATATGAGGTGGAGAGCATCAATGCAAAGGTGGAGACGTTCAACTCCTGCATTCAAACTGCACTTGATGTATGCATGCCAATAAGAAATAAGAAAACAACAACACTGGACCAGCCCTGGATGACTGAAAGAATAAAGGCTGCCATCAGGAAAATACAGAATATTTTCAACAGATGGGGAGAAACAATGACATGGAGAAAATACAGAAACACAGTGCAAATGCTTATCAAGGAAGCAAAGACAAGCTACTACAAAACTGAAATCCAGGACATAAAGAAGAAAAACCCTAAGGAATGGTGGGACTTCATTAACAATGGACTGGGACCAAAGAAAACATCAGGAGGGAGAATACAGGTCGAGGGAATTGAAGACGACGACGTGGCTGATGTTTTGAATGGCTTCTTTGCTGAGGCGTGGACAAGCACCACACCTCTTGCCATCTTCCCCCCATGCCCATGCCTACAAAGCAGGTTGAGCTGTGCAGCATTGGCCAGTTAAAGCAAGCTCTAAACAGACTCAGCCCACGTAAAGCATGTGGGCCTGATGGAATTCCAGCCTGGCTACTAAAGAGCATGCAGAAGATCTAGCCCCTGTCATCAAACACATTGTTAACACCTCCTACTGGCAGGGGACAGTTTTATCTGAGTGCACGATTCAGTATGACTACCTCCCAAAGTCCAGCACTACTACCGCCCTTGTGAAAGCCACATACTCCTGGCTGACAGCTACAGACTCCATAAACCCAACAATGGTGAGGGTGTTACTTGCTGATGTGTCCAAAGCCTTTGATCGAGTAGATCACGCATAGTTCCTGCAACATCTGTCTGACATTGAACTGTGTCCAAGGTTACTAGCCTGTCTCCACAGCTACACCACCGAAAGAGGGCAGAGGGTGATGGCAACTGGCACATTTAGCCCTTGGTCAGAGGACCATCCACAACCTGCACCACTAATCCTAGGAGGACAGGAAGTACCAGTGGTAACAACAACCAAGTATCTTGATTTTAATCTAGACTCTAACCTCAGTGGTGACATGTGGAGCAGCCAGTGAGAAATGCCTCGAAACGCCTTTTTGACTGTTCTGGAATACGATGGAGTGCTGTTAGTTGGATGCAGTAAAAAGCAGCAGGCCCAACTAGACAGGGTGCAGAGGAGGGCCTTGAGGATCATCTCCAGAGGTGGAGCAGTCCAACCACAGCTACCGTCACTGCAGAGCAGGCGAGAACAGGCTGCAGTGCACCTGGTGAAGGACATGCACACTCTTGACCATCCACTGAATGACCTGCTCCCTCCAAGAAGAGGTAACTGCACCACCAGGCTCCTGAGAAACAGCCACAAACTGTCCTGTATAACTGCCCGTACAAACCGCCTGCGAAATGCCACTCTACCCACTGCTTTTTTTTTAAATCACATTTTAATATTTCAATTTCCATCATGAAAAATGTCCTGTAATGTTTCAAGTGTTCTGTATTCTACTTATGTCACGTATTGTGTTATGTATTTAACAGGTAGCCTGGCGGTTAAGAGTGTTGGGCCAGTAACTGAAAGGTCGCTGGTTTGAATCCCGAGCCAACTAGGTCAAAATCTGTCATTGTGGCCTTGAGCAAGGCAATTAACCCCAATTGGTCTTATAAATCGCTCTGGATAAGAGCATCTGCTAAATTACAAATATGTAATGAAAAATCATGTTTGTACATTAATTTGTGCTGGGCAACCTCTTCTTCTCTTGTGCATAAATATAACAAAGTGTTTAAAGTGAAATAGTTAGTCTATACAGTGCATTCTGAAAGTATTCAGACCCCTTGACTTTTTCAACCAAAAAATAAAGTTACAGCCTTATTGTAAAAATGATTATTTTTTTTACAAACAACAACAAAAATCCCTCATCAATCTACACACAATACCCCATAATGACAAAGTGGAAACAGGTTTAGACATTTTTGCAAAACCTTATTTACATTAGTATTCCAGACCCTTTGCTATGAACCTCGAAATTTAGCTCAGGCGCAACCTGTTTCCATTGATATTCCTTGAAATGTTTCTACAACTTGATTGGAGTCCACCTGAGATAAATTCAATTGATTGGACATGGTATGAAAAGGCACACACCTGTCTATATAACATCCCACAGTTGACATTGCATGTCAGAGCAAAAAACAAGCCATGAGGTTGAAGGAATTGTCCGTAGAGCTCCGAGACAGGATTGTGATGAGGCACAGATCTGGGGAAGGGTACCAAAAATGTCTGCAGCATTGAAGGTCCCCAAGAACACAGTGGCCTCCTCCATTCTTAAATGGAAGAAGTTTGGAATCACCAAGATTCTTCCTAGAGCTGTTCGCCCAGCCAACTGCGCAATCGGAGGAGAAGGGCCTTGGTCAGGGAGGTGACCAAGAACCCGATGATCACTTTGACAGAGCTCCTGAGTTCAGCCCGCTTGGAGTTTGCCAAGAGGCACCTAAAGGACTCTGACCATGAGAAACAAGATTCTCTGGTCTGTTGTTACCAAGATTGAACTCTTTGGCCTGAATACCAAGCGTCACTTCTGGAGGAAACCTGGCACCATGCCTACGGTGCAGTATCATGCTGTGCGGATGTTTTTCAGAGGCAGTGACTGGGAGACTAGTCAGGATCGAGGGAATAATGAACGGAGCAAAGTACAGAGAAATCCTTGATGAAAACCTGCTCCAGAGCGCTCAGGACTTCAGACTGGGGCGAAGGTTCACCTGGCCCAGCCAGAGCCCAGACTTGAACCCGATTGAACATCTCCGGAGAGACCAGAAAATAGCTGTGCAGCAACGCTCCCCATCCAACCTGATAGAGTTTGAGAGGATCTGCAGAGAAGAATGAATGAAACTCCCCAAATACAGGTGTGCCAAGCTTGTAGCATCATACCCAAGAAGACTCGATGCTGTAATCGCTGACAAAGGTGCTTCAAGAAAGTACTGGAGTAAAGGGTCTGAATACTTAGATATTTCCGTTTTTTATTAATAAATTAGGCAAAATGTCTAAAAACCTGTCTTTTGCTTTGACATTATGGGGTATTGTGTGTAGATTGATGAGGGGGGAAACTGATTTAACCAACTTTAGAATATGGCTGTAACGTAATAACATGTGGAAAAAGTCAAGGGGTCTGAATACTTTCAGATTGCACTGTATATAGCCAAGCTACCATTGACTAGGTATTGGCACCCCATGTATATAGCCAAGCTATCATTGACTAGGAATTGGCACCCCATGTATATAGCCAAGCTACCATTGACTATGTATTGGCACCCCATGTATATAGCCAAGCTACCATTGACTAGGTATTGGCACCCCATGTATATAGCCAAGCTATCATTGACTATGTATTGGCACCCCATGTATATAGCCAAGCTACCATTGACTAGGTATTGGCACCCCATGTATATAGCCAAGCTACCATTGACTAGGTATTGGCACCCCCATGTATATAGCCAAGCTATCATTGACTAGGTATTGGCACCCCGTGTATATAGCCAAGCTACCATTGACTAGGTATTGGCACCCCATGTATGTAGCCAAGCTACCATTGACTAGGTATTGGCACCCCATGTATATAGCCAAGCTACCATTGACTAGGTATTGGCACCCCATGTAAATAGCCAATCTACCATTGACTAGGTATTGGCACCCCATGTATATAGCCAAGCTATCATTGACTAGGTATTGGCACCCCATGTATATATCCAAGCTACCATTGACTAGGTATTGGCACCCCATGTATATAGCCAAGCTACCATTGACTAGGTATTGGCACCCCATGTATATAGTCAAGCTACCATTGACTAGGTATTGGCACCCCCATGTATATACCAAGCTACCATTGACTAGGTATTGGCACCCCATGTATATAGCCAAGCGACCATTGACTAGGTATTGACACCCCATGTATATAGCCAAGCTACCATTGCTCATCGTGTATTAATTCCTTGTGCTACAATCTTTTTTCCTGTTATTATAATTGTTGTATTGTGTTCTCTATTGTTGGTCAACATTTCACTGTTATTCTACACCTGTTGTTTACCAAACATGTGACAATTAAAATGAAATGACTACGTGTTTAGTGAATTGTCTTCTAAAACTATACTGAATAAATATATAAACTTGACATGTAAAGTGTTGGTCCCATGTTTCATGAGCTGAAATAAAAGATCCCAGAAATTTTCAAAATGCACAAAAAGCTTATTTCTCTCAAATGTGGTGCACAAATTTGTTTGCATCTCTGTTAGTGAGCATTTCTCCTTTGCGAAGGTAATCCATCCACCTGACAGGTGTGGCATATCAAGAAGCTGATTAAACAGTATGATCATTACACAGGTGCACCTTGTGCTGGGTACAATAAAAGGCCACTCTGAAATGTGCCATTTGTCACACAACACAATGCCACAGATGTCTACATTTTGAGGGAGTGCGCAATTGGCATGCTGACTGCAGGAATGTTCACCAGAGCTGTTGCCAGAGAATTGAATGTACATTTCTCTACCGAGAATTTGGCAGAACGTCCAACTGGCTTCCCAGCCGGAGACCACGTGTAACCGTGCAAGCCCAGGACCTCCACATCTGGCTTCTTCACCTGCAGGATCATCTGAGATCAGCCACCCGGACAGCTGATGAAACTGAGGAGTATTTCTATCTGTAATAAAGCCCTTTTAGTGGGGGAATATCATTCTTATTGGCTGATGGGTGGGCCTGGCTCCCAAATGGTTGGGCCTATGCCTTCCCAGGCCCACCCATGGCTGCGCCCTTGCCCATTCATGTGAAATCCATAGAATAGGGCCTAATGAATGTATTTCAATTGACTGATTTCCTTATATGCACTGTACCCCAGTAAAATTGTTGAATTTTGTGTTTATATTTTTGTTCAGTTAAAATCTTACCAAAAAACTGATGATGAATGTGTTTGGAAAACTGCATTGATCTGCCAATGAAAAATAATGTTTGTAAATGAATTTGTACTGGTCAACCTCTCCTCCTCTTTTGTATTCAGTTCTTCCATATTATATCTGACAGTATGAATGGTTCTTATGGTTGTATTCAGTTCTTCTATATTTGTTCTGACTGTATGAATGGTTCTTATGGGCTGAGTGCCTGGAGTGACTCCAGTCATACCAAGTTTTCTTTGACCCTGTGATCTCACCAGGACAGAACCACCAGATGGTGGCAGTGATGTACCTTTCATTGATATGAATGCTCAGAGTGAAAGACGTGAGTACTCACATGTGATGGCCCACATAAACCACAACCTTTCCTATTGTGTTAGTAAGGACCACAGCATATTCGGCAGCCATTGTTCAAAATGTGTTCATACATACGGTACAATGGGAGGGGGTGTGGCATTCACAGGGGACCAGGAAGTTGATCTCAGACTTCTATTTAGGACTGGGATCCTATCCAGAGTTGACAGATTACAAACCCAGCCTGCCTCTCTCCTTCCACACTGATTCTAACCCTACAGTCACCTAGTCCTGATTGTGACAGTGGAGCCTAGTTTGCATTGCAGGATCTAGAGATGGCATCAGTAGACAGGTTTCCATTGGCCTAGGTTTATTTGACAAAAAAACATTTAGCAAAGAAATCATTGCAACATGATGGAAACGGCAGATACAGGAGACATTTTCTAAAGATCCACAAATGTTTTATCTTTTCAACAGGGGCAGGAAAACCACAGTGCAATGCCGCGAAGGTGTAAAAAATGGCGCTGCTAAAATCAGAGATTCTTCTCCTGAGTACATACCTTCGAATCTTGAGTACACACCGACGTCCCCTGTATACAAACCTTACATATAGGACTTCAAGTTGTAAAATAGTGAACAACTCCTTTAATGTAGTGGTAGGTGCTATGAAAGGGATGTAAAAAAAAACAACGATATAATGTTGTATTTTGTTCATTAGTCCACTGTTAATACAACGGCAAAAATGTTGCATGTTAGCAATTAAGTTTTCAAGATTTCAGTACAGAGAAACAAGTGTGATGATGCAAATGAGGAAAATGATAATTGCATACAATTTGCATCATCACACTTGTTCCAATGTACTACAGTGTTTCCCAATCCTGGTCCAGGGGACACAAAGGGGTGAGCTTTTTAGTTTTTGCCCTAACACTCACACAGTGGATTCAACTAAGCAACTCCAGCCTGTGAATGGAATAAGGTATGTGAGTGCAAAAACAAACAAGTACACCCCTTTGGGACCAGGATTGGGGAACACTGCTGGACTGAAAGGCCTCCATCTTGAGAACTTCACTGCTGACGTACACATTTTGGGGGATTGTATACATGGTGAGGAAACCAATGTGTACATTTGTAATTTGATTGAACTATCCCTTTAATTAGAGTTCTTTTGGAGTTACACTTAGTCAGAGGTGCATTTGCTCTAAGCATGTGCTATAAATAAACATTATTTTATTTTATAAAGAAAACGTATTTTGTCATCTCTTAAGAAGGATAGGCCAACTGAACGAGTGCTTCCACACTCCCTTAAAAGTCCTTTGCTTGAAAAACAAGAAAAAAGTGGCAGTAGTACGGTTTGTCCATTTTGAGACGCCATAGACCCCTTTCTGTGTTTACAAACATAGCTGCAAGAGGGGGATGGGCGCGAGTTGGTGGCAGAACATGGGGGAGTTCTAATAGAACGCCAGCAAAAAAAGCCTCTATTTACATGTTGCTTATGAGTGCATTTCACACTACTTTGGATTATAATTGGATTTTAAGGCTCGTATGAATGCCCTGCTTAATATAATGTTTGTGGCATTATCACAAATCAACTGCATTATACTTAAAAAACATTCAACCAGTAAAATGGCTCTTTGGCTAGCTTTTGCTATAGCCTATTTCAATCATCGTTAGCATTGTAGCTAACAACTGCTGCATCCAAAATTGTTATTTTGCAAAGATCACAACCAAATATAATTTTAGCGATTGTTCAAGCAATTATCAAAACATAATTCTAAGCCTATGAGAACCCCAAAAAGTTATTTTGTTTAGAAGTAATAAACATGTAAATCTAGATTACTGCCGCCAAGAGTCGCACGCATCGGTTTATGACGTCAGTGTGTCATGTACTGGAAAAGGGTCTATAGCCACTTCCTCAAAATAGCCAGAAAACTCAAGAAATCCGTCTTTAATGTTGATGTTTTTGCAGAGGAAATCTTAGTCGTGCAATTTTACATCTAACTAACATGTTTGGTTCAGTATTTCTCAATGAAAAAACCCTGCATGAAAAACGAGTCTTCTCAAGTTTAATGACAACAAAGACTTTAATGAAGAATCCCTACTGTTGACCAATCACCAACGAAGGGGCGTAGACTTCGGCTACCGACTTGCCTCGAGGAAAACATTTTGTGTGCCCGAAAAACCGAAAAAAAACTTACCGAAAGTCCAAAACGAAAACCTCAC
Source organism: Coregonus clupeaformis (assembly GCF_020615455.1). Lineage (NCBI taxonomy): Eukaryota > Metazoa > Chordata > Actinopteri > Salmoniformes > Salmonidae > Coregonus > Coregonus clupeaformis. The sequence goes on along the minus strand of NW_025533953.1, from coordinate 157,197 downwards.
AAAATGTTGTCATAATATATGCACAAACTCTTCCGAACTGTTTCGGCTGGGAAACATGCTGACGCCTTAAAGGCTAACCAAAAGTCTGTTTTACAATGGTTTCAGTAGTCCTACATTGTCACAAGGTATAGATTATACCCCTATTTAGACCTGAAGTAGCAGACAGTCTAAATCCAGATTAGTGACAATATCGGAACGCTTAAACCATTTGTAACATAATTATTGTTAGCCCAGCATAAAGTTTGAGCTTTCCTTTCAACACCATGGAGTGAATCCTTACCACTGCTACACCTGGCTATCAGCCACCGGAGCTTAGTCTGGCAGCGAAAACGTTTATTCAGCCTCATTTACGGCCTTAAAAAAACATAGCTGATATGGCTGACTTGCTTAAATAAATATGGTTTCTACTGACTCCTTCTGGATTTGTGTAAGTCAATAGGAACTGCCGAGTTAAATAAAGGTTCAATAATATTAATAAAATATGTACATATTAAAATGGACACTGTAAAACACATAGGGTGTTCACTCCTTAGACCAACCTTCCTTTCTGCGTCGGACTTCGGCCTCATGTCTGGGGTGGAAAATCTACTTCTGAAAGTACCATGCTTAGATGCATAATAACATCTCAGATTGAACGCTTCGCAAACAGCGACAGTTTCATTGCAAACAAGACACACTGGTTTGATATTGTAGAAATACGATGAATATATTTTAATAGAACAGGTAGGAGGACTATTAATATCTCCCGAGTGGCGCAGTGGTCTAAGGCACTGCATCGCAATGCTAGCTGTGCCACAGCCGGCCGCGACCAGGAGACCCATGGGCGGCGCACAATTGGTCCAGCGTCGTCCAAGGTAGGGGAGGGTTTGGCCGACAGGGATGTGGGTTTGTTTACCACGGGGGGCCAGTATGAAAAAACCCACAAAAAAAACATGTATGCATTCACTAACTGTAAGTCGCTCTGGATAAGAGCGTCTGCTAAATGACTAAAATGTAATTAACATAGACATTGGATTAATATAGACATTTTACCACTGTAACCAGATGGACATCATTATGTTATGGTCATTAACCACGTGTTAAATGTGTAGTGTAGCTACACTGTGTAGGACTATGAATTGGGCAGCTATAGGCTATTTGTTAATAGGCTAATTATGTTCTGGCCCGCAGACTAGCTACAAGCTCAGCAACACATTGACTGGAGGCCAAACCTAGTTGCCAACCCCCCTATATTGTAAATTACATCTGGTTGGTATAAGATTGAAATGGGAAAATAATGTACCTGTGAACACCCTATGAAATAGCTCCCCAATACCGTCTGATGTATATATTTAATGTATTACATGAATGGTGACCACAGCCCTTCCGCCAATCCATTTAAAACGTGTTTGACTGTGTTTTTTCCCACCCTGCTGAATGTATCCAATGTTCCATATCAAATGGGTCCTATTATGACACATCTGGCAGTTTCTTCTCTCCATCTTTCTTGGCCTCGTATCATTTTTTACACAAATCTGTGTTTTTTGTTCAGTACCATGTCAGGAAAATACCATGGTACTGGTGCAACTTACCATGGTATTTCCCTGACATGGTATTACAATGAAAAAGATACCACGGTACTATCATGTTTATTGGGTCACTACAGTGGCAGGAAAATGCCATGGTATTTGCACCAGTGCCATAGTATTTTCCTGCCGTGGTAGTGACCCAAAACACATCATAGTACCTTGGAATGTTGTTGTTCATTTTTCTACCATGGTGCATTTTTGTAAGAGCTGTCCTTCACATCGAGTGCCAATGCTGTCTCTTTGTTGTCCTACTAACAACATCAGCTACATAGTCTAGCCTACTATGGCCCTGTCCCTCTGGCCAGGGTAAACAAAGAGGTAATGTTGTGTCTTGTATATACAGTATAGGTCATTTGTTTGGGAGAATGTAAATGGGATCAAATTTGGTTCATATATAGACACTATTTTATTTAAAACAGTTTGTTTCATTTAATTATACACAAGAAGATGTTGCCCAGAACAAATTAATGTACAAAACATTATTTTTCATTACATTTTTGTCATTTAGCAGATGCTCTTATCCAGAGCAACTTACAGGACCAATTAGGGTTAATTGCCTTGATCAAGGGCACAACGACAGATTTTTCACCTAGTTGGCTCGGGATTCAAACCAGCGACCTTTCAGTTACTGACCCAACACTCTTAACCGCTAGGCTACCTGCCACCAGATCAATTAACTTCAATAAAGTCATCCAAATAAATTCATAATCAATGACTAAAATAATGAATCTAGTTTTAAAAGACAATTTAATTAACACAAGTAGTCAATTCATAGCCTGTTTATCATTAAACAAAAGTTGTTTAGTAATATAAAATAATCCACCCAAACTAATGCTGAAAACTGATCATCACACCATCTTTATCTGATATACAGTGCATTCCTAAAGTATTCAAATCCCTTGACTTTTTCCACATTTTGTTACGTTACAGCCTTATTCTAAAATTGATTACATCGTTTTTTCCTTCATCAATCTACACACAATACCCCATAATGACAACGAAAAAACAGTATTTTTTGCAAATAGAAAAAAAAAACTTTAAATATCACATTTACATAAGTATTCAGACCCTTTACTCAGTACTTTGTTGAAGCACCTTTGGCAGCGATTACAGCCTTGAGTCTTCTTGGGTATGACGCTACAAGCTTGGCACACCTGTATTTGGGGAGTTTCTCCCATTCTTCTCTGCAGATCCTCTCAAGCTCTGTCAGGTTGGATGGGGAGCGTCGATGCACAGCTATTTTCTGGTATCTCCAGAGATGTTCGATCGGGTTCAAGTCCGGGCTCTGCTGGACCACTCCTGTGTTGTCTTGGCTGTGTGCTTAGGGTCGTTGTCCTGTTGGAAGGTGAACCTTAGCCCCAGTCTGAGGTCCTGAGCACTCTGGAGCAGGTTTTCATCAGGGATCTCTATGAACTTTGCTCCGTTTATCTTTCCCTTGATCCTGACTTGTCTCCCAGTCACTGCCACTGAAAAACACCCCTACAGCATGATGCTGCCACCACCATGCTCTGACATGCACTGTCAACTGTGGGACCTTATATAGACAGGTGTGTGCCTTTCCAAATCATGTCCAATCAATTGAATTTAACACAAGTGGACTCCAATCAAGTTGTTGAAACATCACAAGGATGTTTCCTTAATGGAAACAGGATGCACCGGAGCTTAATTTCAAGTCTCATAGCAAAGGGTCTGAATACTTATGTAAAGAAGGTATTTCAGGTTTTTATTTTGAATACATTTGCTAAAAATTCTAAAAAGGGCTGTTGTGTGTAGATTGATGAGGAAAATGTTTTAACCTAACAACCTAACAAAATGTGGAAGAAGTCGAGGAGTCTGAATACTTTCCAAAGGCACTGAGTGTACAAAACATTAGGAACACCTTCCTAATATTGAGTTGCATCCCCCTTTGTCCTCAGAACAGCCTCAATTCGTCAAGGCATGGACTCTCCAAGGTTTGTAGAGCGTTCCACAGGGATGATGGCCCATGTTGACTGCAATGCTTCCCACAGTTGTGGCAGGTTGGCTGGGAGTGGATCTCTACTCCGAATAGCTTGTTCCATCCGATGCACAATTGGATGGAGATCTGGTGCCTCGGAAGGCCACTGCAGAAAGCTGAATTCACTGTCATGTTCGTGGAACCAATCCTGGACAAGCCTTGGGGCATGGGGCATAATCCTGCTGAAAAAAATCTATTTGCAAATGGATAACTATTGCCATGAAGGGATGCACCTGATTGGCAATGATGTTTAGATATCCTGTGGCATTCAAATGTTGCTCCACTTCTATCAAGGGGCCCAATGTGTGCCATGAAAACACACCCCACACCACCACCACCAGCCTGCAATGCTGACACACGGCATGGATGCATGTACTCATGGTTTCCTCCATACCCTGGTACAGCAAAACTGACAAGGTGAACACTGATCAGTAAAGTAAATAGATGCCAACATTATACAACACTCCCTTTCCTCTGCACAGTTCTCTCACAGTGAGAAACAATAGGATTACAATAGAGTGTTCTATGCTTTCTTCATTTGATCCAATCCACTACCACTTCTTATGTATACGTTGGTGTCTTTTAAATTGCCAAATCTGTAGAATCTCGTCTCACAGTCAGTGCAGTAATACAGTGGGGGAAAAAAAGTATTTAGTATCTCACGATACATGGCCCCATTCATTCTTTCCTTTGCAGAAAAACAGCCCCAAAGCATGATGTTTCCACCCCCATGCTTCACAGTAGGTATGGTGTTCTTTGGATGCAACTCAGCATTCTTTGTCCTCCAAACACGACGAGTTGAGTTTTTACCAAAAAGTTATATTTTGGTTTCATCTGACCATATGACATTCTCCCAATCCTCTTCTGGATCATCCAAATGCACTCCAGCAAACTTCAGACGGGCCTGGACATGTACTGGCTTAAGCAGGGGACACGTCTGGCACTGCAGGATTTGAGTCCCTGGCGGCGTAGTGTGTTACTGATGGTAGGCTTTGTTACTTTGGTCCCAGCTCTCTACAGGTCATTCACTAGGTCCCCCGGTGTGGTTCTGGGATTTTTGCTCACCGTTCTTGTGATCATTTTGACCCCATGGAGTGAGATCTTGCGTGGAGCCCCAGATCAAGGGAGATTATCAGTGGTCTTGTATGTCTTCCATTTCCTAATAATTGCTCCCACAGTTGATTTCTTCAAACCAAGCTGCTTACCTATTGCAGATTCAGTCTTCCCCAGCCTGGTGCAGGTCTACAATTTTGTTTCTGGTGTCCTTTGACAGCTCTTTGGTCTTGGCCATAGTGGAGTTTGGAGTGTGACTGTTTGAGGTTGTGGACAGGTGTCTTTTATACTGATAACAAGTTCAAACAGGTGCCATTAATACAGGTAACGAGTGGAGGACAGAGGAGCCTCTTAAAGAAGAAGTTACAGGTCTGTGAGAGCCAGACATATTGCTTGTTTGTAGGTGACCAAATACTTATTTTCCACCATAATTTGCAAATAAATTCATTAAAAATCCTACAATGTGATTTTCTGGATTTCTTTTCCTCAATTTGTCTGTCATAGTTGACGTGTACCTATGATGAAAATGACAGGCCTCTCTCATCTTTTTAAGTGGGAGAACTTGCACAATTGGTGGCTGACTAAATACTTTTCCCCACTGTAAGTCTTCTCTCCAGTGTGTAACCGTTGGTGTGTTTTTACGTTGCCAATCGGGAGAAACTCTTGCCATATTAAGAACAGAAGTAAGGATTCTCTCCTGTGTGTGTTCTCTGATTACCTTTTAGCTCAGCTGTTGTTTTAAAACATTTTCTACAGTCAGATCAGTGGTAAGCCTTCTCTCCTTTATGTTTACCTTGGTGTCTTTTTAAATGGCCCATTTAGTCAGAGCAGGAAAACGGCTTCTATCCTGTGTGTGTGTTCTCTGATGAACTTTTAGCTGATATGATGTTGTGAAGCATTTTACACAGTCAGAGCAGGAGTAAGGCTTCTCTCCTGTATGTATACGTTCATGTTTTTTTAAGTGGCCCATTTGAGGGAAACTCTTCCCACATTCAGAGCAGGAGTAAGGCTTCTCTCCTGTGTGTGTTCTCTGATGAACCTTTAGCTCAGTTGATGTTGTGAAGCATTTCACACAGTCAGAGCAGGAGTAAGGCTTCTCTCCTGTCTGTATATGTTCATGTTGTTTTAAGTGGCCCAGTCGAGAGAAACTCTTCAAACATTCAGAGCAGGAGTAAGGCTTCTCTCCTGTGTGCACTCTCTGATGAGTTGTCAGAGCCCCTGCTGTTGTGAAGCTCTTACCACAGGCAAAGCAGGAGTAAGACTTCTCTACTGTGTGTATACGTTCATGTGTTTTTAAGTTGCCCAGTCGAGAGAAACTCTTCCCACATTCAGAGCAGGAGTAAGGCTTCTCTTCTGTGTATGTTCTCTGATGTATTTTAAGCTCAGTTGATGTTGTGAAGCATTTCACACAGTCAGAGCAGGAGTAAGGCTTCTCTCCTGTGTGTATGTATACGTTTATGTTGTTTTAAGCTGCCCAGTTGAGAGAAACTTGCCCCACAGTCAGAGCAGGAGTAAGGCTTCTCTCCTGTGTGTGTTCTCTGATGAACTGTTAGCTTAGTTGATGTTCTGAAGCATTTCACACAGTCAGAGCAGGAGTAAGGCTTCTCTCCTGTATGTATACGTTCATGTTTTTCTAAGTGGCCCAGTCGAGAGAAACTCTTCCCACAGTCAGAGCAGGAGTAAGGCTTCTCTCCTGTGTGTGTTCTCTGATGAACTGTCAGAGCCTGTGATGTTGTGAAGCTCTTTCCACAGTCAGAGCAGGAGTAAGGCTTTTCTCCTGTATGTATACGTTCATGTTGTTTTAAGGTAAACAGTTGAGAGAAACTTGCCCCACAGTCAGAGCAGGAGTAAGGCTTCTCTCCTGTATGTATACGTTCATGTTTTTCTAAGTGGTCCAGTCGAGAGAAACTCTTTCCACAGTCAGAGCAGAAGTAAGGCTTCTCTCCTGTATGTATACGTTCATGTTTTTCTAAGTGGTCCAGTCGAGAGAAACTCTTTCCACAGTCAGAGCAGGAGTAAGGCTTCTCTCCTGTGTGTATCCGTTGGTGTGATTTTAAGTGGCCCAGTAGAGAGAAACTCGTCCCACAGTCAGAGCAGGAGTAAGGCTTCTCTCTTGTGTGCACTCTCTGATGAACTGTCAGAGCCTGTGATGTTGTGAAGCTCTTCCCACAGTCAGTGCAGGAATACAGATTCTCTCCTGTGTGTATTTTTAGGTGTATGTTTAGCTTTGATAGAATTGGGAAAATCTCCTCACAATGTGGGCAGTGGAGAGACCTCTTAGCTCTGTGATCTTCCTGCTGTTGATCTCTGGATGTAGAGGGTGTCTCAATGTCACCTGTGTGAACAGCATAAAAAAAAAGTCAATTGGTGTGATATGCACTGAGTGTACAAAACATTATGAACTCTTTCCATGACATAGAATGACCAGGTGAGAGCTATGATCCCTCATGGATGGCACTTGTTAAATCCACTTCAGATCAGTGTCGATGAAGAGGAGGAGACAGATTAATGAAGGACTTTTAAGCCTTGAGACAATTGAGACATGGATTGTGTATGTGTGCCATTCAGAGGGTGAATGGTGTTTTTTAATCAAATCAAATACAAAAGCTGAAGAATATACGCACATTCAGGTAATCAAATCCACCATATGCACTGAGCTTGTCTGACAGGTTGAAGCGCACTAAATACAAAATAAATGATAAGCGTACCAGAGAGTCTGTTGTAACGTTTTATTGTTAAGCCTTTATTACAGCAAAGACTAAAAACAGTTGCATTGATCCCTGAATGCAATTTCCGAAATGGAACGGTTTATTTATTGTTTACGCTAATGAATCAAGAGTTGCTTTGTTATTTTGAAACCAAAAATGCTTGATTGCATTTCAATGGCTTGCATGCTGTGTGATGAAATTAACAAATGAATGATTGATACAGTCGCCTATATACAGTGTGCAAGAGTATTCCAAGATAAATATACAACACAGGGAATTAACGATCAATGGAAACAGTTGTTTTTCAGTTCAACATCTGTTTAGTATCTATGTAGGGGTTCCAGTCCGGGACTCATAGCTACATGTGGCAAATTCACATTGGTCCAAATGGTCTATACATTGAGCCTGAAATGGGATACTTGGTATTTGGCTATTAGCCCAATTTTATTGCAAGGAATTCTAATTGGTCAACCATAGGCAAGGCTTGGGTATAAACTACATCCTGTCTCTTTGTTCGGTGGAGAAAACACTGAGGACAGGGAAGAATAAACATCTACAATCTACTTTCCAGCATAACAATGATTGGTTCTTTTTTGAATAAATATATTTTTCTCCCCCTAATTTGCTTTGGGGTCTGTGTTATTGAAGAATAACATCAACTGCTAACAAGTGCATTCAGAAAGTATTCAGACCCCCTTGACTTTTTCCACATTTTGTTACGTTGCAGCCTTATTCTAAAATGGATAAAAAAAACTAATAATCCTCAGCAATCTACACACAATACCCCATAATGACAAAGCCAAAACAGTTGTTTTTTTTATGTTGCTAATATGTTAAAAATAAAACAGAACTACCCTATTTACATAAGTATTCAGAACATTTGCTATGACTCAAAATTGAGCCCAGGTGCAACCTGTTTCCATTCATCATCCTTGAGATGTTTCTACAACTTGATTGTAGCCAAACCTTGGTAAATTCAATTGATTGGACATGATTTGGTAAGGCACACACCTGTTTATATAAGGTCCCACAGTTGACAGAGCATGTCAGAGTAAAAACCAAGCCATGAGGTCGAAGGAGTTGTCTGTAGAGCCCCGAGACAGGATTGTGTCACGGCACAGATCTGGGCAAGGGTACCAAAAAACGTCTGCAGCATTGAAGGTCCCCAAGAACACAGTGGCCTCCATCATTCTTAAATGGAAGAAGTTTGGAACCACCAAGACTCTTCCTAGAGCGGCCGCCCGGCCAAACTGAGCAATCGGGGAGAAGGGCCTTGGTTAGGGAGGTGACCAAGAACACAATTGTCACTAACAGAGCTCTAAAGTTCCTCTGGAGATGGGAGAACCTTCCAGAAGGTCAACCATCTCTGCAGTACTCCAGAAATCAAGCCTTTATGGTAGAGTGGCCAGATGGAAGCCAATCTTCAGTAAAAGGCACATGACAGCCCACTTGGAGTTTGCCAAAAGGCACCTAAAGACTCTCAGACCATGAGAAACAAGATTCTCTGGTTGGATGAAACCAAGATTGAACTCTTTGGCCTGAATGCCAAGCGCCATGTCTGGAGGAAACCTGGCACCATCCCTACGGTGAAGCATGGTGATGGCAGCATCATGCTGTCGGGATGTTTTCAGCGTCAGGGACTGGGAGACTAGTCGGGATCAAGGCAAAGATGAGCTGAGCAAAGTACAGAGAGACATCCTTGATGAAAACCTGCTCCCGAGCGCTCAGGACCTCAGACTGGGACGAAGGTTCACCTTCCAACAGGACAACGACCCTAAGCACACAGCCAAGACAACGCAGGAGTGGCTTCGGGACAAGTCTCAATGTTCTTGAGCAGCCCAGCCAGAGCCCGGACTTGAACCCGATCGAACATCTCTGGAGAAACCTGAAAATAGCTGTGCAGCAGCGCTCCCCATCCAACCTGACAGAGCTTGAGAGGATCTGCAGACAAGAATGGGAGAAACTCTCCAAATACAGATGTGTCAAGCATGTAGCGTCATACCACAAAATACTCTATAATCGCTGCCAAAGATGCTTCAACAAAGTACTGAATCCATTTTTTTATTTTTATAATTTAGCTAAAATGTCTAAAAACCTGTTTTTGCTTTGTCATTATGGGTAGTGTAGATTGACGAGGGCAAAAAAACAATTTAATCATTTTTAGAATAAGGCTGTGACACAACAAAATATAGAAAAAGTAAAGGGGTCTGAATACTTTCCGAAGGCACTGTATATGTTGGGGTCAATGAAGGGTGGATAGGAACTTGGTGCATGGAAAGTTACTGAGGGAGACAAGGGGAAGTGCAGAATTCATCTTCTGTTCCTAAGGAGGGAGGCAAAGGGCAACAGTCTAGTTTCAGTTCCTGATAAGGCAGGCCAGTTGCGGAACTAGGGAGGAGCAAGGAATCCGGGTCGAGGTCATGTCAACAGATGAAGTGAGTAGAAACCTCTGGGAGGGGGGCCAGAGGGGCCCACCACAACGACCCTCCTACTACAGTCCTATCTCACACGCATACACTTTCACGCCCACGAAGGTTCTAGCATCAGGCAGGGCTAGGACTACACCAGTGAGAAGAACCAATTAAGTTCCTGACTAGCAACAGAGATGTATTGGCTGTCTCGATGTGTAAGGAGTTGACACCGCCTAGTAGGAGGTTATAAATATATATGTGCTTGTGTAATCATGCTTTGTCTTTGCAGCTGTTTGACCCTGTGGGTGAATAAACTTAGTTTGAGCTTTTCCTAGATGTCGTTTGAGTTTTTACTGTTTGTTCAGAACCTAACAGAATGCTTAATATTGAAAAAGGTTCATAACAAAAAATTATCTAACGGGCAAAATTATGTACGCGATGTGCTTTATCTATTACCTAGTGCACAAGTTGACTACAGGTCTTTATTTAAATAGTACTAATATTCAAAGCCCCAAAAACGTCACTAAGCAGAATGCTAACAAAATGCTAACTAGTATTAAGGAATCATCATAGAGAACGCTAACTAAATGCTAACGAGTGCATTGCTAACATTTTGTACAGTTTCTGACCTCAACTATACAAGTAACTCAAACGCTTCTCACAGTTTGCTGCACGCACAAACCTAATATTATCCAGCAAGGCTCTTGATCCAGGAGGGGATTCTCTGCTGTTAGCAAGGCTCTTGATCCAGGAGGGGATTTCTCTGCTGTTAGCAAGGCTCTTGATCCAGGAGGGGATTCTCTGCTGTTAGCAAGGCTCTTGATCCAGGAGGGGATTCTCTGCTGTTAGCAAGGCTCTTGATCCAGGAGGGGATTCTCTGCTGTTAGCAAGGCGTTAGCAAGGCTCTTGATCCAGGAGGGGATTTCTCTGCTGTTAGCAAGGCTCTTGATCCAGGAGGGGATTCTCTGCTGTTAGCAAGGCTCTTGATCCAGGAGGGGATTTCTCTGCTGTTACCAAGCGAATGCTTGATTTCGGAAGAAGCTATCCACTTAGCTAGATAGCTAACTAACTACTAAATTAGCAAACCAAATGGGCAACTGCAGAGCATTTAACACATTGTAGAAAGTTTACTTAATAGTTATACGATATCTAGCTGGCAAACATTTAGTTGTGAATTCCATACTGTAATTAGATCACCTGGCACATGCTGCACGACAGAGAGTTACTCACAAGGCTCCGGTCTCTTCTCGTTGACTGGTGACTACCGTAAGCTACATAATAATGTGACGTAATGTTCTTTAACTCATAACGTATTGCACAAGTTGACTGCAGGTATTTACTTAAAAAGTAGCTACAAATATTCAAATGAATAAATAAAAACTTCAAAATAAATAGTTTCAACTGTACTGAAAACCCATCCAGTGTCTTTTTCCAAATATCCTGGTATCCAGTATACCACCCAAGCCTAGTAACTACACAGACTCATTTCATAGAAGTTCTAATTACTGGCAGTTTGTCTACTTCACTTCTTTAGTCTACTCTCTGAGCACTCCAGATAGCCCAGTTAATAAAACACATGCTGGTATTTATGTATTTTGGTTCTTTGGTATTTTATTAGGATCCCGATAAGCTGTTGCAAAAGCATCAGCTACTCTTCCTGGGGTCCACACAAAACATGACATAATACATCAAAATAATAGACAAGAACAGCTCAAGGACAGAACTACATAAAAACATTTTAAAAGGCGCACACATTGTCTACTTGTTAATACATACAAAAACTATCTAGGTCAAATAGGGGAGAGGCGTTGTGCCGTGAGGTGTTGCTTTATCTGTTTTTGAAAGCAGGTTTGCTGTTTATTTGAGCAATATGATATGGAACGGAGTTCCATGTAATAGCAGCTCTATATAATACTGTACACTTTCTTGAATTTGTTCTGGATTTGGGGACTGTGAAAAAGACCCCTGGTGGCATGTCTGGTGGGGTAAGTGTGTGTGTCAGAGCTGTGTGTAAGTTGATTATGCAAACAATTTGGCATGCATTGGCCCTCTGATGACAATGAAGAGCAAGACGTGCCGCTCTGTTCTGGGCCAGCTGCAGCTTAAATAGGTATTTTTATTTATTTATTTTTATACAATTTTTATTTTATGGGGGGTAGATCAGCTTTAATATTGCAGATAGATTGTAACTTCCATCAATCTAATTGCCTGTATCACTTCCAATCCCCCATTTTTTTCACATACATATACAGTGGGGAGAACAAGTATTTGATACACTGCCGATTTTGCAGGTTTTCCTACTTACAAAGCATGTAGAGGTCTGTAATTTTTATCATAGGTACACTTCAACTGTGAGAGACGGAATCTAAAACAAAAATCCAGAAAATCACATTGTATGATTTTTAAGTAATTAATTTGCATTTTATTGCATGACATAAGTATTTGATACATCAGAAAAGTAGAACTTAATATTTGGTACAGAAACCTTTGTTTGCAATTACAGACATCATAAGTTTCCTGTTGGTCTTGACCAGGTTTGCACACACTGCAGCAGGGATTTTGGCCCACTCCTCCATACAGACCTTCTCCAGATCCTTCAGGTTTCGGGGCTGTCGCTGGGCAATACGGACTTTCAGCTCCCTACAAAGATTTTCTATTGGGTTCAGGTCTGGAGACTGGCTAGGCCACTCCAGGACCTTGAGATGCTTCTTACGGAGCCACTCCTTAGTTGCCCTGGCTGTGTGTTTCGGGTCGTTGTCATGCTGGAAGACCCAGCCACAACCAATCTTCAATGCTCTTACTGAGGGAAGGAGGTTGTTGGCCAAGATCTCGCGATACATGGCCCCATCCATCCTCCCCTCAATACGGTGCAGTCGTCTTGTCCCCTTTGCAGAAAAGCATCCCCAAAGAATGATGTTTCCACCTCCATGCTTCACGGTTGGGATGGTGTTCTTGGGGTTGTACTCATCCTTCTTCTTCCTCCAAACACGGCGAGTGGAGTTTAGACCAAAAAGCTCTATTTTTGTCTCATCAGACCACATGACCTTCTCCCATTCCTCCTCTGGATCATCCAGATGGTCATTGGCAAACTTCAGACGGGCCTGGACACGCGCTGGCTTGAGCAGGGGGGACCTTGCGTGCGCTGCAGAATTTTTATCCATAATGGCATAGTGTGTTACTAATGGTTTTCTTTGAGACTGTGGTCCCAGCTCTCTTCAGGTCATTGACCAGGTCCTGCCGTGTAGTTCTGTGCCAATCCCTCACCTTCCTCATGATCATTGATGCCCCACGAGGTGAGATCTTGCATGGAGCCCCAGACCGAGGGTGATTGACCGTCATCTTGAACTTCTTCCATTTTCTAATAATTGCGCCAACAGTTGTTGCCTTCTCTCCAAGCTGCTTGCATATTGTCCTGTAGCCCATCCCAGCCTTGTGCAGGCCTTGTTTTATCCCTGATGTCCTTACACAGCTCTCTGGTCTTAGCCGTTGTGGAGAGGTTGGAGTCTGTTTGATTGAGTGTGTGGAGAGGTGTCTTTTATACAGGTAACGAGTTCAAACAGGTGCAGTTAATACAGGTAATGAGTGGAGAACAGGAGGGCTTCTTAAAGAAAAACTAACAGGTCTGTGAGAGCCGGAATTCTTACTGGTTGGTAGGTGATCAAATACTTATGTCATGCAATAAAATGCAAATGAATTACTTAAAAATCATACAATGTGATTTTCTGGATTTTTGTTTTAGATTCCGTCTCTCACAGTTGAAGTGTACCTATGATAAAAATTACAGACCTCTACATGCTTTGTAAGTAGGAAAACCTGCAAAATCGGCAGTGTATCAAATACTTGTTCTCCGCACTGTATATACAGTGGGGGAAAAAAGTATTTAGTCAGCCACCAATTGTGCAAGTTTTCCCACTTAAAAATATGAGAGAGGCCTGTAATTTTCATCATAGGTACACGTCAGCTATGACAGACAAAATGAGAAAAAAATTGCAGAAAATCACATTGTAGGATTTTTTATGAATTTATTTGCAAATTATGGTGGAAAATAAGTATTTGGTCAATAACAAAAGTTTCTCAATACTTTGTTATATACCCTTTGTTGGCAATGACACAGGTCAAACGTTTTCTGTAAGTCTTCACAAGGTTTTCACACACTGTTGCTGGTATTTTGGCCCATTCCTCCATGCAGATCTCCTCTAGAGCAGTGATGTTTTGGGGCTGTCGCTGGGCAACACGGACTTTCAACTCCCTCCAAAGATTTTCTATGGGGTAGAGATCTGGAGACTGGCTAGGCCACTCCAGGACCTTGAAATGCTTCTCACTCCTTCATTGCCCGGGCGGTGTGTTTGGGATCATTGTCATGCTGAAAGACCCAGCCACGTTTCATCTTCAATGCCCTTGCTGATGGAAGGAGGTTTTCACTCAAAATCTCACGATACATGGCCCCATTCATTCTTTCCTTTACACGGATCAGTCGTCCTGGTCCCTTTGCAGAAAAACAGCCCCAAAGCATGATGTTTCCACCCCCATGCTTCACAGTAGGTATGGTGTTCTTTGGATGCAACTCAGCATTCTTTGTCCTCCAAACACGACAAGTTGAGTTTTTACCAAAAAGTTATATTTTGGTTTCATCTGACCATATGACATTCTCCCAATCCTCTTCTGGATCATCCAAATGCACTCTAGCAAACTTCAGACGGGCCTGGACATGTACTAGCTTAAGCAGGGGGACATGTCTGGCACTGCAGGATTTGAGTCCCTGGCGGCGTAGTATGTTACTGATGGTAGGCTTTGTTACTTTGGTCCCAGCTCTCTGGAGGTCATTCACTAGGTCCCCCGTGTGGTTCTGGGATTTTTGCTCACCGTTCTTGTGATCATTTTGACCCCACGGGGTGAGATCTTGCATGGAGCCCCAGATCGAGGGAGATTATCAGTGGTCTTGTATGTCTTCCATTTCCTAATAATTTCTCCCACAGTTGATTTATTCAAACCAAGCTGCTTACCTATTGCAGATTCAGTCTTCCCAGCCTGGTGCAGGTCTACAATTTTGTTTCTGGTGTCCATTGACAGCTCTTTGGTCTTGGCCATAGTGGAGTTTGGAGTGTGACTGTTTGAGGTTGTGGACAGGTGTCTTTTATACTGATAACAAGTTCAAACAGGTGCCATTAATACAGGTAACGAGTGGAGGACAGAGGAGCCTCTTAAAGAAGAAGTTACAGGTCTGTGAGAGCCAGAAATCTTGCTTGTTTGTAGGTGACCAAATACTTATTTTCCACCATAATTTGCAAATAAATTCATTAAAAATCCTACAATGTGATTTTCTGGATTTTTTTTCCTCAATTTGTCTGTCATAGTTGACGTGTACCTATGATGAAAATTACAGGCCTCTCTCATCTTTTTAAGTGGGAGAACTTGCACAATTGGTAGCTGACTAAATACTTTGTTTCCCCACTGTATATGTTTTGACCATGACAGTTTACAATCAAAGGTAATGCCAAGTAATTTAGTCTCCTCAACTTGTTCAACAACCACACCATTCATTACCAGATTCAGCTGAGGTCTAGAACTTAGGAAATGATTTGTACCAAATACAATGCTCTTAGTTTTAGATGTTCAGGGCCAGTTTATTACTGGCCACCCATTCCAAAACAGACTATACTGGTGTCATCCATGCAAGTCTCAGTAGCATTAAATAACATCTACCTTCTCATTGAAACAGTTCATCATGAAACAGTTCTACTGCAACTTTTCATGCACAGTGGGAAGTTGGAATGAACCTGCTCTTACCATGAGAAACAGATTTCCCAATCTTCTCTTCCTCTTCTTCATCTTTAATGTTGACATTCAGCTCCAGTGTTTGACTGCAGTCTTCCAGCTTCACTGATGCCATTTCTGGTACCTACGGTGCAAACTGGACTTGACTGTCAATCAGGACCCAGTGACTGTAGGTTTGGACTCAGTGTGGAAGGAGAGAGGCAGGCTGGGTTTGTCCTCACTGTTGATGTTACAGGCCTCAGACTTAATCATAGTCGGCCTGTAGTAATAAAGAGAAATAGACAACAGTCTTGACAGTTCTGGAACTTTCTTTATCCTCAAAAAATATATTATATTTCTTCTTGTTCAATTACCTAATTTCAACAGATCAGGTAGCTAAACAATGACAAAACAACATTCATTCACATTAGACAAGTGCACAAAAATTACACAAAGCAACTGCAAATGAATAAATGACTCAAAAACTATTTAGGACAAGGTTACAGTTTGTTTTAAGCAGCACTATGAGCTATTTTCCTTAATAACCTTATCTTCACTGTATTTTTTCACTCAAAAATAATATTATTCACGGACGGCCAGGGACACACTCCAACACTCAAACGTCATTTACAAACGCAGTATTTGTGTTTAGTGAGTCTGCCAGATCAGGGGCAGTAGGGGTGACAATGCGTGATATCGATAGGTGAGTGAATTGGACCATATTGCTGTCCTGCCTGAGCATTATAAATGTAACAAGTACTTTTGGGTGTCAGGGAAAATGTATGGGAGTAAGGTTACAGTTTGTTTTAAGCAGCACTATGAGCTATTTTCCTTAATAACCTTATCTTCACTGTATTTTTTCACTCAAAAATAATATTATTCACGGACGGCGACTGTAAGTCGCTTTGGATAAAAGCGTCTGCTAAATGGCTTATTATTATTATTATTATTATTATTATTAAAAAGTACAACTTTTCTTTAGGAATGTAGTGGAGTAAAAGTTGCCAGAAATATAAATAGTAAAGTACAAATACCCCCAAAACGACTTCAGTAGTACTTCAAAGCCTTTTTACTTTTACATTTCAGTCATTTAGCAGAAGCTCTTATCCAGAGCGACTTACAGTAGTGAGTGCACACATTTTTTATACTGGTCCCCAGTGGGAATCGAACACACAACCCTGGCGTTGCAAAGCGCCATGCTCTACTAACTGAGCCACACAGGACTACTTAGTTACTTTACACCACTGCCAATTGTATTTCCCGTTCACACCATAGTAACAACTATAGATAAAGATAGAAACAACTGAACGTGTCTGAATATTAGTACACATGTAGAAAACTGATAAACATTGTTGTGGCAAATTCATCCTTATACTGATCAAAGAACCAAAGTATTTCAGAGTTTTTCTTGAAATAAGATAGACTTTATTACATAAGCAATAGAGCCGAGGTCGTTTGCAAAGCATCTGATTTTCCACCTCCCAGCTCTAAGTTTATATAGTCATTTTACATACATTTTAGCTTAACCCCTCCCTCTTTGGTTCCCCCACCACTGTCTCCAGTTTCCACCCCTTGACCGCTCCGCCCACTTCCTTAGTTCATGATAGTGGCTAAATCTGACTTCTCCTCTATGTATTCAGTTTGGAAACAACGATAGTATCTTCTGACTGGGGGAGTTTTGTTAAGAGCCTCAACATTAACACGCATCGCTTGCGGTACGTTTTTGGAAACTTTCATATCAGCTAAATATAATTTTCAAAACACAAAAAGGTTAAATTACTACACACCTTTATAGGGTTAGTGTTCCCACATGGTCCTATCTCCATGTTACAGCACTTGTTCACGGGAGACAGACGGAAGCCATAGGCCCTGTGCTAATTAGTTATCTAGCGTGCTCCCAACACCTGTGTGTAAGCTAACTGGGGAGGAAGTGTAGTTTGTCAACTGCAGGCACACACAGTGTATGGATCTGTGCAAAACTGCTACAGTAAGTGTATCTTTATTTGAAAGATTAGTTCTCGCTGACATGAAAGTTAAAGGGCATATTAGCATACAGTGAGGGAAAAAAGTATTTGATCCCCTGCTGATTTTGTAAGTTTGCCCACTGACAAAGACATGATCAGTCTATCATTTTGATGGTAGGTTTATTTGGACAGTGAGAGACAGAATAACAACAACAAAAATCCAGAAAAACGCATGTCAAAAATTTTATGAATTGATTTGCATTTTAATGAGGGAAATAAGTATTTGACCCCTCTGCAAAACATGACTTAGTACTTGGTGGCAAAACCCTTGTTGGCAATCACAGAGGTCAGACGTTTCTTGTAGTTGGCCACCAGGTTTGCACACATCTCAGAAGGGATTTTGTTCCACTCCTCTTTGCAGATCTTCTCCCAGTCATTAAGGTTTCGAGGCTGACGTTTGGCAACTCGAACCATCAGCTCAATCCACAGATTTTCTATGGGATTAAGGTCTGGAGACTGACTAGGCCACTCCAGGACCTTAATGTGCTTCTTCTTGAGCCACTCCTTTGTTGCCTTGGCCGTGTGTTTTGGGTCATTGTCATGCTGGAATACCCATCCACGACACATTTTCAATGCCCTGGCTGAGGGAAGGAGGTTCTCACCCAAGATTTGATGGTACATGGCCCCGTCCATCGTCCCTTTGATGCGGTGAAGTTGTCCTGTCCCCTTAGCAGAAAAACACCCCCAAAGCATAATGTTTCCACCTCCATGTTTGACGGTGGGGATGGTGTTCTTGGGGTCATAGGCAGCATTCCTCCTCCTCCAAACACTGCGAGTTGAGTTAATGCCAAAGAGCTCAATTTAGGTCTCATCTGACCACAACACTTTCACCCAGTTCTCCTCTGAATCATTCAGATGTTCATTGGCAAACTTCAGACGGCCCTGTATATGTGCTTTCTTGAGCAGGGGGACCTTGCGGGCGCTGCAGGATTTCAGTCCTTCACGGCGTAGTGTGTTACCAATTGTTTTCTTGGTGACTATGGTCCCAGCTGCCTTGAGATCATTGACAAGATCCTCCCGTGTAGTTCTGGGCTGATTCCTCACCGTTCTCATGATCAATACAACTCCACGAGGTGAGATCTTGCATGGAGCCCAAGAGCCCCAGGCCGAGGGAGATTGACAGTTATTTTGTGTTTCTTCCATTTGCGAATAATCGCACCAACTGTTGTCACCTTCTCACCAAGCTGCTTGCCGATGGTCTTGTAGCCCATTCCAGCCTTGTGTAGGTCTACAATATTGTCCCTGACATCCTTGGAGAGCTCTCTGGTCTTGGCCATGGTGGAGAGTTTGGAATCTGATTGATTGCTTCTGTGGACAGGTGTCTTTTATACAGGTAACAAGCTGAGATTAGGAGCACTCCCTTTAAGAGTGTGCTCCTAATCTCAGCTCGTTACCTGTATAAAAGACACCTGGGAGCCAGAAGTCTTTCAGATTGAGGGGGGGTCAAATACTTATTTCCCAATTTATAACATTTTTGACATGCGTTTTTCTGGATTTATTTTGTTATTCTGTCTCTCACTGTTCAAATAAACCTACCATTAAAATTAGACTGATAATTTCTTTGTCAGTGGGCAAACGTACAAAATCAGCAGGGGATCAAATACTTTTTTCCCCTCACTGTATGTTTGTGAAAGTGATGAGTATTGACGTTTCTCAATGTTAAAACAGAGCATCGGAATTGTAGTTTACACAGAGCCAAATGTGGACGAATGTAATGGCTGAAAACCCTACATACGGAGAAGGGATTTTGAGAGCTACTGCACTGAAGTCCGTTAATGGGCATATAGTAGCTATTTCTCAATGCTTGAAATGCATATAATATTAACTTGAGAACCCCCAGAAAACATTCCCAAATTACAAACTCATAAATCCATTTTTATAATACTGTAATATTGTTCTAAAAGTTGAGTTTGAGGTTCTCCAAATCAAATACTAAAATGTATAGTGCAACTTGGTGCGCACCAGTTTACCATGGACTGTAGGCTACAGCAGGGTCACCATTTACGATCTTGCTTTAGGGCCTTTCCGGCCGTCTTCGTGGTTATATGCAGGAAGCATAAATTGTACAATTGTAAGCTAATAAATACTTTTCCAAGATAGAACTCATGTATATTTATACAATAAGGCCAGAGGAGGTGTGGTATATGGTCAATATACCACGGCTAAGGGCTGTTAGGCACGATGCAATGCCTCAGTCGCCTAATTGCTATTATAAACTGGTTACCAACATATGTATAACAGTAAAAAAAAAATATATATATATATTTTGTCATACCTGTGGTGTACGTCTGATATACCACGGTTTTCAGCATTCAGGGCTCGGACAACCCCGACCAACCAATGTATATTTACTACAGTAAAATAATATACTGTACCAACTATATAAATACTATACTACCATCTGATAGGGGCCAATATCTTCTACGTGGACTTTAAACGAACATCAAAATGGACGACGCCATTTTAACAGCTCGTAAGATTATACATTATTACACAAAACCAATAACATGTCAAACGAACAAAGACATCTCAAATTGATCCTTTATTAAATTACATTGACGGAAGTATTTACATTCACTCAGACAAATACCAAATCTCTAGCTATGTGACTTGTAAAATAGTTTTTATCATGTTCTTTCACTCACTCGGTTTGACACAAAAATAACACATAACTTTACCAAATGGGAGAATACCTTGACGTATTTGTTAACTAGCATGTTATGACATGTTCTTTCGATATTAGAAAGTTTAAACGTGCGATTACATACCTGTAGTAATACATTTGAAACAGACACAAAGTTGTCGTCTTGACAGCACAGGTCTGGCGCATTCTTTATTCTGAATAATGGGGCGCGCCAATCCGGAACTTCCTGTTCCCCACTACCACAGTGCAACATCGACATCTATTGGACTGATGGACTAATTACCTCTTCTTATTATTATTTAGTATAATGACTTTCACGTAATGTGTATGCCGCCAGCTACTGTTCGGTTTGTATCCTGGATAAAAAAAATGAATGTCCATTGAGGAAAAGGGGGACAAACTACATCACACAAAATAAACACATTAAAAAAGTCACAGTCCAATCCAAATAACATCCCTACACAGGCCATCCTCCTCAGGTAATTTCATTAACAAAATTAAAATAGTGAATCATTTAAAAAGTGTTGGTTTTTAGATAAAACTATATATATATATATATATATATATATATAAATATGTCACCAAATAATTGATTAAAACACACTGTTTTGCAATGAAGGTAAACAATAGCCTCAACAGAACTCTGTAGGATAGCACCATGGTGTAGCCAGATGACAGCTAGCTTCCTCCTCCTCTGAGTACATTGACTTCAATACAAAACCTAGGAGGCTCATGGTCCTCACCCCCTTCCATAGACTAACACAGTAATTATGACAGCTTCCGCAGGACATCCTCCAACCTATAAGAGCTTTTGCAGCATGAACTGACATGTTGTCCACCAAATCAAAGGATCAGAGAATGAATCTAGTAATGAAAGCATAAGCTACAGCTAGCTAGCACTGCAGTGCATAAAATGTATTGAGTAGTTGACTCAAAGAGAGAGAAAGACAATAGTTGAACAGTTTTGAACAAATGAATTTCTTCAAAAATGAAGGAGGAGCGAGAGAGATATTTTGTCATTTTTTTTTCAGTTTCACTTACTAGCTAGCAAATGCAAATGGCTAGTTTAGCCTACTCAAACACCCGGCTCAAACAGAGGGATGCTATGTTAGCTAGCTGGCTATGACTATCTAACACTGGAACTCTTCCAAGTCAAGGTAAGCTTTTGGTTTTACTAATTTATTGCCACCGGGGCCCGCCGGTGTAAGTGCTAAACTGCTTACTGACAGTACACTGTGCTGCATGATTGTAGCAGGTTTACTAACGTGTTAGTTCTATTAGCTATGTTGACTATGACATTACTTTAGCTAACATGGTGACAATGATGTAGGCTTTGTGTAGCGGTTATGATATGATGGTTTGGCTTGGAAAGGTTTTTGTGTTCACAAGTGAAGGGAAAAGGTGAGAGGAGAGCGTTTAGATGCAAGAAGGAATACAACAACCTGTTTGGCTCTGAAATTGAACTGTTTGCGTGTGTTCAGGGTGTATTCATTCCGCCGATTCTGTTGAAAAACGTTTCTTAAACAGAAGCAAATGGAATGAAACGGTAGTCACCTGGAATGCATTTCAATTAACAGGTGTCCCTTGTTAAAAGTTAATTTGTGGAATTTCTTAATGCGCTTGGGCCAATCAGTTGTGTTGTGACAAGGTAGGGGTGGTTTACAGAAGATAGGCCTATTTGGTAAAATACCAAGTCCATATTATTGCAAGAACAGCTCAAATAAGCAAAGAGAAACAACAGTCCATCATTACTTTAAGACATGAAGGTCAGTCAATCCGGAACATTTGAATAACCTTTAAAGTTTATTCAAGTGCTGTCGCAAAAACCATCAAGCGCTATGATGATACTGGCTCTCATGAGGACCGCCACAGGAAAGGAAGATCCAGAGTTACCTCAGCTGCAGAGGATAAGTTCATTAGAGTTATCAGCCTCAGAAATTGCAGCCCAAATAAATTCTTCACCGAGTTCAAGTAACAGACACATCTCAACATCAACTGTTCAGAGGAGACTGCGTGAATGAGGTCTTCGTGGTCGAATTGCTGCAAGGAAACCACTAGTAAAGGACACCAACAAGAAGAAGAGACTTGCTTGGGCCAAAAAACATGAGCAATGGACATTCGACCGATGGAAATCTGTCCTTTGGTCTGATGTTACCAAATTTGAGATTTTTGGTTCCAACCGCAGTGTCTTTGTGAGACACAGAGTAGGTGAACGGATGATCTCTACATGTGTGGATCCCACCGTGAAGCATGGAGGAGGGGGTGTGATGGTGCTTTGCTGGTGATTTTTTAGAATTAAAGGCACACTTAACCAGCATGGCTACCACAGCATTCTGCAGCGATACGCCATCCCATCTGGTTTGAGTTTAGTGGGATTATCATTTGTTTTTCAACAGGACAATGACACAACACACCTCCAGGCTGTGCAAGGGCTATTTGACCAAGAAGGAGAGTGATGGAGTGCTGCATCAGATGACCTGGCCACAATCAACCGACCTCAACCCAATTGAGATGGTTTGGGATGAGTTGGACCGCAGAGTGAAGGAAAAGCAGTCAACAAGTGCTCAGCATATGTGTGAACTGCTTCAAGACTGTTGGAAAAGCATTCCAGGTGAAACTGGTTGAGAGAATGCCAAGAGTGTGCAAAGCTGTCTTCAAGCATCATGCTGACAATACTGGTGTCAAACCAAGCAAGTCTCAGTAGCATGAAATAACCCAGTTATAGCCCAGTTGTTCAGGGACGTGTGATGTCAGAATTACAGAATAGATAGAGCCTGCTCTTACCATGATTAACAGATTTTCCAATCTTCTCCTCCTCTTCTTCATCTTTAATGTTGACATTCAGCTCCAGTGTTTGACTGCAGTCTTCCAGCTTCACTGATGCCATCTCTGGTACCTGCGGTGCAAACTGGGCTCGACTGTCAATCAGGACCCAGTGACTGTAGGTTTGGACTCAGTGTGGAAGGAGAGAGGCATGCTGGGTTTGTCCTCACTGTTGATGTTACCGGCCTCAGACTTAATCTGAGTCGTCCAGTAGTAAAATAGAGAAACTCAATACAGTTATTCAAATACATTCATCATCAATGACTAAAATAATTAATCTAGTATTAAAGTACAATTTAATAAACACAAGTAGTCGATTCATAGCCTGTTCATCATTAAACAAAATATGTTTAGTAACATAAAATAATCCATCCAAACTAATGCTGAAAACTGATCATCACACATCTTTATTTGATATACACTGAGTCCACAAAACATTAGGAACACCTTCCTAATATTGAGTTGCAACCCCCTTTTTGAGTTTGAGTTGATTTATTCTTGCTCACCGATAAAACTGAAGAAATGCAGAATTTACATGACTAATAACTGCAAAACACTCATTTTAAAATACATCACACAATATGTTTATTTCTAATACATTTGCAAAAATGTCTAAACCTGTTTTCACTTTGTCATTATGGGGTATTGTGTGTAGATTGATGAGGGATAAAAAAAAAAAATGTTTTTACATCTATTTTACAACAAGGCTAACGTATTGTTATGTAAAAAGTCAAGGGGTCTGAATACTTTCAGAATGCACTGTATAGACACTATTTCACTTTAAAACACTTTGTTATATTTATGCACAAGAGAAGAGGTTGCCCAGCACAAATTCATGTACAAACAGGATTTTTCATTACATATTTGTAATTTAGCAGATGCTCTTATCTAGTGCGACTTATAGGTTAATTGCCTTGCTCAAGGGCCCAATGACAGATTTGACCTAGTTGGCTCAGGATTCAAACCAACGACCTTTCAGTTACTGGCCCAACACTCTTAACCGCCAGGCTACCTGTTAAATACAGTGGGGGAAAAAAGTATGTAGTCAGCCACCAATTGTGCAAGTTCTCCCACTTAAAAATATGAGAGAGGCCTGTAATTTTCATCATAGGTACACGTCAACTATGACAGACAAAATGAGAAGAAAAAAATCCTGAAAATCACATTGTAGGATTTTTTATGACTTTATTTGCAAATTATGGTGGAAAATAAGTATTTGGTCAATAACAAAAGTTATTCAATACTTTCTTATATACCCTTTGTTGGCAATGACACAGGTCAAACGTTTTCTGTAAGTCTTCACAAGGTTTTCACACACTGTTGCTGGTATTTTGGCCCATTCCTCCATGCAGATCTCCTCTAGAGCAGTGATGTTTTGCGGCTGTCGCTGGGCAACACGGACTTTCAACTCCCTCCAAAGATTTTCTATGGGGTTGAGATCTGGAGACTGGCTAGGCCACCCCAGGACCTTGAAATGCTTCTTACGAAGCCACTCCTTCGTTGCCCGGGCGGTGTGTTTGGGATCATTGTCATGCTGAAAGACCCAGCCACGTTTCATCTTCAATGCCCTTGCTGATGGAACGAGGTTTTCACTCAAAATCTCACGATACATGGCCCCATTCATTCTTTCCTTTACACAGATCAGTCGCCCTGGTCCCTTTGCAGAAAAACAGCCCCAAAGCATGATGTTTCCACCCCCATGCTTCACAGTAGGTATGGTGTTCTTTGGATGCAACTCAGCATTCTTTGTCCTCCAAACACGACGAGTTGAGTTTTTACCAAAAAGTTCTATTTTGGTTTCATCTGACCATATGACATTCTCCCAATCCTCTTCTGGATCTTCCAAATGCACTCTAGCAAACTTCAGACGGGCCTGGACATGTACTGGCTTAAGCAGGGGGACACGTCTGGCACTGCAGGATTTGAGTCCCTGGCGGCGTAGTGTGTTACTGATGGTAGGCTTTGTTACTTTGGTCCCAGCTCTCTGCAGGTCATTACTTTGGTCCCAGCTCTCTGCAGGTCATTCACTAGGTCCCCCCGTGTGGTTCTGGGATTTTTGCTCACCGTTCTTGTGATCATTTTGACCCCACGGGGTGAGATCTTGCGTGGAGCCCCAGATCGAGGGAGATTATCAGTGGTCTTGTATGTCTTCCATTTCCTAATAATTGCTCCCACAGTTGATTTCTTCAAACCAAGCTGCTTACCTATTGCAGATTCAGTCTTTCCAGCCTGGTGCAGGTCTACAATTTTGTTTCTGGTGTCCTTTGACAGCTCTTTGGTCTTGGCCATAGTGGAGTTTGGAGTGTGACTGTTTGAGGTTGTGGACAGGTGTCTTTTATACTGATAACAAGTTCAAACAGGTGCCATTAATACAGGTAACGAGTGGAGGACAGAGGAGCCTCTTAAAGAAGGTCTGTGAGAGCCAGAAATCTTGCTTGTTTGTAGGTGACCAAATACTTATTTTCCACCATAATTTGCAAATAAATTCATAAAAAATCCTACAATGTGATTTTCTGGAGAAAAAAAATCTCAATTTGTCTGTCACAGTTGACGTGTACCTATGATGAAAATTACAGGCCTCTCATCTTTTTAAGTGGGAGATCTTGCACAATTGGTGGCTGACTAAATACTTTTTTTCCCCACTGTACATTAATTAGGACCTAAGGGGAAGGCATAGGCCCAACACCTTTGGGAGCCAGGCCCACCCATCAGCCAATAAGAATGATTTTTTCCCCACTAAAGGGCTTTATTACAGATATAAATACTCCTCAGTTTCATCAGCTGTCCGGGTGGCTGATCTCAGATGATCCTGCAGGTGAAGAAGCCAGATGTGGAGGTCCTGGGCTTGCACGGTTACACGTAGTCTGCGGCTGTGAAGCCAGTTGGATGTTCTGCCAAATTCTCGGTAGAAAAATTTACATTAAATTCTCTGGCAACAGCTCTGGTGAACATTCCTGCAGTCAGCATGCCAATTGTGCACTCCCTCAAAATGTAGACATCCGTGGCATTGTGTTGTGTGACAAAACTGCACATTTCAGAGTGGCCTTTTATTGTACCCAGCACAAGGTGCACCTGTGTAATGATCATGCTGTTTAATCAGCTTCTTGATATGCCACAACTGTCAGGTGGATTGATTATCTTGGCAAAGGAGAAATGCTCACTAACAGAAATGGAAACAAATTTGTTTACCAAATTTGAGAGAAATACGTTTTTTGTGCGTCTGGAAAATTTCTGGCATCTTTTATTTTAGCTCATGAAACATGGGACCAACACTTTACATGTCAAGTTTATATATTTTTTCAGTATAGTTTTAGAAGACAATTAACTAAATACGTAGTCATTTCATTTTAATTGTCACATGCTTGGTAAACAACAGGTGTAGACTAACAGTGAAATGTTGACCAACAATGGAGAATACAATACAACAATTATAATAATAGGAAAAAGATTGTAGCATGAGGAATTAATACACAATGAGCAATGGTAGCTTGGCTATATATAGTGAGGAGAACAAGTATTTGATACACTGCCGATTTTGCAGGTTTTCCTACTTACAAAGCATGTAGAGGTCTGTAATTTTTATCATAGGTACACTTCAACTTTGAGAGACGGAATCTAAAACAAAAATCCAGAAAATCACATTGTATGATTTTTAAGTAATTAATTTGCATTTTATTGCATGACATAAGTATTTGATCACCTACCAACCAGTAAAAATTCCGGCTCTCACAGCCCTGTTAGTTTTTTCTTTAAAAAGCCCTCCTGTTCTCCACTCATTACCTGCATTAACTGCACCTGTTTGAACTCGTTACCTGTATGAAAGACACCTGTCCACACACTCAATCAAACAGACTCCAACCTCTCCACAATGGCCAAGACCAGAGAGCTGTGTAAGGACATCAGGGATACAATTGTAGACCTGCACAAGGCTGGGATGGGCTACAGGACAATAGGCAAGCAGCTTGGTGAGAAGGTAACAACTGTTGACGCAATTATTAGAAAATGGAAGAAGTTCAAGATGACGGTCAATCACCCTCGGTCTGGGGCTCCATGCAAGATCTCACCTTGTGGGGCATCAATGATCATGAGGAAGGTGAGGGATCAGCCCAGAACTACACGGCAGGACCTGGTCAATGACCTGAAGAGAGCTGGGACCACAGTCTCAAAGAAAACCATTAGTAACACACTACGCCGTCATAGATTAAAATCCTGCAGCGCACGCAAGGTCCCCCTGCTCAATCCAGCGCATCTCCAGGCCCGTCTGAAGTTTGCCAATGACCATCTGGATGATCCAGAGGAGGAATGAGAAGGTCATGTGGTCTGATGAGACAAAAATAGAGCTTTTTGGTGTAAACCACTCGCCGTGTTTGGAGGAAGAAGAAGGATGAGTACAACCCCAAGAACACCATCCCAACCGTGAAGCATGGAGGTGGAAACATCATTCTTTGGGGATGCTTTTCTGCAAAGGGGACAGGACGACTGCACCGTATTGAGGGGAGGATGGATGGGGCCATGTATCGCGAGATCTTGGCCAACAACCTCCTTCCCTCAGTAAGAACATTGAAGATGGGTCGTGGCTGGGTCTTCCAGCATGACAACGACCCGAAACACACAGCCAGGGCAACTATGGAGTGGCTCCGTAAGAAGCATCTCAAGGTCCTGGAGTGGCCTAGCCAGTCTCCAGACCTGAACCCAATAGAACATCTTTGGAGGGGAGCTGAAAGTCTGTATTGCCCAGCGACAGCCCCGAAACCTGAAGGATCTGGAGAAGGTCTGTATGGAGGAGTGGGCCAAAATCCCTGCTGCAGTGTGTGCAAACCTGGTCAAGACCTACAGGAAACGTATGATCTCTGTAATTGCAAACAAAGGTTTCTGTACCAAATATTAAGTTCTGCTTTTCTGATGTATCAAATACTTATGTCATGCAATAAAATGCAAATTAATTACTTAAAAATCATATAATGTGATTTTCAGGATTTTTGTTTTAGATTCCGTCTCTAACAGTTGAAGTGTACCTATAATAAAAAATTGTAGACCTCTACATGTTTTGTAAGTAGGAAAACCTGCAAGATCGGCAGTGTATCAAATACTTGTTCTCCCCCACTGTACATGGGGTGCCAATACCTAGTCAATGATAGCTCGGCTATATACAGTGCAATCTGAAAGTATTCAGACCCCTTGACTTTTTCCACATTTTATTACGTTACAGCCATATTATAAAATTGATTAAATAGTTTTTTCCCCTCAATCTACACACAATACCCCATAATGTCTAAGCAAAATACAGGTTTTTAGACGTTTTTCCTAATTTATTAATTAAAAAACGGAAATATCAAATTTACATACGTTTTCAGACCCTTTACTCAGTACTTTCTTGAAGCACCTTTGGCAGCGATTACAACATTGAGTCTTCTTGGGTATGACGCTACAAGCTTGGCACACCTGTATTTGGGGAGTATCATCCATTCAAGCTCTATCAGGTTGGATGGGGAGCATTGCTGCACAGCTATTTTCTGGTCTCTCCAGAGATGTTAAATTGGGTTCAAGTCTGAGCTCTGGCTGGGCCAAGTGAACCTTCGCCCCAGTCTGAAGTCCTGAGCGCTCTGGAGCAGGTTTTCATCAAGGATCTCTCTGTACTTTGCTCTGTTCATTATTCCCTCAATCCTGACTAGTCTCCTTGTCCCTGCCTCTGAAAAACATCCGCACAGCATGATACTGCCACGACCATGCTTCACCGTAGGCATGGTGCCAGGTTTCCTCCAGACGTGATGCTTGGCATTCAGGCCAAAGAGTTCATTAGACCAGAGAATCTTGTTTCTCATGGTCAGAGTCCTTTAGGTGCCTCTTGACAAACTCCAAGCGGGCTGAACTCTGGAGCTCTGTCAAAGTGATCATTGGGTTCTTGGTCACCTCCCTGACCAAGGCCCTTCTCCCCTGATTGCTCAGTTTGGCCGGGCGGACAGATCTAGGAAGAGTCTTGGTGGTTTCAAACTTTTTCCAAGAATAGAGGAGGTGAATATGTTCTTGGGGACCTTCAATGCTGTAGACATTTTTTGGTACCCTTCCCAGATCTGTGCCTCAACACAATCCTGTCTCGGAGCTCTACGGACAATTCCTTCGATCTCATGGCTTGGTTTTTGCTCTGACATGCAATGTCAACTGTGGGATGTTATATAGACAGGTGTGTGCCTTTTCAAACCATGTCCAATCAATTGAATTTATCTCAGGTGGACTCCAATAAAGTTCTAGAAACATCTCAAGGAAGATCAATGGAAACAGGATGCACCTGAGCAAAATTTCGAGATTCATAGCAAAGGGTCTGGAATACTTATGTAAATAAGGTATCTGTTTTTTATTTCTAATAAATTAGCAAAAATGTCTAAACCTGTTTTTACTTTGTAATTATGGGGTATTGTGTGTAGATTGATGAGGGATTACATTTTTTATTTTTTTAAAATCCATTTTTACAATAAGGCAGTATTTTTGTTGAAAAAGTCAAGGGGTCTGAATACTTTCAGAATACACTGTATAGACACTAACAATTTCACTTTAAACAGTTTGTTATATTTATGCACAAGAGAAGAAGAGGTTGCCCAGCACAAATTCATGTACAAACATGATTTTTCATGACATATTTGTAATTTAGCAGATGCTCTTATCCAGAGCGACTTATGGGACCAATTGGGGTTAATTGCCTTGCTCAAGGCCACAATGACAGATTTTTGACCTAGTTAGCTCAGGATTCAAACCAGCGACCTTTCAGTTACTGGCCCAACACTCTTAACCACTAGGCTACCTGTTAAATACACAACACAATACGTGACATAAGTAGAATACAGAACACTTGAAACATTACAGGACATTTTTCATGATGGAAATTGAAATATTAAAATGTGATAAAAAAAAAGAATTTTTGGGAAAACCATTTAAGAGCTGGAGTTATTATGCAGTCTGATAGCAGTGGGTAGAGTGGCGTTTCACGGGCGGTTTGTACGGGCAGTTCGACAGGACAGTTTGTGGCTGTTTCTCAGGAGCCTGGTGGTGAAGTTACCTCTTCTTGGAGGGAGCAGGTCATTCAGTGGATGGTCAAGTGTGCATGTCCTTCACCAGGTGCACTGCAGCCTGTTCTCGCCTGCTCTGCAGTGACTGGAGCTGTGGTTGGACTGCTCCACCTCTGGAGATGATCCTCAAGGCCCTCCTCTGCACCCTGTCTAGTTGGGCCTGCTGCTTTTTACTGCATCCAACTAACAGCACCCCACCGTATTCCAGAACAGTCAAAAAGGCGTTGAGGCCTTTCTCACTGGCTGCTCCACATGTCACCACTAAGGTTAGAGTCTAGATTAAAATCAAGATACTTGGTTGTTGTTACCACTGGTACTTCCTGTCTTCCTAGGATTAGTGGTGCAGGTTGTGGATGGTCCTCTGACCAACGGCTAAATGTACCAGTTGCCATCACCCTCTGCCCTCTTTCGGTGGTGTAGCAGTGGAGTCAGGCTAGTAACCTTGAACACAGTTCAATGGCAGACAGATGTTGCAGGAACTATGGGTGATCTACTCGATCAAAGGCTTTGGACACATCAGCAAGTAACACCCTCACCATTGTTGGGTTTATGGAGTCTGTAGCTGTCAGCCAGAAGTGTGTGGCTTTCACAAGAAGTCCCACCATTCCTTAGGGTTTTTCTTCTTTGTTTCAGTTTTGTAGAAGATTGTCTTTGCTTCCTTGATAATCATTTGCACTGTGTTTCTGTATTTTCTCCATGTCATAGTTTCTCCCCATCTGTTGAAAATATTCTGTATTTTCCTGATGGCAGCCTTTATTCTTTCAGTCATCCAGGGCTGGTCCAGTATTGTTGTTTTCTTATTTCTTATTGGCATGCATACAGTGGGGAGAACAAGTATTTGATACACTGCCGATTTTGCAGGTTTTCCTATTTACAAAGCATGTAGAGGTCTGTAATTTTTATCATAGGTACACTTCAACTGTGAGAGACGGAATCTAAAACAAAAATCCAGAAAATCACATTGTATGATTTTTAAGTAATTAATTTGCATTTTATTGCATGACATAAGTATTTGATCACCTACCAACCAGTAAGAATTCCGGCTCTCACAGACCTGTTAGTTTTTCTTTAAGAAGCCCTCCTATTCTCCACTCATTACCTGTATTAACTGCACCTGTTTGAACTCGTTACCTGTATAAAAGACACCTGTCCACACACTCAATCAAACAGACTCTAACCTCTCCACAATGGCCAAGACCAGTGAGCTGTGTAAGGACATCAGGGATAAAATTGTAGACCTGCACAAGGCTGGGATGGGCTACAGGACAATAGGCAAGCAGCTTGGTGAGAAGGCAACAACTGTTGGCGCAATTATTAGAAAATGGAAGAAGTTCAAGATGACGGTCAATCACCCTCGGTCTGGGGCTCCATGCAAGATCTCACCTCGTGGGGCATCAATGATCATGAGGAAGGTGAGGGATCAGCCCAGAACTACATGGCAGGACCTGGTCAATGACCTGAAGAGAGCTGGGACCACAGTCTCAAAGAAAACCATTAGTAACACACTACGCCGTCATGGATTAAAATCCTGCAGCGCACGCAAGGTCCCCCTGCTCAAGCCAGCGCATGTCCAGGCCTGTCTGAAGTTTGCCAATGACCATCTGGATGATCCAGAGGAGGAATGGGAGAAGGTCATGTGGTCTGATGAGACAAAAATAGAGCTTTTTGGTCTAAACTCCACTCGCCGTGTTTGGAGGAAGAAGAAGGATGAGTACAACCCCAAGAACACCATCCCAACCGTGAAGCATGGAGGTGGAAACATCATTCTTTGGGGATGCTTTTCTGCAAAGGGGACAGGACGACTGCACCGTATTGAGGGAGGATGGATGGGGCCATGTATCGCGAGATCTTGGCCAACAACCTCCTTCCCTCAGTAAGAGCATTGAAGATGGGTCGTGGCTGGGTCTTCCAGCATGACAACGACCCGAAACACACAGCCAGGGCAACTAAGGAGTGGCTCCGTAAGAAGCATCTCAAGGTCCTGGAGTGGCCTAGCCAGTCTCCAGACCTGAACCCAATAGAAAATCTTTGGAGGGAGCTGAAAGTCCGTATTGCCCAGCGACAACCCCCGAAACCTGAAGGATCTGGAGAAGGTCTGTATGGAGGAGTGGGCCAAAATCCCTGCTGCAGTGTGTGCAAACCTGGTCAAGACCTACAGGAAACGTATGATCTCTGTAATTGCAAACAAAGGTTTCTCTACCAAATATTAAGTTCTGCTTTTCTGATGTATCAAATACTTATGTCATGCAATAAAATGCAAATTAATTACTTAAAAATCATACAATGTGATTTTCTGGATTTTTGTTTTACATTCCGTCTCTCACAGTTGAAGTGTACCTATGATAAAAATTACAGACATCTACATGCTTTGTAAGTAGGAAAACCTGCAAAATCGGCAGTGTATCAAATACTTGTTCTCCCCACTGTACATCAAGTGCAGTTTGAATGCAGGAGTTGAACATCTCCACCTTTGCATCAATGCGCTCCACCTCATATATGGCAGACCAGTTAGTACTGGCCATACATCGTGCAAAGGTCTCCTTTCTGTTCTGGGTTACCAGATGTCCTTTTTTCCTCTGCACCTCGGTTCTCCCTCCTGATGTTGTGTTTGGAGAGAACAGCAGACATTTGTGATCACTGGATCCGCGAGGAGCAAGTACAGTGGGTTGTGTTGATCAGATCTAGGATGGAGTCCTCTCTGTGGTCTTGTCTTTGACCACTTGTTTCATGTCTGGATGGGAGTTTGTCAGCATCTTGATGGGCAGGTGATTAAAGTCTCCACACAGGATGAGACCCATTTGGGGAGAGGACATCCTGATCACATGGACAGTGATTATGAGATAATCCACAGTGTTTTGCTGCAGTGTTTTGTCATGTGCCCATGGTGGATGTTCAAGCACTCCACTACCAGAGATGAGACTGAGCTGGGGTGTTGTTTAGGACGGAGCTGAAGACACTCAAACTCTTCTTTCTCTAGGTCAGTTATTCTTCTCTTTGCCTGCATACTGTGATTCACATACATAGCCACGCCCCCTCCTCGCATCCCCTCTCTGGACCTGTCATTTCTGAACAGCTGATAGTCTTTGTCATCAGAACAGCCTCAATTCGTCGGGACATGGACTCTACAAGGTGTCGAAAGCGTTCCACAGGGATGCTGGCCCATGTTGACTGCAATGCTTCCCACAGTTGTGTCAAGTTGACTGGTAGTGGATTTCTACTCCGAATAGCTCGTTCCAATTCCTACAACAGATGCACAATTGGATTGAGAACTGGTGCTTCGGAAGGCCACTGCAGTAACCTGAATTCACTGTCATGTTCATGGAATCATTCCTGGACAAGCCTTGTGGCATGGGGCATAAAATCTATTTGCAGATGGATACACTGCTGCCATGAAGGGATGCACCTGATTGGCAATGATGTTTAGATATCCTGTGGCATTCAAACGTTGCACCACTTATATCAAGGGGCCCAATGTCTGCCATGAAAACACACCCCACACCACCACCACCAGCCTGCAATGCTGACACACAGCATGGATGCATGTACTCATGGTTTTCTCCATACCCTAGTCCTCCCATCCAAGGTCATCTCAATATCTTTACAGTAGAAGCTATCTAAGCACAGCAAAACTGACAAGGTGCACACTGATCAGTAAAGTAAAGAGATGCCAACATTCTACAATGCTCCCTTTCCTCTGCACAGTTCTCTTACAGTGAGAAACAATAGGATTACAATAGAGTTCTATGCTTTCTTCATTTGATCCAATCCACTACCACTTAATATAATAATAATAATATGCCATTAAGCAGACGCTTTTTAAGCGACTTAGTCATGCGTGCATTATTATTATATATTTTTGTGTATGGGTGGTCCTGGGGATCGAACCCACTACCTTGGCGTTACAAGCACCGTGCTCTACCAGCAGAGCTACAGAGGACCACACTTCTTATGTATACGGTGGTGTCTTTTTAAATTGCCCAATCTGTAGAATCCTGTCCCTCAGTCAGAGCAGGAGTAAGGCTTCTCTCCAGTGTGCACACGCTGATGAATTGTCAGAGCCGCTGATGTTCTGAAGCTCTTCCCACAGTCAGAGCAGGAATAAGGCTTCTCACCTGTGTGTGTTCTCTGATGAACTTTTAGCTCAGTTGATGTTGTGAAGCATTTTAAACAGTCAGAGCAGGAGTAAGGCTTCTCTCCTGTGTGTATACGTTCATGTTTTTTTAAGTTGCAGAGTTGAGAGAAACTTGTCCCACAGTCAGAGCAGGAGTAAGGCTTCTCACCTGTGTGTATCCGTTTGTGAGATTTTAAGCTTTCCCGTTGAGAGAAATTCTTCCCACAGTCAGAGCAGAAGTAAGGCTTCTCTCCTGTGTGTATCCGTTCATGTTGTTTTAAGTGGCACAGTCGAGAGAAACTCTTCCCGCAGTCAGAGCAGGAGTAAGGCTTCTCTCCTGTGTGTATCCGTTCATGTTTTTTTAAGTAGTCCGGTCGAGAGAAACTCTTCCCGCAGTCAGAGCAGGAGTAAGGCTTCTCTCCTGTGTGTATCCGTTCATGTTTTTTTAAGTGGACCGGTTGAGAGAAACTTGTCCCACAGTCAGAGCAGGAGTAAGGCTTCTCTCCTGTGTGTATCCGTTGGTGTGATTTTAAGCTTTCCTGTTGAGAGAAATTCTTCCCACAGTCAGAGCAGAAGTAAGGCTTCTCTCCTGTGTGTATCCGTTGGTGTGATTTTAAGTGGCTCAGTTGAGAGAAACTTGTCCCACAGTCAGAGCAGGAGTAAGGCTTCTCTCCTGTGTGTGTTCTCTGATGAACCTTTAGCTCAGTTGATGTTTTGAAGCACTTTACACAGTCAGAGCAGGAGTAAGGCTTCTCTCCTGTGTGTTTACGTTCATGTGTTTTTAAGTGGCTCAGTTGAGAGAAACTTGTCCCACAGTCAGAGCAGGAGTAAGGCTTCTCTCCTGTGTGTATCGGTTGGTGTGATTTTAAGCTTTTCCATTGAGAGAAATTCTTCCCACAGTCAGAGCAGAAGTAAGGCTTCTCTCTTATGTGTGTTCTCTGATGAACTTTTAGCTCAGTTGATGTTTTGAAGTACTTTACACAGTCAGAGCAGGAGTAAGGCTTCTCTCTTATGTGTGTTCTCTGATGAACTTTTAGCTCAGTTGATGTTTTGAAGTACTTTACACAGTCAGAGCAGGAGTAAGGCTTCTCTCCTATGTGTGTTCTCTGATGAACTTTTAGCTCAGTTGATGTTGTGAAATTCTTCCCACAGTCAGTACAGCAATACAGATTCTCTCCTGTGTGTATTTGTAGGTGTATTTTTAACTTTGATAGAATTGAGAAACTCGCCTCACAATGTGGGCAGTGGTGAGACCTCTTAGCTCTGTGATCTTCCTGCTGTTGCTCTCTGGATGTAGAGAATGTCTCAACATGGTCTCCTGTGAGAACAACATCAGAAGAACCAGTCAGTTGGTGTGATATACATGTCAATCAAATGTATTTTATGAAGCCCTTTTTACATCAGAAGTTGTCACAAAGTGCTTTATAGAAACCCAGCCTAAAACCCCAAAGAGCAAGCAATGCAGATGTAGAAGCCATATCATCCTCCACTCACTATCACAAGGGTTAGTGTCATCCTCCACTCACTATCACAAGGGTTAGTAACTACACAGACTCATTTAATAGAACTTTAAAACACTGGCAGTTTGTCTACTTCAAAAGTTTTAGAACACCTACTCATTCCAGGAGTTCTTTATTTGTATTATTTTCTACATTGTAGATTACAAAGATTCTACAAAGCTGTCATCAAGGCAAAGGGTGGCTACTTTGAAGAATCTAAAATATATTTGATTTGTTTAACACTTTTTTGGTTACTACATGATTCCATATGTGTTATTTCATATTTTAAATGTCTTCACTATTATTCTACAATGTAGAAAATAGTAAATATTAAGAAAAACCCTTGAATGAGTAGGTGTGTCCAAACTTTTGACTGGTACAGTAAATGCATAAATGACAAAAGCCATTTAGTACAAGGTCACTGTTAGTTTTAGGTGGGACTATGTACTATTTTCCTTAATAACCTTGTCTTCACTGTATTACTTCAATCAAAAACCAATTGTGTTTTCTGTTCACACCATAGTAACATTTATTGATAAAGACAGAAACAACTGAATGTGTCTGAATATTAGTACACATGTAGAAAACTGATATTCTTTACATTCAGCTTCAAAACAGTAGTGCAACCGTGAAATTGTCTCTCTGATGCACTGAAGTCCGTTGATGATGACCGAGTGGGCGACGCCATTTTACCAGCTCGTTAATTTTACACAAAACCAAAAATGCTAAACAAACTCGGAAATCTAAAATAAATGGATTCTTTATGAAATCACCTTGAGGAAATGATGTACATCCATTCAGACAAACCCAAAGTATCTAGCTATGTGACTTGTAAAATAGTTACCAGGTTTACTCAGTTTGACAAAAATAACACATCAAACCTTTACCAAACGTGATAATACCTTGACGGATTTGTTACCTAGCATGGTATGACATGTTCTTTCGATATTAGAAAGTTTAAACGTGCTATTACATACTGATATTACGTATTTTATAAAGTATTAGTTAATGTTTGGAATATTGAGAGCTGCATAAGGATTTGAAGGATGACATACATTCCATGTATTTATTTCTGTCACTGGTGGGTGCCAGAAGGTATGCGGGCCAAGATAGCTGGGGGGCCACTGGTGCTAATCTTAGGAGTACGTGATGGAATATCCTGACTAGGGTGCAACACGATACCATATAGAGTGATCCTATATGTGGCGAGGAGTGACACTCAATAATGGTTGGCAACTGTTGGATGGAATTAGCTCGGAAAAGCATTATAGAAACTAAGAGGTTTTCTATGTAAGTAATTCAGATGACAATAGGCTACGCCGGTACAGCTTGTCATGTGAATCTGGTACTGTAATATTAAATACTTTGAACCAACTCTCCATCTAACTGTTTAACTATTATCTTGCATACTGAATTACTTGATGCCAGAGAAACTCGTCATAACACATACCTATAGTAATAAAAAGAAACGGACACAAAGGTTATCTTCTTGACATCACAGCTCTGGCGCTTTCTTTTACTGAAGAATGGTGCGTGCCTGCCCGGAACTTCCTGTTCCCCCACTACCACAGTGCAGCCACAGATAGAACAATGAGACAGATATTTCACTGGATGTATAATTGTGAAGCATCCGGTTGGCGTTTCCACTCACTACCAAATATGGTAGTGAGAGGAAGCCCACTGGCCGGCAGTGGGAGAAGATGGAGCAAGATGGATTTTGGCCGATATTCTGCAAATGTTCTAATCGATGAAACAACTGATCTTAATACAGTTCTGTTCCCAAAACTAAAATATGTTATGCACAGAGTGGACTAAGTTTTGTGGACTTACCTGTTGCAAATACTTTTAAAAATCAATTTAGAAGGAGCGCAAAGGCAAATTGAGTTATTGCACAGGAGCACTTCACAGAGGAGGCGTTCCCTAACAGAAATATGCAGATGTGTGCTAGGACACGCCAATAGGATCTCGCTAGCTCGTGCTTGGCTCTGCCCACTATGACTCATCTGTTCCCATTGGAAACGACCAGCTGTGGTCTGTCTTGGTTTAGTTCTAAAAAAATAATTGGTGAAACCGTCTGAGTGTTCAGGGACCCTTGGGATGGCCCTACCCCATTATATGAGAAGGGCGGTGCTTAATTTGAGCTGGATCCTCCGGTACCTCTCAGTTTTGTAGTCTTTCGTTCCGGAACCCATTTGCCAGGATCAGGTAGCCTACCTCTTGTGGCAAGAAAAATAATTTCCACTGTTTGCAATGTAAAAATCCTAACAAAAGCAATCAGAGTAATTACATTTAGATTCCTCTGTAATTGTCATGCCCCCTAAAAAAACGTAATGTGAAAACGTGCATGATATTCTAAGAATTGGTTAATGTTGGGCCGTCCCGGGTTTATGGTTTGCGCAACATTGTAGCCTAGACCAAGGCGTGGCCATTGCTGTGGTGAGAGAGAGAAGCACACCTGTATCTCTCACAGAAATACAATGACATTCACTTTCTATGATCTCTCTCCCTCTCTGTGCTGTTATAGACATAAGCCGGCAACTCTCTTCTCTCCAGCATTGCACTTCATCATTTATCTCCTAATAGAATAATAGCTGTGGGAAGTGTGCTGGAGGTGCTGCAGCACTCTGCAGTCTGTTCAGAAAGAAATTAAATATTCCCAATACTACACCAGGAGTAAGCCTAGAACTTCGCCACAGAGGATCCATAGCTAATTTTAAAAAATAGCCTAGCTGTGGATTGTGTGTAGCCAAATCACAAGGCTTGCCTAACGTGTGGCAAATCTGTCAGTTAACAGCATGCAGCCAAAACAGGCATTTTGCAAATATTTCTAATACAATCGCTGGAAAACACAGGTTGTAAAGCAAATGGATCCTGCTGAAAATAAAATACAAATTTACATTTAAGTCATTTAGCAGACGCTCTTATCCAGAGCGACTTACAAATTGGTGCATTCAACTTAGGATAGCCAGTGGGACAACCACCACTGGGGGAGGGGGGGGGGGTGTAGAAGGATTACTGTTATACTATTCCAGGTATTCCTTAAAGAGGAACTTCTCCTTTGCATAAAGTTCATCAGGCTGTTGATTGTGGCCTGTGGAATGTTGTCCCACTCCTCTTCAATGGCTGTGCAAAATTCCTGGATATTGGCGGGAACTGGAACAAGCTGTGGTACACGTCGATCCAGACCATCCCAAACATGCTCATAGGGTGACATGTCTGGTGAGTTGGGACATTTTCAGCATGTTCGATTGTGTACAGATCCTTGCGACATGTGGTCGTGCATTATCATGCTGAAACACAAGGTGATGGAGGTGGATGAATGGCAGGACAATGGGCCTCAGGATCTTGTCATGGTATCTCTGTGCATTCAAACTGCCATCGATAAAATGCAATTGTGTTAGTTATCTGTAGCTTATGGCATCCCATACCATAACCCCGATACCACCATGGGGCACTCTGTTCACAACATTGACATCAGCAAACCGCACGCCCACACAACGCCATACACGGTGGTCAGCAGTTGTGAGGCTGGTTGGGCATACTGCAAGATTCTCTAAAACAACATTGGAGGCAGCTAATGGTAGAGAAATTAACCTAACATTCTCTGGCAACAGCTCTGGTGGACATTCCTGCAGTCAGCATGCCAATTGCATGCTCCCTCCAAACTTGAGACATCTTTGGCATTGTTTTGTGTGAAAAAACTGCACATTTTAGAGTGGCATTTTTGTATTTGTTAGGGATCCCCATTAGATGCTGCCAAGCACCTACTCAGCTACTCTTGTCCCCAGCACAAGGTGCACCTGTGTAATGATGATCATGCTATTTAAATCAGCTTCTTGATATGCCACACCTGTCAGGTGTATGGATTATCTTGGCAAAGGAGAAATGCTCACTAACTGGGATGTAAACACATTTGTGCACAACATTTTAGATATAAGTTTGTGTCTGGAACATTTCTGGGATCTTTTATTTCACCTCATGAAACATGGGACCAACACTTTACATTTTGCGTTTATATGTTTGTTCAGTGTATACAGTATTTAAAAAAAAAATCATACAAACTATCAATAACGAAATTTTAATTGAACTAAATCAGCCTGCTTTTCTGTTCTAATCAGGTCCCTACACAGGCTCAGAAGGATCCTGTGAGGGTGGAACATTTTCTGGCAACAGTAGTCCTTGCAGGGCTTCTGCCGTGAAGTGTTGGAGGCCCAAAAACTTCTCAGCTGCAGATACAATGATGTCCAGCATCTTGAACTTCTTGTGCAGTACAATTAATAACTGTGGCTGTAAATACTAAAAAATCCACCTTCAAAATAAGTGTATCCAGATCACTTGATTGACGTACAACATTTGCAATTGGTTGCAGTGCATCCACCGCCATATCTTCTTCAGAACTGTGGCCTCTTGCTACTATAACTCTCTTCACCGCCTCCACATAGGAGATTTGCTGTACAGCCCTGATCCTTGACAACTCAACCTCTTTCACCCTAACAGGGCACTCTGGGAATTCAGGAATATGACCCCCACCACAGTTACAACATTTTACATTCACATGCTCTTCAATAACA
Source organism: Coregonus clupeaformis (assembly GCF_020615455.1). Classification (NCBI taxonomy): domain Eukaryota; kingdom Metazoa; phylum Chordata; class Actinopteri; order Salmoniformes; family Salmonidae; genus Coregonus; species Coregonus clupeaformis. Next base: position 116,974 of record NW_025533953.1, on the reverse strand, counting down.
TATTCCTTCCGCCTGCAAACACTTGACATGTGGCCAAACTTTTTACATTTCTTGGATTGCATCAGGTTTTACACAAACTCTCTTATGGGGTATATTATATATCCCAGCTTTACATAGGGTGGTAGATACTCTTCATCAAACATCAATAATAAAGATGAACTTTGCTCCTTTTTCACATTCTCCATACGGGTCAAGCGACGTGCATTTGCATCCTTCTTCTTCTTCTTCTTTGGGATTTGGTTGCGAAGCGCATCCAACTTTTAGGTTCATACACCGCCACCTACTGTACTGGTGTGTGAGGTCATTCACAGCCTATATACACATTCAATTCATTGATACGGTAATTAATACAATATTGCCCTGCCAATTATTAGCCCGCTCTAAAAAATTTGAGGGAAAATGTTCTTGGTTCGTGCAGGTGACTGACCTCAGACCAATTGGCAGTACGCCCAGAACATTGTTCTGGGAACCAAAAGGGATATCTCAGTTTCAAGGTCTCAGCTTGGAGAGAAGAAGCCTTGTGAGGTATTGGTCGGTCTCATGCAGGAACCAAATGTTAATGATTAATTAATTATTAATAAGCTAATTCATGCAAATATAACTTGTCTGTGTAAGCAGTATATAGGACAACTAACGGGACTGCCCCAGCAAAGCTCCCGACTGACGTGTTAACCCTATCTAGTCCTACGCCAGACCACTACCACTCAACACCCCCCTGCAGCTGTTCTGCTGTAAATCCCTCGCAATCCCAAGTACTTCTCTGCCGCTGCCACCACAGCCTCTATTTTCTGGGACTTTCGATACATTTCTGCAGTACAATTGACAACCATTGCTTTAAATGCTAAAATGCCCACCTTACTGAAGCACATATTCTTCCCATCACTCTCTCTTGGTCTCTGCCTACTCACAGGAATCCTCTCAAGATCCCTCACCCTGTACCCATCTTCGTCTACCACTCTCTTCACTGCTTCGGCATACAACACTTTCTGTATTACTGTAACCCTGGCAACCTCAATCTGCCTTTCTCTCACCTGACACCTCAGATCTCCAGCCCGTTAGCACCCCCACAACGAACACACAGAACTTTCTCCACCGATACCACCGATTTCTTCATCTCATGCCCTCCTGCAGACTTGTCACATCTAGGCATCTCACATCTACACACTGCTGCAACAGGCCCATAAACTTCACCGCTAAAACACTGTAGTATTTACGCAACAAAATCGCTCACGGGATAACTGACACTTCCTACCTTGATCTTATCTGGCAGAGACTATGCATCAAAATCCAGCATGACAGATAATGTATTCTCTGTTTCCCCACGCTCTACACCGGATCTACGTCTCACCAAATGGAGGGTGTCACAGACACCTGTAATCTTCAATTTCAACTGCACATCCTCAACACTTAAACCTAACCCCGTTATCACTCCTTTCAATGCCACCCTGTTCCGGAGAGCAATTCAAGTCACAATTCCTGTCTCTAATCACGTAATCCGCAGCGCCCGCTTCCTCTGGACAGAGGAGAAACAATAAATCATCACGAGTCCACTCAGTTACCTTCACCAACTCAACAGTCCCCAACCTCTTCTCCACCTAACCGGACACCACATATGGATCCATTCTCTCTACAAATCTCACTCCCACTGGGCCAGAATCATCCTTATCATCCTCGGAACGAAGCCCGAACTGAGTTCTTCACCGCAGGTAATTCATCCTCAGTCTCACCAGGTTCCATCTCTGAGCTACTGGCGATAACCTCCCCTCACCACACTGCTTCCCTCTACACTCAGCTCCTTCTCAGCGGTCATCACTGCACCTGCCACTACAGTTAATTCATCCTCACTCTCATTACGTTCACTTTCCTCCTGTAGCTCTTCTAAAAGTTCTGTGTGATCTTCCATTCCATATTCACTCAAAACATATTCCACTTTTCTCCTTTGTCCATGTCCACCATCTTCTCCTTCATCAGATCTTCCAGAAGGTTTGTGCATCCCCCACTGCAATCCCCCATTCCACTTTTTTTCTTGTCTGCCATCTTACCACGTGTCTCAGCTCATCCACACCCCACTAGCTTCGGGTAGCTGCACACCAATGGAGTACCACAGTATAAATGATAATACCCATAAAACCTAGCAGTCATAACAGGGAAATGGTTCCAATCATTTTTCCACCATTCATTTTTCCCTTAGGGGATTTTAGAAACACTTAAAATAAGGGCTGTGTTTCGTGTAGGCTTACCCTGGCGTGGCGTTTTGATAACTGTGTAAATCTCTCTAGGACAAGGTCACTTTTATCAATATATTGGCCTGCATTTACCCCTACAAAATGAAATGTAATTAGCTGCTAATGTGGCTATCATAAAGAACTACAAATGCCATGATGATCTGGACAAAATTGCCGAATCGAGTCAAAGGTAAGGATCTCTGGATTAACTATCTAATGTTAGCTAAATTTAGTAATGAATAAATAGGCTACATTTATTTAAAATGGTCAATTCTGTGAACTGTCTTCTGCAAGTTTTAAATTGACACAATACCTGTTAGCAAAGGTGTCAGCTAGAGATGACGTGCAGGAGCTTGCAGTGATTTGTTGTTTTGCATGATGTCTACTTTGATGATAATTAGAGTTTTATAATCTGAGAGGAAATAGAGCCGAATATATTGCTAAAAGTCACGCCAGGGTAAGCCTACACGAAACACAGCCCTTATTTTAAGTGTTTCTAAAATGAATAAAAAGGAAAAATGATTGGAACCATTTCCCTGTTTGACCGCTACGTTTTATGACACAATTTTTGCAAAAATAACAATAAAAAAAAAAACTGTATTCAGACTTTACTCAGTACTTTGTTGAAGTTCCTTTGGCAGTGATTACAGCCTTGAGTCTTCTTGGGTATGACGCTACAAGCTTGGCATACCTGTATTTGGGGAGTTTCTCTGCAGATCCTCTCAAGCTTGTCAAGTTAGATGGGGAGTGTTGCCACACAGCTATTTTCAGGTCTCTCTGTACTTTGCTCCATTCATCTTTCCCTCGATCATGACTAGTCTCCCAGTCCATGCCACTGAAAAACATCCCCACAGCATGATGCTGCCACCACCATGCTTCACCGTTGGGATGGTGCCAGGATTCCTCCAGACGTGACGCTTGGCATTCAGGCCAAAGAGTTCAATCTTGGTTCCATCAGACCAGAGTCCTTTAGGTGTATTTTGGCAAACTCCCAGCGGGCAGTCATGTGCCTTTTCATGAGGAGTGGCTGCCGTCTGGCCACTACCATAAAGGCCTGATTGGTGGTATTGGTGGTTCCACACATCTTCCATTTAAGAATGATGGAAGCCTTTCGATCATATCCTTGGACTAAAATGATTGACACTCATGTGCAAGCCTAACATCATGTGCAAAGGGACTTTGGGTAACGTAGCACATATTCAATGATCTCTTTTTCTCACGTAGGCTGTTCATTTCTGATCTTTGATACTTTTTTTGGTTTATAAACGTATCATGGTATACTACATTAACGCTATACGTATGGGCCATATTGTTACTTGGTAGCTACTAGCAGCAGACCCTGTGTTGTGGATCATCTACCACTATTATTTCACATATCATCTTGCTAGAGAGGCCTTTTGTTGTGATATTTAGGCTACTATATAGGCTACTAGCAAAATACCCTGTGTTGTTAGGATAGATTTATGTTTGTTTCTTCCAACAGATCTTTACATATTTTCCTCACTACAAAATATTCCTGCGGTCCTTGTGGTTACTAAACAGATTTTAGATATGCCTTATGCTAAAGCTTATTCCATGTTTACATCTTTGGTTAAATGACTTCAAATGCAAAACTTAAATATACTTTGTGGAATGTCTGTGGAGTTTGTAAACTATCCAAGCTTAAAACAGGTTATTACTAGGCTTAAACAACTTCATTCATCTATTGTGTTCCTACAAGAAACTCACTTGTTGAAGGATGAGCTACTTAAAGTATGCAGGAGATGACAAGGGCAAGTAATAGCATCCTGTTTCTCCTCTCATTCTCATGGTGTTATGGGTTTAATTCACTAATCTGTTCCGTTTCAAGTGGATACTATTATAACTCTCTAACCTGGTGGTCCCTGCACGTACCACACACCTGGAGTTCCAGGTCTCAGGCAGCCTCTGGAACTGCCGTTCTGCTGCCAACAAGGCTGACTTCATCCCAGCCTATGCTACCCTCCAGTCCCTCGACTTCCTGGCGCTGACGGAAACATGGATTACCACTGAAAACACTGCTACTCCTACTGCTCTCTCCTCGTCTGACCATGTGTTCTCGCATACCCCGAGAGCATCTGGTCAGAGGGGTGGTGGCACAGGAATCCTCATCTCTCCCAAGTGGACATTCTCAATTTTTCCCCTAACCCATCTGTCTATCTCCTCATTTGAATTCCATGCTGTCACAGTCACTAGGCCATTTAAGCTTCATATCCTTGTCATCTATCGCCCTCCAGGTTCCCTTGGAGAGTTCATCAATGAGCTTGACGCCTTGATAAGTTCCTTTCCTGAGGATGGCTCACCCCTCACAGTTTTGGGGGATTTCAACCTCCCTACGTCTACATTTGACTCATTTCTCTCTGCCTCCTTCTTTCCACTCCTCTCCTCTTTTGACCTCACCCTCTCACCGTCCCCCTACTCACAAGGCAGGCAATACGCTTGACCTCATCTTTACTAGATGCTGCTCTTCTACTAATCTCACTGCAACTCCCTTCCATGTCTCCGACCACTACTTAGTATCCTTTTCTCTCTCGCTCTCCTCCAACACTACTCACTCTGCCCCTACACAGATGGTAATGCGCCGCCGCAACCTTCGCTCTCTCTCTCCCACTACTCTCTCCTCTTCCATCCTATCATCTCTTCCCTCTGCTCAATCCTTCTCCCTCCAATCTCCTGATTCTGCCTCCTCAACCCTCCTCTCCTCCCTTTCTGCATCCTTTGACTCTCTGTGTCCCCTATCCTCCCGGCCGGCTCGGTCCTCCCCCTCCAGCTCCGTGGCTTGATGACTCATTGCGAGCTCACAGAACAGAGCTCCGGGCAGCTGAGCGGAAATGGAAGAAAACTAGACTCCCTGCGGACCTGGCATCTTTTCACTCCCTCCTCTCTACATTCTCTTCATCTGTTTCTGCTGCTAAGGCCACTTTCTACCACTCTAAATTCCAAGCATCTGCCTCTAACCCTAGGAAGCTCTTTGCCACATTCTCCTCTCTGCTGAATCCCCCCCCCCCTCCCTCCCTCTCTGTGGATGGCTTCGTCAACCACTTTGAAAGGAAGGTTGACGACATCCGATCCTCGTTTGTTAAGTCTAATGACACTGCTGGTCCTGCTCACACTGCCCTACCCTATGCTTTGACTTCTTTCTCCCTCTCTCTCCAGATAAAATCTCGCGACTTGTGACTGCAGGCCGCCCAACAACCTGCCCGCTTGACCCCATCCCCTCCTCTCTTCTCCAGACCATCTCCGGTGACCTTCTCCCCTACCTCACCTCGCTGATCAACTCATCCTTGACCGCTGGCTATGTCCCTTCCGTCTTCAAGAGAGCGAGAGTTGCACCCCTTCTCAAAAACCAACACTTGATCCCTCTGATGTCAACAACTACAGACCAGTATCCCTTCTTTCTTTTCTTTCCAAAACTATTGAGCGTGCCGTCTTTAGCCAACTCTCTTGCTATCTCTCTCAGAATGACCTTCTTGACCCAAACCAGTCAGGTTTCAGGACTGGTCATTCAACTGAGACTGCTCTTCTCTGTGTCACGGAGGCTCTCCGCACTGCTAAAGCTAACTCTCTCTCCTCTGCTCTTGTCCTTCTAGACCTGTCTGCTGCCTATGATACTGTGAACCATCAGATCCTCCTCTCCACCCTCTCCGAGCTGGGCATCTCCGGCGCGGCTCACTCATGGATTGCGTCCTACCTGACCGGTCGCTCCTACCAAGTGGCGTGGCGAGAAGCTGTCTCCGCACCACGTGCTCTCACCACTGGTGTCCCCCAGGGCTCAGTTCTAGGCCCTCTCCTATTCTCGCTATACACCAAGTCACTTGGCTCTGTCATATCCTCACATGGCCTCTCCTATCATTGCTACGCTGACGATACACAACTAATCTTCTCCTTTCCCCCTTCTGATAACCAGGTGGCGAATTGCATCTCTGCATGTCTGGCAGACATATCAGTATGGATGACGGATCACCACCTCAAGCTGAACCTTGGCAAGACGGAGCTGCTCTTCCTCCCGGGGAAGGACTGCCCGTTCCATGATCTCGCCATCACGGTTGACAACTCCGTTGTGTCCTCCTCCCAGAGTGCGAAGAGCTTTGGCGTGACCCTGGACAACACCCTGTCGTTCTCCGCTAACATCAAGGCGGTGACCCGATCCTGCAGGTTCATGCTCTACAACATTCGGAGAGTACGACCCTGCCTTACACAGGAAGCGGCACAGGTCCTAATCCAGGCACTTGTCATCTCCCGTCTGGATTACTGCAACTCGCTGTTGGCTGGGCTCCCTGCCTGTGCCATTAAACCCCTACAACTCATCCAGAATGCCGCTGCCCGTCTGGTGTTCAACCTTCCCAAGTTCTCTCACGTCACCCCCGCTCCTCCGCACACTCCACTGGCTTCCAGTTGAAGCTCGCATCTGTTACAAGACCATGGTGCTTGCCTATGGAGCTGTGAGGGGAACGGCACCTCCGTACCTTCAGGCACTGATCAGTCCCTACACCCAAACGAGGGCATTGCGTTCATCCACCTCTGGCCTGCTAGCCAGTGGTTATCCCACTGGCTATAGGGTGAATGCACCAATTTGTAAGTCGCTCTGGATAAGAGCGTCTGCTAAATGACGTAAATGTAAAATAACTGATACAGCTGGTAGATACAGGGAACTCTTTTGAATGAGCATATTCATCTGGATAATGTTTATGGTCCTAATGATGATAATCCCAAATTCGTTGAGAATGTATTTCTATTGATAGCCTCCATTCCTGGTAAAGTCCTAATGGCAGGGGACTTTAATTGCACTCTTGATCTTCATCTAGATCGCTCCTCTGGTTTAGACACTTCCCACTCGCAGAGTAGAAAGAAATTACAGCATTTCATTAAGGATTTAAATATATGTGAACGTTGGAGGACTCAGAACCCGAGTAAAAGGGAGTATTCATGTTACTCGTCAACATTTAAATCATATTCTCATGTAGACTACTTTTTAGTTTCTTGCTCATTGCTTCCCAATGTAGCAGGAAATGGATATGATACTATTGTTTTGAATGACCATTCCCTTATGTGATTATTCTGTAGGGATACAAAACTAGTAAAAGGATCCTCTTGATGGCGTTTGCATCCCAGATGGTTACAGGACCCAGACTTCTTACATTACGTTGGAGTGCATATGGATGTTTATTTGACATTGAACACTGACCAAACGTCAGCGAGTACCAGATGGGAGGCTTTCAAAGCACATATTTGGGGGCAAATAATACGTTTTACCAGTTTCAAATCTAATAAATCAGAAAATGAGAGACGGAGAGCAAAATGAGAGAATTGGAGAGGGAAGCTTTTTTGGATAACTCAGTAGAAGTAAACAAGGAATGATTTGGTCTTAAAGCTCAGTATGAAGAACTTCCCACCTCAAAGGCTGCAAACAGCTTAACTAGGCTGAAACAGTCCTATGATCAAGGTGAAAAACCTGGTAAATTGCTGGCCTGGCACATTAAGAAGTAAAATTCAGCCTTTAATGCAATTCATAATTTACAAGGACAATTATCAATGGATCCTGTAGAAATAAACCAAACATTTGCTTCCTACTACAACACACTTTACAACTCTGAATCTCCTGAGAACTGAACTAGTCAGGTCTTGATTTTCCCTCTACTTCAGAAGACACTAAATTGGATCTGGAAAAGGAATTGGATGGTGTTTAAATATCTGATGCTATTTTCGATATGAAGGGAGGTTAAGCGGAAGGTCCAGATGGGCTCCCAATAGATATTTAAGGACAAACTTCTAGGTCCACTTTTGGATATGTACAGTGCATTAGGAAAGTACTCAGACCCCTTGACTTTTTCCACAATTCGATTCGTTACAGCCTTATTCTGAAATGGATTAAATAAAAAAATTCCTCATCAATCTACACACAATACCTCATAATGACAAAGTGAAAACAGGTTCTTAGACATTTTTGCAAATGTATTAAAAATAAAACAGCAGAAATACCTTGTTTACATAAGTATTCACACCCTTTGCTATGAGACTCGAAATTGAGCTCAGGTGGATCCTGTTTCCATTGATCATCCTTGAGATGTTTCTAAAACTTAATTGGAGTCCAACTGTGGTAAATTCAATTGATTGGAGATGATTTGGAAAGTCACACAGCTGTCTATATAGTTAACCAAGAACATGATGGTCACTGACAGAGCTCCAGAGTTCCTCTATGGAGATGGGAGAACCTTCCAGAAGGACAACCATCTCTGCAGCACTCCACCAATCAGGCCTTTATGGTAGAGTGGCCAGATGGAAGCCACTCCTCAGCAAAAGGCACATGACAGCCCGCTTGGAGTTTGCCAAAAGGCACCTAAAGGACTCGGACCATGAGAAACAAGATTCTCTGGTCTGATGAAACCAAGATTGAACTTCTTGGCCTGAATGACAAGCATCACGTCTGGAGGAAACCTGGCACCATCCTTATGGTGAAGCATGGTGGTGGAAGCATCATGCTGCGGGATGTTGTTCAGCGGCAGGGACTGGGAGCCTAGTCAGGATCGAGGGAAAGATGATTTGAGCAAAGTACAGAGAGATCCTTGATGAAAACCTGCTCCAGTGCGCTCAGGACCTCAAGACCGGGGAGAAGGTTCACCTTCCAACAGGACAACGACCCTAAGCACACAGCCAAGACAACGCAGGAGTGGCTTCGGGACAAGTCTCTGAATGTCCTTGAGTGGGCCAGCCAGAGCCGGGACTTAAACCCAATCGAACATCTCTGGAGACCTGAAAATAGCTGTGCAGCGACGCGCCCAATCCAACCTGACAGAGCTTGAGAGGATCTGCAGAGAGGAATGGGAGAAACTCCCCAAATACAGGTGTGCCAAGCTTGTAGCGTCATACACATTAAGACTTTGGCTGTAATCACTGCCAAAGGTGCTTAAACAAAGTACTGAGTAAAGGGTCTGAATACTTATGTAAATGTGATTGTTCAGTTGTTGTTTTTGCAACAACTGATAAAAACCTGTTTTTGCTTTGTCATTATGGGGTATTGTGTGTAGATTGATGAGGGGAAAAAAACAATTTAATCAATTCTACAATAAGGCTGTAACGTAAAAAAATGTTGAAAAAGTCAAAGGGTCTGAAGACTTTCCGAATGCACTGTATATAGACAGGTGTGTGCCTTTCCAAATCATGTCCAACAAAAGTAATTAGATAGAACCTGCTCTTACCATGAGAAACAGATTTCCCAATCTTCTCCTCCTCTTCTTCATCTTTAATGTTGACATTCAGCTCCAGTGTTTGACTGCAGTCTTCCAGCTTCACTGATGCCATCTCTGGATCCTGCAGTAAACTGGGCTCCACTGTCAAAATCGGGACCCAGTGACTGTAGGTTTAGACTCAGTGTGGAAGGAGAGAGGCAGGCTGGGTTTTGTCCTCACTGTTGATGTTACCGGCCTCAGACTTATCTGAATCGGCCAGTAGTAATAAAGAGAAACAGACACAAAAGTTATTGTCTTGAGAGTTCTGGCACTTTCTTTATTCTCTAAAGATATTTTCACTTTTTTCTTGTTCAATTATCTAATTCAGTGCTTGACTTGAACTGAAATAGGTGCTAATACTCATTTTGGGTGCCGGTACTGTTTATATTAAGGTGCAGGAGCTCCACATTACTTTTGAGCTAATACCTAACCTATAGTAGATAAATGCGTAAATGACTCAAAAAACATTTAGTACAAGGTTACAGTTTGTTTTAGACAGCACTGTGTGCTAATTTCCTTAATAACCTTGTTATATTACTTCAATATAACTTCAATATAACCTTGTTGTATTACTTCAATCAAAAACCAATTGTATTTCCTGTTCACACCATAGCAACATATATTGATAGACATAAACAACAGAATGTGTCTTAATATTAGTACACATGTAGAAAACTGATAATCATTACATTAATCTTCAAAACAGTAGAGCGACCGTGAAATTGTCTCTATCTGATGCACCCGCACTGTCCTCACTGAAGTCCGTCGACGCTGACCGAGAGTAGCCGCCATTTTACCAGCATGGGAATTTTACACAAAAGTAATAATATGCTAAACGAACTCAGTAATCTCAAATAAATTGATTATTTATTAAAACTAAAATTATAAAATTATGTACATTCACTCAGACAAACCCAAAATCTCTAGCTATGTGACTTGTAAAATAGTTTTTATCACGTTCTTCACTTGGTTTGACACGAAAATAACACATCAAACCTTTACCAAACGTGATAATACCTTAACGGATGTGTTACCTAGCATGGTATGACATGTTCTTTCGACACTAGAAAGTTTAAACGTGCTATGACATACCTCTAGTAATAAATAGAAACGGACACAAAGGTTATCTTCTTGACTGCACAGTTCTGGCGCTTTCTTTATTGTGAAGAATGGTGCCCGCCTGCCCGGAACTTCCTGTTCCCCACTACTAACGGTCCGTGCATTCCGAGATCAGATTACAACATTTCATTAAATAACTAAAAAAGTGTAAACTGTAGAAATGTATTTCCCTTTATAGTTTATTAGCCTAAGCATGGCCTTCATCCACATCATTTCTCTAGGATTGGAACCGGTTCAGGGAACAGAACCGAAAAATAATGTAAAAAATAACCGGAAACTAAAGTGTAAATACACTTTTCAGGAACAGCAGTTATTTTAAAAGCATGGGATCCAGGTAATAACCTTATTTTACTTTCCGGGTATTTTTCTCCAGTCCCACAAAATCGCAACAAAGCTCACTCTAGAAACGTATTCCAGTTTCTGCCTGTCAGCTGGAATGGAAATCTTTGCCAGTGGGTGTGCGTGTGGAAACTAACTGCTCCTCCCCTCTGAAGCATAGGTTACTGTATCCTACTGACAACGTTACAAGCATGATTCAGAAATTAGGGAGATATGTTTAATTTGAGAAGAATGGATGAACTTTTTCAATGCTAGTTAAGGATACTATAGTCACCACCTTTCAAATTGGATTTATTAACGACAAAAAGGTACGACCTGTTTTTAATTCTAGTGCGGCACTGCACAAACAAGGTTGTTAGCTAGCTAGCTAACATCTGCTCTGCTCCAACGTTTAACCAACTCTGAAGTTCAAAGACATTCAGAGTACCTCCATAGAAGCCGCTCCCCCGTAGGTATAATTATGTGGGCCTAATTCAGATAATGCAGGTCATAACACGATGCCCAGCGCTTCAAGGCAAGCATCCTCTATCCTCTAACGAGTTCTCCATACCCGCAAAATGTCGCGCCTTACACTGTGATTGGCAGCAGTGTGCTCTGAATGATTTTCTTATACAGATACTCTGTGATGTACTAGTGTATTAATTCTCCCACTTGGATGTCACTTCCACAAGCTTTAAATTGAGGGCCAGGTTGTCAGGATGGGTAATGTACTGTACACATTAATTACAAGTACTCCTAAAGATACACTTCATTTTAACTAGCTAAATCCTGTGTAACAACTAGTAATTACATTGTACTTGGCAAACATTACATGCACTATGCTTTGAAATAGTGTCTTATTCTTCATCTGGGACTTGTATTTATTATGGATCCCCATTAGTTCCTGCCAAGGCATTAGCTACTCTTCCTGGGGTCCAGCAAAATTAAGGCAGTTCATACTATTTAAAAAACATTACAAGCCCTGTTCTAAGCCAATTGCAATTTTCTTAAGTCCTTTTTTGTCACCTGACCACACGACTTAACAGTAGTTCAGGTTTGACAAAACTAGGGCCTGTAGGACCTGCCTTGTTGATAGTGCTGTTAAGAAGGTAGAGCAGCGCATTATTATGGACATACTTCTCCCCATCTTAGCTACTGTTGTATCAATATGCTTTGACCATGACAGTTTACAATCCAGGGTTACTCCAAGCAGTTTAGTCACCTCAACTTGCTCAATTTCCACATTATTTATTACAAGATTTAGTTGAGGTTTAGGGTTTAGTGAATGATTTGTCCCAAATACAATGCTTTTAGTTTTAGAAATATTGAGGACTAACGTATTCCTTTCCACCCACTCTGAAACTAACTGCAACTCTTTGTTAAGTGTTGCAGTCATTTCAGTCGCTGTAGTAGCTGACATGTATAGTGTTGAGTCAACCGCATACATAGACACTTGTGTTAGATCTGTTTTCGTAAACTCAACCAAGTTAACCCAGATGGGATGCTTTATTTTGGAGGCAAGTGCTAGCAACAACATTGACTGGAGATATATTTTGAACTGTGCACATTCATGTTTAAGTAAATTATTTTTTATTTTACCAGGTAAGTTGACTAAGAACACATTCTCATTTACAGCAACAACCTGGGAAATAGTTACAGCGGAGAGGATGGGGGATGAATGAGCCGATTGGAAGCTAGGGATGATTAGGTGGCCATGATGGTATGAGGGCCAGATTGGGAATTCAGCCAGGACACTGGGGTTAACACCCCTACTCTTACGATAAGTGGCATGGGATCTTTAGTGACCGCAGACAGTCAGGGCACCCGTTTAACGTCCCATCTGAAAGACGGCACACAGGGCAATGTCCCCAATCACTGCATTGGGGTGTTATTTGTTTTGACCAGAGGAAAGAGTGCTTCCTGCTGGCCCTTCAACACCACTTCCAGCAGCATCTGGTCTCCCATCCAGGGACCGACCAGGACCAACCCTGCTTAGCTTCAGAGGCTAGCTAGCAGTGGGATGCAGGGGAGTATATTGCTGGCAAATATTAATTAGAGCCTATTGAGCATAGGCTATAATATCTCAGACACCCAGAGCATCCACAAGGGATCCCAACCTTTGTCACAGTTGTTAATAAATCGGAATCACAGACCACAATTACTACCAGGTACATGTTATTACATTGTAACTATGTGTCGTTACAGTTAACTACAATACTTGTTTACAGTGTAGTTACACATGTAATTACACTGTAATAAGGACCCCATAAAAGGAAGTGTTACCGGCATCTCTTCTTTATGTATACGTTGATGTGCTTTAAGAAACCCTAGAGCACCCCTGTGGAAATCAAATTAGCATCATCATAACAATCCCCATCAAAATCTGTCTGTTTAAGCTAGAGATGTATTTTTTGCATGGGCTGCGTCTCAATCCACCACATCCTCTGAGGTCGGCCTTCCTCATCTGCGGTGGAAGAACTACAGTGTTGTTTGTCAGACCAGGAGACTTCTGTCTGTAGCGTCCGAGAAGTTTGGCCTACACATCTAAAGGTGAGACTCACCAACAAGTTCATGTCTGTTGTTTCGCTCTAGGACGCCTACAAGTGTCTGAAGGTAGCAGGTACCAGTCTAAAACATTTGTGGAAGTAAATATTGAAGTACTTAGTGCCCAAAAAAGGTGTTAAATATGTTTGACTTATCTTTCTTAATATAGAACAGAAACTTAAAAACCAACTTCCCTTTGAAAATGATTAGCAATATCATCCCCCACTCACTATCACAAGGGTTAGCAAATGTCAGGGTCAATTCCATTTCAATTACAGTCAATTCACAAAGTAACCCAAATTCCAATTCCCCATTTTCCTCATTCATTTACAGATGGATACACTGCTGATTGGCAATGATGTTTAGATATCCTGTGGCATTCAAAAAGTTGCTGCACTTTTATCAAGAGAACCAATATGTGCCATGAAAACACACCATCACCACCAGCCTGAAACACTGACACACAGCATGGATGCATGTACTCATGTTTATTTCCCAAACCCTAGTCCTCCCATCAGTACAAAACTCATCAAATCAGGCAATGCTTTTCAAATTCTCCATAGCCCACTGCAACTGCAGTTTCTTGCTGAAAGCTAATGGGGATCTATAAGAAATACACAAAAACTACATCATTAAGGATCATAGCGTTCAGTCAATGTCATGGAAATAGCTGGTGACCATAATGTTTTGTACACACAGTGTATGTTGTGTCTAACAGCTCATTCCCACAGAAAACTGCAGAAGGAATCAGTACCACCCAGTCAACCATCAGACTCCATTGTGAGACGCCTCAAAGAGGATATTCAACCCTAAGGGCAAATCCAAGTTCATCTCAATATCATTACAGTAGAAGCTAACAAAACACACCAAAACTGACCAGGTGCACACTGAAGTAAAGATAGAATGTTAACCTATAACGCTTCCTTTCCTCTGCACAGTTCTCTCACAGTGAGAAACAATAGGATTACAATAGAGTGTTCTATGATATCAGCGTTGCCAATTATTTTATGAGATGAGAATTAAGTGGAGTGACTAATCTTAGCTGGTCTGAGAGAACTGATGAGGATTTCACCTTTATACATTGGTGTCGTTTTAAATGGCCCAATCTGTAGAATCTCGTCTCACAGTCAGTGCAGTGATGAGGCTTCTCTCCAGTGTGTATCCGTTGGTGTGTTTTTAAGTGGTCCAGTCGAGAGAAACTCTTTCCACAGTCAGAGCAGGAGTAAGGCTTCTCTCCTGTGTGTATAAGTTCATGTTGTTTTAACTTGCCCATTTGAGAGAAACTCTTTCCACAGTCTGAGCAGGAGTAAGGCTTCTCTCCTGTGTGTGTTCTCTGATGAACTTTTAGCTCAGTTGATGTTGTAAAGCATTTTACACAATCAGAGCAGGAGTAAGGCTTCTCTCCTGTGTGTGTTCTCTGATGAACTTTTAGCTCAGTTGATGTTGTGAAGCATTTTACACAGTCAGAGCAGGAGTAAGGCTTCTCTCCTGTATGTATACGTTCGTGTCTTTTTAAGTGGTCCAGTCGAGAGAAACTCTTTCCACAGTCAGGGCAGGAGTAAGGATTCTCTCCTGTATGTATACGTTCATGTCTTTTTAAGTGGCCCAGTCGAGAGAAACTCTTCCCACAGTCAGAGCAGGAGTAAGACTTCTCTCCTGTGTGCACTCTCTGATGAATTGTCAGAGCCTTTGATGTTGTGAAATTCTTCCCACAGTCAGTACAGGAAACCAGATTCTCTCCTGTGTGTATTTTTAGGTGTATTTTTAACTTTGATAGATTTGAGAAACTCTCCTCACAATGTGGGCAGTGGTGAGAACTCTTAGCTCTGTGATCTTCCTGCTGTTGCTCTCTGGATATAGAGAATGTCTCAACATGGTCTCCTGTGTGAACACCAACAGAAGAACCAGTCAGTTGGTGTGATATACATGTCAATCAAATTTATTTTATGAAGCCCTTTTTACATCAGAAGTTGTCACAAAGTGCTTTATAGAAACCCAGCCTAAAACCCCCAAAGAGCAAGCAATGCAGATGTAGAAGCCATATCATCCTCCACTCACTATCACAAGGGTTAGTAACTACACAGACTCATTTAATAGAACTTTAAAACATTGGCAGTTTGTCTACTTGACTTCTTTAGTCTACTCTCTGAGCACTCCAGATAGCCCAGTGAATAAAACACATGCTGGCAATACTGGTGTAAAACCATGCAAGGGTCAGTAGCATGAAATAATATCTATCTTCTCATTGAAACAGTTCATCATGAAACAGTTCTACTGCAACTTTTCATGCACATTGGGAAGTTGGAATGAATAACACAAACTTAGTTAGATAGAACCTGCTCTTACCATGAGAAACAGATTTCCCAATCTTCTCCTCCTCTTCTTCATCTTTAATGATGACATTCAACTCCAGTGTTTGACTGCAGTCTTCCAGCTTCACTGATGCCATCTCTGGATCCTGCTTAGCAAACTGGGCTCCACTGTCACAATCAGGACCCAGTGACTGTAGGTTTGGACTCAGTGTGGAAGGAGAGAGGCAGGTTGGGTTTGTCCTCACTATTGATGTTACCGGCCTCAGATTTAATTTTAGTCGTCCTGTAGTAACAATGAGAAACAGACACAAAAAGTTATTGTCTCGACAGTTCTGGCACTTTCTTTATTCTCTAAAAATATATTATATTTATTCTTGTTAAATTATCTACTTCAGTGCTCGACTTGGACTGAAATAGGTGCCGGTACTCATTTTGGGTGCCGGTACTGTTTATATTTAGGTGCAGGAGCTCCACAATACTGTTGAGCTAACATTCTATAAGAGGAACAGGAGCTCAAGCACTAGATATTTGAGGTGCCGGTACTTAACCTATAGCAGATTCTTCCCAAATCCACATACAGTACCAGTCAAAAGTTTTAGAACACCTACTCATTCCAGAGGTTTTCTTTATTTCTTTTATATAGTACCAGTCAAAAGTTGGCATTATCTCTACCAACTTCATGAGGTATTCACCTGGAATACATTTCAATTAACAGGTGTGCCTTGTTAAAAGTTAATTTGTGGAATTTCTTAATGCGCTTGAGCCAATCAGTTGTGTTGTGACAAGGTAGGGGTGGTATCCAGAAGATAGCCCTATTTGGTAAAAGACCAAGTCCATATTATTGCAAGAACAGCTCAAATAAGCAAAGAGAAACAACAGTCCATCATTACTTTAAGATTCTTCAAGTGCAGTCGCAAAAACCATCATGAAACTGGCTCTCATGAGAACCGTCACAGGAAAGGAAGACCCTGAGTTACCTCTGCTGCAGAGGATAAGTTCATAAGAGTTACCAGCCTCAGAAATTGCAGCCCAAATAAATGCTTCACATAGTTCAAGTAACAGACACATCTCAACATCAACTGTTCAGAGGGGACTGCGTGAATCAGGCCTTCATGGTGGAATTGCTGCAAGGAAACCACTACTAAAGGACACCAACAAGACGAAGAGACTTGCTTGGGCCAAAAAACATGAGCAATGGACATTAGACCGGTGGAAATCTGTCCTTTGGTCTGATGTGTCCAAATTTGAGATTTTTGGTTCCAACCGCAGTGTCTTTGTGAGACGCAGAGTAGGTGAACGGATGATCTCTACATGTGTGGATCCCACCGTGAAGCATGGAGGAGGTGGTGTTACGGTGCTTTTCTGGTGATTTATTTAGAATTCAAGGCACACTTAACCAGCATGGCTACCACAGCATTCTGCAGCGATACTCCATCCCATCTGGTTTGCGCTTAGTGGGATTATCATTTGTTTTTCAACAGGACAATGACCCAACACACCTCCAGACTGTGTAAGGGCTATTTGACCAAGAAGGAGAGTGAAGGAGTGCTGCATCAGATGACCTGGCCTCCACAATCAACCGACCTCAACCCAATTGAGATGGTTTGGGATGAGTTGGCCACAGAGTGAAGGAAAAGCAGCCAACAAGTGCTATGCTGTGAACTTCTTCAAGATTGTTGGAAAAGCATTCCAGGTGAAGCTGGTTGAGAGAATGCCAAGAGTGTGCAAATCTGTCATCAAGGCAAAAATCTAAAATATATTTTGATTTGTTTAACACTTATGGTTACTACATGATTCCATATGTGTTATTTTATAGTTTAGATGTCTTCACTATTATTCATTATTCTACAATGTAGAAAATGGTAAAAATTAAGAAAAACCCTTGAATGAGTAGGTGTGTCCTAACGTTTGACTGGTGCTGTATATTTGCCACTGCTTGACAAAAAAAAATATACTTATAGTTAGATAGAACCTGCTCTTACCATGAGAAACAGATTTCCCAATCTTCTCCTCCTCTTCTTCATCTTTAATGTTGACATTAAGCTCCAATGTTTGACTGCAGTCTTCCAGCTTCACTGATGCCATCTCTGGATCCTGCAGTGCAAACTGGGCTCCACTGTCACAATCAGGACCCAGTGACTGTAGGTTTGGAGTCAGTGTGGAAGGAGAGAGGCAGGCTGGGTTTGTCCTCACTGTTGATGTTACCGGCCTCAGACTTAATCTGAGTCGTCCAGTAGTAATATAGAGAAACGGACACAAAAGTTAGTCTTGACAGTTCTGGCACTTTCTTTATTCTCGAAAAATATATTAGATCAGATAGCTAAGCATTGACAACAAACCATTTATTAATTTCACATTAGACACAAATTGCACACTTTAAATTAAACAACGTAAGTGCACTTAACCTATAGTAGATTTCAGAAATTCACATAATTGACTCAAAAACCATTTAGTACAAGGTTGCAGTTTGTTTTAGGCAGCACTATGTAATATTTTCCTGAATAACGTAGTCTTCACTATTATTTAAATAAAAAAACAATTGTATTTATTTATAGGTATAACTTGACAAGCCCTGAATTCATTAGATTATAGCTGACTGTTTGAAATGCAATGTATTTGACCTTTAATTGTACAACACTTACTTAGAGAAAAACAAAATTAAGAAATCTTGAATCACCCATACGTTAGAAAAAACTCAAGATACAGCTGTATGATTTGTAGTCCATATCGCCCCGCCCTAACAGAGTACATTACGTTATACTGTACTATTGTACTGAACTAAAACTTTTCTTTCCTGTACTCTGCTGTACTGTACTTTCCAATCTTGTGAAACAGTAGCTATGTTTCCAATAACTTGTCCAGTGATTTTTTCTGGACATTTAGAAAAAAGTTTGCATAGAAAATAGATAGGCCAATTGCCCTCTAGGGTGTGTTTCCATGTAACTATCTTGTGTGGATAAAAACAGCTGGACGTAATGACTCACCCTGTACCGTCAAAATGGTTTGGCAATCATCATTTATTTAAAACACTGTTTCAATCCTCACTTGTCAGAATAAAGAAACTTTGACAAAAGAAAAATCCACCCGTCCAACGATTAAAAATGTTGTCGAGCTTTAGAACATTCCTCCTATATCTGCCGTCTCCATTACACACGGTGCAAAGATTTTTTTTTAGCAACATTGCTTTTGTCGAATGCACCTGGGTCAATGGAAACCTGCCTAATGATGTCTGAGTGATTGGTTCAGATTTGGTCCTGTCTAATGTTTGGGCCAAGTCAGTTAAGAACAAATTCTTATTTACAATAATGGCTTACCTCGGCCAAAACCGGACGACGCTGGGCCAATTTTGCACCGCCCTACGCGACTCCCAATCACGGCCGGATTGTGATACAGCCTGGAATCCAACCAGGGTCTGTAGTGACAGATGCAGTGCCTTAGACCGCTGCGCCACTCGGGAGCCCTGTGACTAATCATTTTGGCTATTTAAGCTCTGAAAAGGCCTATCAGCTACCCAACTTTATCAGGAGTTATCCTGATTCTATTTGCAATGAGAAAGAATGCATTTGCACAGCGGGACATGTAGAAGTATTTAATTGTTTTGCTATGGTCATCTCGTCAAAAATGTACAGAGACAAACTTGAAACCACTGATTATGATGACAATTTAGCTGACAGGGTTAAACTCCCGGACAACAGTGGTTTCAGAGACCTGCAATAGAGTGAAGACGCTAATATTTGTGTAAAGTCTACATAGTTGTGTTCTGTGGGTGTCACTGAGTAGGCTGAACAATACATAGGTAGGGCTGTACAGTGCAATATGAATGTCCAATACAAACAAAAGAAACAGCATACTCAACTGGTGTAACGTGGTCCAGACCCAGAACGGGGTCAATAAAATAATTACAGTCGTATGAAAAAGTTTGGGCACCCCTCTGAGGCTGCATAATAATTTACTCTGTTGTCACAGAAAATGATCACAGTGGCATGCCATTCATTTTCTAATAAAAGCTGAGTACTGGGGTATTGTCCAGACAAAGATTTTTAGTGTAGGAATATTTAGTTGTATGAAATTAAATCAGATGTGAAAAATAGGCTATGCAAAAAATTTGGCCACCCTTGTCATTCTGTTGATTTGAATACCTGTAACTACTTAGCACTGATTAATTGGAACACACAATTGGTTTGGTGAGCTCATTAAGCCTTGAACTTCATAGACACATGCATCCAATCATGAGAAAAGGTATTTAAGGTGGCCAATTGCAAGTTGTTGTTCTCTTTGACTCTCCTCTGAAGAGTGGCAACATGGGGGCCTCAAAACAACTCTCAAATGACCTGAAAACAAAGATTGTTCAACATTATGGTTTAGGGGAAGGATACAAAAAGCTATCGCAGAGATGTAAGCTGTCAGTGTCCACTGTGAGGAACATTGTGAGGAAATGGAAGACCACAGGCACAGTTCTTGTTAAGGCCAGAAGTGGCAGGCCAAGTAAAATATCGGAGAGGCAAAGGCGAAGGATGGTGAGAACGGTCAAAAACAGCCCACAGACCACCTCCAAAGATTGATGCGGAAGAAGCCTTTTCTGCACACACGCCACAAACAGTGTCACTTGAGGTATGCAAACGCACATTTGGACAAGCCAGCTTCATTTTGGAATACGGTGCTGTGGACTGATGAAACAAAGATTGAGTTATTTGGTCATAACAAGGGGCGTTATGCATGGCAGCAAAAGAACACAGCGTTCCAAGAAAAACACTTGCTACCCACAGTAAAATTTGGTGGGGGTTCCATCATGCTGTGGGGCTGTGTGGCCAGTGCCGGTACTGGGAATATTGTTAAAGTTGAGGGTCGCATGGATTCCACTCAATATCAGCAGATTCTTGGGAATAATGTTGAAGAATCAGACACAAAGTTGAAGTTACGCCGGGGCTGAATATTTCAACAAGACAACGACCCAAAACACTGCTCAAAATCTACCCGGGCATTTATGCAGAGGAACAAGTACAATGTTCTGGAATGGCCATCCCAGTCCCCAGACCTGAATATCATTGAGAATCTGTGGGATGATTTGAAGCAGGCTGTCCATGCTCGGCAACCATCAAACCTAACTGAAGTGGAGATGTTTTGTAAGGAGAAATGGTCCAAAATACCTTCATCCAGAATCCAGACACTCATTAGAGGCTATAGGAAGCGTCTAGAGGCTGTTATTTTAGCAAAAGGAGGCTCTACTAAATATTGATGTGATTTTTTCTGTTGGGGTGCCCAAATTTATGCACCTGTCTAATTTCGTTTTGATGCATATTGCACATTTTCTGTTAATCCAATAAACCTAATTTCACTACTGAAATATTACTGTGTCCATCAGTTATTTGATAGATCGAAATGAAATTGCTGATCCAAACACCCAATTATTTATAAATGGAAATCATGGAAATTGTCAGGGGTGCCCAAACTTTTTCATACGACTGTATATAATAATACTGTTTTGGTTGGGCTTCAACCCCTGGTATCATATAAACACACATAAGACATGGAAACATGTAGAATTGCTTAAAAACAGCAACAACTAAAAATCTCAGTCGTAAAATGTGTAGAATTGCGTGATATTAGCTTTAAAACTGCTAAATGTTCTCTCCGCCAACAAGAGGGTTGTGAACAGTTTGGGGTCACAAGTTGGGGGTTTGTTACTACACCAATAAATGACAATATCCATCCGGACCTTTGCCACCTAGGACATTTGTTTGACCGGACCTTCTCAAATAGTACTGGAGTTCCCCAGCAATAGACTGACTGGGAAGGTGATTTTTCACAGTCAAAGTTCTGCAATAAGAGCTAAGACGCTAACATTTGTATAAACTCTTGAGAATTGTTTTCTGTGGGTGTCACCCGTTCCATGGGAGCACAATCCAACCCGTTTCATAAGTGCATATATGAATGCCCCCAATGCAATTATGTGCTCTAATACCTCCACAGTGGGATTTCAACCGTTTTTTCCCCTGTTTATTTTCAAAATAATTCGTTTTTATAATTCGTTTTAAATTAAGTAACAACGTTTGACATGATTCCAATATTTTGTATCAGTTTGCATCACTTTCAATGAGGGCCTTTTATTTTGAGGGCGAACCGCAAATTCCACTATTGTGGCTAATCATTATTGTGGCTAGCTTCACATCCGTAGGGACAAGCGGGTACCAGGGCTGCGTCCAGCAGGAGGACGGAGACGTTGGCCACATTCAGATACAAATGTATTATGTAGAGCAAACATGCCTCTGATTCTAATGAATCATATCACTTCTATTCGGGGTATTTCTATCTGCAACTTTCCAAAACGTTTTTGTATTGAACATGCCCAGGCGAAACGCACTGACCTATATACGAACCTGAAAGCCTCACAATTGAAAACGTGTAATGGACGCCGCGCCGTGTGCTTGTAAAATATATTTTATCACGTTCTTCAATCACTCAGATTGACACAAACATTACACAAAACCTTTTCCTTAATGTGATAATACCTTGACTGATTTGTTATCTAACATGTTATGACGTTATTTCGATATTAGACAGTTTAAAAGTGCTATTACATACCTGTAGTAATAACGAGAAACGGAAAGCACAGTCCTGTCGTTTTCTTTGTTCTGAAGAATGTTGCGCGCCTCCCCGGAAGTTCCTGTTCCCCAACTACCACAATGCAACAGCGACATCTACTTCTTCTGTGGGTTTTATGGCAGACTACATCCAAAAGTTGCATTGCCGCCACCAACTGGACGGTTTGAAACCACAAAATAAATTAAATAAAAAAATACATCCATTGGTACATTGCCAAAACAAACAAAACTCCCATTTCTTCCTTCTTTTAAATATCCATATCTCCCTTCTCAGTCTCTAGGACCTGAGATGGTGGTACGGCTTTTGACAATATTCCATGTAACTCTTTTGCCAATAAATCTTTCAGCCCCAGGAACCGTTCTGCCGCAACCACAATGATTTCTATCTTCCTAGATATTTTCTCCACCTTGGCAGTGCCGTTAATCACCATTGCGATAAAGGCCACAAAGTCCACCTTTTTAACCTTTAAAATGTCAGGATCATTTTACATTTACATTTACGATCATTTAGCAGACGCTCTTATCCAGAGCGACTTACAGTTAGTGCATACATTATTCTTTTTTTTATTTTCATACCCCATGGGAATCGAACCCACAACCCTGGCGTTGCAAACGCCATGCTCTACCAACTGAGCTACCTCCCTGCCGGCCATTCCCTCCCCTACCCTGGACGACGCTGGGCCAATTGTGCGCCGCCCCATTGGTCTCCCGGCCGCAGCCAGCTACAGCAGAGCCTGGATTCGAACCAGGATCTCTAGTGGCACAGCTAGCACTGCGATGCAGTGCCTTAGACCACTGCGCCACTCGGGAGATATCATCTTGTTGAAAGGCAACCCCTGCAGCTTGCATTGAAGGCTTATCCACCACCATTATATTTACTGTAAAGATAACGCCCAACAACTACAATGATTCAGTAGATCAATAATGTTACAGTACTCTAGCATGTCTCACAGCTGCTTATGCTGACAAAACATGTTACTGAATAGGTCAGATTTAGCTTTGTGGTGCTCATTTAAACTTCCTGTCTTGTTCAGCTTCAGAAAAACAGTAAATATGTCACTTGAAACATAGTTTTTTGGTAATTCATTACACAAAAGAGAAGAGCTTGACTAGAACAAATTCATATACATACTATTTTTCATTGGCAGATAAATTAAACAGGCTTGAATTAAGCCTTAATGACTATTAATGACTAAAATAACTCATCTAGTTTTAAAATACAATTTAAAAAAAACAAAAAGTATCCACCCAAACTAATGGTGAAAACTGATCATCACACCATCTCTATCTGATACATGTGGTGTCTACTAGCTCATTCCCACAGAAAACTGCAGAGGGAATCAGTACCACCCAGTCAACCAGCCTCACAGGGGATATTCAACCCTAAGGGCAAATCCAAGGTAATCTCAATATCTTTACAATAGAAGCTAACAAAACACACCAAAACTGACCAGGTGAACACTGATCAGTAAAGTAAAGACAGGCTAACATTCTATAACGTTCCCTTCCCTCTGCAGAGTTCTCTCACAGTGAGAAACAATAGGATTACAATAGAGTGTGCTATGATTTCTTGAGAATTAAGTGATGGAATGATTTTAATCTTAGCTAGTCAGACAACTGATGAGGATTCTCACATTTATGTGGCCATGTTGAGAGAAACTCTTCCAACAGTCAGAGCAGGAGTACCAGATCCCTTGATATTTTACAGCTCTTCCCACAATCAGAGCAGGGAAATAGATTATCTCCTGTGTGTATTTTTAGGTGTATTTTTTTGGCTTTGATAGAATTGGGAAAATCTCCTCACAATGTGGGCAGTGGTGAGACCTCTTAGCTCTGTGATCTTCCTGCTGTTGTTCTCTGGATGTAGAGAATGTCTCAACATGGTCTCCTCTGTGAACAACATCAGAAGAACCAGTCAGTTGGTGTGATTTACATCAATCACATTTATTTTATAAAGCCCATTTTACATCAGCCGTTGTCACAGAGTGCTTTACAGATACCCTAACCTAACGTTTCAGGCGTAAAAGAAACGCCTAAACCAGGTCCACAGAAACCAGAAGCTTCTGGTTTTCAGGCTTTGCCTTCCTCTCTGCCTTTTCCCTGAAACACGGATGCTTCCGGTGTTTGTTGACTCCGCTGAGGGTGCAGGTACCGAGACTAAAACCCCAAAGAGCAAGCAATGCAGAAGCACAGTGGCAAGGAAAAACTCCCTAGAAGGAAGGAACCTAGGAAGAAACCTAGAGAGGAACCAGGCTCTGAGCAGTGGCCAGTCCTCTTCTGGCTGTACTGGGTGACAAATGACTTAATATAAGTATGCTGTACAATACAGGGGAATAAAACTATTCTAAAGTGTTACGAGCCATATCATCCTCCACTCACTATCACAAGGGTTAGTAACCATCAGGGTTGGGGTCAATTCCATATCAATTCACATTTTTAAATTTGACTAATTCAGCAGACACTCTTATCCAGAGTGACTTACAATAGTGCATTCATCTTAAGATAGCTAGGTGAGACAACAACGCATCACAATCGTATCAATTACATTTTCTCTCAAGAAAGTATTCATCAGCAAAGTCAGTTCTCGTGGGAAAACAAAAGTGTGGGGGGATTTAAGATACTCTACAAAGAGGAAGGGTTTCAGATGTGTTTAAAAGACGGGCAGGGACTCCGCTGTCCTGACTTTAGGGGGAAACTTGTTCCACCATTGGGGTGCCAGGACAGAGAAGAGCGTTGACTGGGATGTGTGGGAGCTGCCCTCCCTTAGGGGTGGGAGGGCCAAGAGACCAGAGGTGGCAGAACGTGGCGCTTGCCATGGGATGAAGGAAAGGTCTTACTCAACGGATGTTGTAGAGCAGGGTTCCCCAATTAGATTTCCAAAAGGGCCAAATTTGGTCAGGCATGCCAAGCCGAGGGCCAACATGTTTGTTTTTTTGGCGACAGTTTTATGTTTTATCAGTTTTCACTTCTATTGTGATTTTATAATTATTAGTAGTGGTGTTAGGAGTCACATAAGAGAAAAATGAAAAACACTAAATTAGTCCAAAACCAACTATTTAATTATGAAATGCCCCTGGAGCATATTCTGTGCAAACAGTCAGCAAACAAAAAGTCCAGCAAACACATTCACACACACACACACACACACACACACACACACACACACACACACACACACACACACACACACACACACACACACACACACACACACACACACACACGTGCCCACTTCTGTCTGGAACACCCATGCTTTGGATATCTGCGTTCAGGCGCTCTTTAATGATAATATGATAATATGCCATTTAGCAGACGCTTTTATCCAAAGCGACTTACAGTCATGCGTGCATACATATTTTTTTTTTTTGTGTATGGGTGGTCCCGGGGATCGAACCCACTACCTTGGCGTTACAAGCGCCGTGCTCTACCAGCTGTCTCTTCTCTTTCTAAGAGAAGAGACAGAAGGACAAACACAGACAGACAGAGATCTTTAGTTAGGTACTTTTCAAATGTGTTATCAGAATATGCCACATTAGTTTTAAAACTTTTAAAATATGTGAACCAAATAATATCAAGCTGTTAACAACCAAAAGTGTTTGATATTAATGTGACAATATAATTATTTAGCTTTTATTTGTGTATTCTTTTTTTATTGCTGTGTATTAAGTTTTAAATTTTACTAACTAGTTGGATGCCATTTACTTTTATTTAAGCTGTGTAGCATATTTATTAGGAAACATGCTATTAAATATGCCCTCAGTAAAGCCTAACTTTGTCAGGGCATGGACTCTACAAGGTGTTGAAACATGCTGGCCCATGTTGACTCCAATGCTTTCCATAGTTGTGTCAAGTTGGCTGGATGTACTTTTGGTGGTGGACCATTCTTGATACCCACGGGAAACTGTTGAAACTGCGGGAAACTGTGTTGCAGTTCTTGACACACTCAAACCGGTGCGTCTGATACCTACTACCATACCCTGTTCAAAGGCACTTAAATATTTTTTTCACCCTCTGAATGAAACACATACACAAAAAATCCTTCTTTCACCCGTCTCCTCCCCTTCATCTACACTGAAGTGGATTTAACAAGAGACATCGATAAGGGATCATAGCTTTCACCTGGTCAGTCTATGGCAGGGAAAGAAGCAGGTGTTCCTAATGTTTAATACACTCAGTGTACACCGTCTTTCTCTCTACCCCTCTCCCATGAGCTGTGGGCCACGACACAAGCTATGGATTCTCTCTATCCCATGAGCTATGGACCATGAAACAAGCTATGGATTCTCTCTATCCCATGAGCTATGAGCCACAACACAAGCTATGGATTCTCTGTCTTTCTCTTCCTGTCTGATCATGTTTAGATACTTAATGTTTTGTTAATGTCAGTATTGACTTGTAACTTAGGCTTTAGGCATTGGGCGGAAGGTAACTGAAAGGTTGCTGGTTCGATTCCCCAAGCTGACTAGGTGAACAATCTTTCGATGTGCCCTTGAGCAAGGCACATAACCCAAGTTCCTCTAAAAAATTTTTTTTTTTAAAGTAAATCGTTAATTTTACAATGTCATTAAATCTATTTACCTTTAGTATTCCACTATCAGACCAATTCTTGCTAGTCAACATCAACTCATTGCCTAATGCTTGCTTGCATATTTTAATCATCTTTATGGTGTCAGATAAACATTTTAGTAGACTTTGTTAATACATAAATTGAAGTATTTTCATGAGTAGCAGGTGAGGTGTACTTACATTTACATTTACATTTTAGTCATTTAGCAGACGCTCTTATCCAGAGCGACTTACAGTTAGTGAGTGCATACATTATATTTTTCATACTGGCCCCTCGTGGGAATCGAACCCACAACCCTGGCGTTGCAAACGCCATGCTCTACCAACTGAGCTACATCCCTGCCGGCCATTCCCTCCCCTACCCTGGACGACGCTGGGCCAATTGTGCGCCGCCCCATGGGTCTCCCGGTCATGGCCGGCTACGACAGAGCCTGGGTTCGAACCAGGATCTCTAGTGGCACAGCTAGCACTGCGATGCAGTGCCTTAGACCACTGCGCCACTCGGGAGACTTAGGCAGCAATTGTACTGTACTGTACATATGATCAATAAAGAACCTGCTCTTACCATGAGAAACAGATTTCCCAATCTTCTCCTCCTCTTCTTCATCTTTAATGTTGACATTCAGCTCCAGTGTTTGACTGCAGCCGTCCAGCTTCACTGATGCCATCTCTGGATCCTGCAGTGCAAACTGGGCTCCACTGTCACAATCAGGACCCAGTGACTGTAGGTGTGGACTCAGTGTGGAAGGAGAGAGGCAGGCTGGGTTTGTCCTCACTGTAAATTACATTTACATTTACATCATTTAGCAGACGCTCTTATCCAGTGCGACTTACAAATTGGTGCATTCAACTTATGATAGCCAGTGGGACAAGCACTTTTTTTATGGGGGGTGGGGGAGGGGGTAGAAGGATTACTTTCCAGGTATTCCTTAAAGAGGTGGGGTTTCAAGTGTCTCCGGAAGGTGGTCAGTGACTCCGCTGTCCTGGCGTCTGTAAACTCCAGACAGATTTGAACAATTGCTGCCTAAAATGCTGTGGTGCTTACTAACACAACAGGAAATATTGTGTTAGATGAATTCTCAGCTCTTTCATTCTGAATATTCATATCAATGACTCACCCTCAAATGGACCATCAATACCAGAGTTCTACAATACTATTTACATAATCAACTGGACATTACAACAGCCTGAACCTCAATATAGTCCTGGGCATATATTGAACTCTAACAATGGGATCTGTGGAGTCTGTTGAAATGAATACTGTAGTGGTGTGAGAAAGGTAACACAAGCTTCCTCTCTGGTTCCACTCCCCAATAGTAAGTGGGTCATTGAAGACACCTGCCAGTTGGTCTCTGTTTGTAAGTCATGGATATAATATGTCTCTCTCTGTTTGTAAGTCATGGATATAATATGTCTCTCTCTGTTTGTAAGTCATGGATATAATATGTCTCTCTCTGTTTGTAAGTCATGGATATAATATGTCTCTCTCTGTTTGTAAGTCATGGATATAATATGTCTCTCTCTGTTTGTAAGTCATGGATATAATATGTCTCTCTCTGTTTGTAAGTCATGGATATAATATGTCTCTCTCTGTTTGTAAGTCATGGATATAATATGTCTCTCTCTGTTTGTAAGTCATGGATATAATATGTCTCTCTCTGTAACAACAATTATTCTCTATCACCTCCTGTCTTAAATTGGCTGTACAACTTCTAAGCCCTTGAACCTCAAGTTGACACACAACATAACCGACCACATTAAAGCTTCTGGCTACAGGGGATTTCTAGTCACCAGTTCTGATGTTGCTCTTTCAGCTTTCAAATTTCTCTTAGACTATCCAACATAATAATAGCCACATGGGCACAT
Source organism: Coregonus clupeaformis (assembly GCF_020615455.1). Classification (NCBI taxonomy): domain Eukaryota; kingdom Metazoa; phylum Chordata; class Actinopteri; order Salmoniformes; family Salmonidae; genus Coregonus; species Coregonus clupeaformis. Next base: position 88,178 of record NW_025533953.1, on the reverse strand, counting down.
CAGGAAATATACCACACATTTTGTTTTACAGGAAATTCTACCCAGGACATACATTTTATTTCCAGTATGAGGGTGAAGAAAGAAATCCCCCTTGGTCATCACATTACAGTTCTCACAATGATTTGAGGGGAGGGTGGATAGGAAATGCTGAGGGGGAACATATTCATCTGCTCTTACTAGGCTGTCCTTTAGGTTTCTAGCATGTTTAAAAGAGAATCAAGAGATATTCTGAAAAGGCCGGCCCACAGAGGGATCCCAGTCCTAAATAGAAGTCAGAGATCAAACTCCTGGTTCTCCCCTGTTCCTTCCACACGCCCTCCCATTGTACTGTATGTATGAACACATTTTGAACAATGGCTGCCTAAAATGCTGTGGTGCTTACAAACACAATAGGAAAGGTTGTGGTAGACGTGGGCCATCACAGGTGAGTTCACAGCTCTTTTACTCTGAGCATTTATATCAATGACTCACCCTCAGATGGACCATCAATGCCAGAGTTCTACAAGACTATTTACATAATCAACTGGGCATTTCAAAAGTCTGTCCCTCAATATAGTCCTGGGCATATATTGTTTATCTTACTATTGTTTAAAATGCTAACTTTTTAGCATTTGTGGCACAAATCTATTGCAAGTCAATGGTACGTATACAGTCACAGTGAAAGTCTACACACCACTTTACATTTTGCAAGCTTAAATATTAGTAGAGATTAAATATTGTTTTTATCCTGCCGACCTAAAAAAACAATTCCACATTTTCAGTAAGAAAATTGTAGAACATTTTCCTTCTAAAGATATCCAGTAGTTTTGATTACATATATTTTCACACCCCATGAAACAGTTCTACAGCAACTTTACATGTGTGTTGTGGCTTGTACAGTGAGGGAAAAAAGTATTTGATCCCCTACTGATTTTGTAAGTTTGCCCACTGACAAAGACATGATCAGTCTATCATTTTAATGGTAGGTTTATTTGAACAGTGAGAGACAGAATAACAACAAATAAAAATGCATGTCAAAAATGTTATAAATTGATTTGCATTTTAATGTGGGAAATAAGTATTTGACCCCTCTGCAAAACATGACTTAGTACTTGGTGGCAAAACCCTTGTTGGCAATCACAGAGATCAGACGTTTCTTGTAGTTGGCCACCAGGTTTGCACACATCTCAGGAGGGATTTTGTCCCACTCCTCTTTGCAGATCTTCTCCAAGTCATTACGGTTTCGAAGCTGACGTTTGGCAACTCAAACCTTCAGCGCCCTCCCACAGATTTTCTATGTGATTAAGGTCTGGCCCCGTCCATCGTCCCTTTGATGCGGTGAAGTTGTCCTGTCCCCTTAGCAGAAAAACACCCCCAAAGCATAATGTTTCCACCTCCATGTTTGACGGTGGGGATGGTGTTCTTGGGGTCATAGGCAGCATTCCTCCTCCTCCAAACACGGCGAGTTGAGTTGATGCCAAAGAGCTCGATTTTGGTCTCATCTGACCACAACACTTTCACCCAGTTCTCCTCTGAATCATTCAGATGTTCATTGGCAAACTTCAGACGGCCCTGTATATGTGCTTTCTTGAGCAGGGGGGACCTTGCGGGCGCTGCAGGATATCAGTCCTTCCCAGCTGCCTTGAGATAATTGACAAGATCCTCCTGTGTAGTTCTGGGCTGATTCCTCACCGTTCTCATGATCATTGCAACTCCACGAGGTGAGATCTTACATGGAGCACCAGGCCGAGGTAGATTGACAGTTATTTTGTGTTTCTTCCACTTGCGAATAATCGCACCAACTGTTGTCACCTTCTCACCAAGCTGCTTAGCGATGGTCTTGTAGCCCATTACAGCCTTGTGTAGGTCTACAATCTTGTCCCTGACATCCTTGGAGAGCTCTTTGGTCTTGGCCATGGTGGAGAGTTTGGAATGTGATTGATTGATTGCTTCTGTGGACAGGTGTCTTTTATACAGGTAACAAGCTGAGATTAGGAGCACTCCCTTTAAGAGTGTGTTCCTAATCTCAGCTCGGTACCTGTATAAAAGACACCTGGGAGCCAGAAATCTTTCTGATTGAGAGTGGTTCAAATACTTATTTCCCTCATTAAAATGCAAATCAATTTATAACATTTTTGACATGCGTTTTTCTGGATTTTGTTGTTGTTATTCTGTCTCTCACTGTCCAAATAAACCTACCATTAAAATTATAGACTGATCATGTCTTTGTCAGTGGGCAAACGCACAAAATCAGCAGGGGATCAAATACTTTTTTCCTCACTGTAAGTAGCGAACTAGAGGTTAATACGCTAGATCTAAAATGGAAGAACTGAATACAACCATAAGAACCATTCATACTGTCAGAACTAATATGGAAGAACTGAATACAAAAGAGGAGAGGTTGACCAGTACATAATCAAGTTATTTTTCATTGGCAGATCAATGCAGTTTTCCAAACATATTCATCATCAGTTTTTTTGTAAGATTTTAACTAACTGAACACAACATTCAACAATTTTACTGGGGTACAGTTCATATAAGGAAATCAGTCAATTGAAATACATTTATTAGGCCCTAATCTATGGATTTCACATGACTGGGCAGGGGGCGCAGCCATGGGTGGGCCTGGGAAGGCATAGGCCCACCCATTTGGGAGCCAGGCCCAGCCATCAGGCAATAAGAATGATTTTTCCCCACTAAAGGGCTTTATTACAGATAGAAATACTCCTCAGTTTCATCAGCTGTCCGGTGGCTGGTCTCAGATGATCCTGCAGGTGAAGAAGCCAGATGTGGAGGTCCTGGGCTTGCATGGTTACACGTGGTCTGTGGCTGTGAAGCCAGTTGGACGTTCTGCCAAATTCTCGGTAGAGATACAATTTACTAAACACGTAGTCATTTCATTTTAATTGTCACATGTTTGGTAAACAACAGGTGTAGACTTACAGTGAAATGTTGACCAACAATGGAGAACACAATACAACAATTATAATAATGGAATAAATAATTATTGCATGATTAATCACATGAGCACTGCTGTAGCTTGTGCTAATATATAATGGCATTTTAGTCAATGATAGCTTGGCTATATACAGTGCCTTCTGAAAGTATTCAGACCCCTGACTTTTTCTACATTTCATTACATTACAGCCATATTCTAAAATTGATTAAATTGTTTTTCCCCCCTCATCAAGCTACACACAATAACCCATAATGTCAATGAAAAAGACAGGTTTTTAGAAGTTTTTCCTAATTTATTAATAAAAAAACGGAAATATCACATTTACATAAGTATTCAGACCCTTTACTCAGTACTTTCTTGACGCACCTTTGGCAGCGATTACAGCATCGAGTCTTCTTTGGTATGACGCTACAAGCTTGGCACACCTGTATTAGGGGAGTTTCTTCAATTCTTCTCTGTCAGGTTGGATGGGGAGCGTTGCTGCACAGCTATTTTCTGGTCTCTCCAGAGATGTTCAATCGGGTTAAAATCTGGGCTCTGGCTGGGCCAGGTGAACCTTTGCCCCAGTCTGAAGTCCTGAGCAGGTTTTCATCAAGGATCTCTCTGTACTTTCCTCCGTTCATTATTCCCTTTATCCTGACTAGTCTCCCTGCCTCTGAAAAACATCTGCACAGCATGATACTGCCATGACCATGCTTCGCCGTAGGCATGGTGCCAGGTTTCCTCCAGACGTGACGCTTGGCATTCAGGCCAAAGAGTTAAATCTTGGTAAAATCAGACAAGAGAATCTTGTTTCTCATGGTCAGAGTCCTTTAGGGGCCTCTTGGCAAACTCCAAGCGGGCTGAACTCTGGAGCTCTTTCAAAGTGATCATCGGGTTCTTGGTCACCTCCCTGACCATGGCCCTTCTCCCCCGATTGCTCAGTTTGGCCGGGCGGACAGCTCTAGGAAGAGTCTTGGTGGTTCCAAACTTCTTCCATTTAAGAATGATGGAGGCCACTGTGTTCTTGGGGACCTTCAATGCTGCAGACATTTTTTTGCTACCCTTCCCCAGATCTGTGCTTCGACACAATCCTGTCTCGGAGCTCTACAGACAATTCCTTCGACCTCATGGCTTGGTTTTTGCTCTGACATGCACTGTCAACTGTGGGATGTTAGATAGACAAGTGTGTGCCTTTTCAAACCATGTCCAATCAATTTAATTTATCTCAGGTGGACTCCAATCAAGATGTAGAAACATCTCAAGGATGATAAATGGAAACAGGATGCACCTGAGCTACATTTCGAAATTCATAGCAAAGCGTCTGACACATTTATGAAAATAAGGTATCTGTTTTTAATTTCTAATACATTTGCAAAAATGTCTAAACCTGTTTTCGCTTTGACATTATGGGGTATTGTGTGTAGATTAATGAGGGACCTTTAAAAAATATATATATATTTTTTACAATAAGGTTGTAACGTATTATTTATTTATTTTTTAAGTCAAGGGGTCTGAATACTTTCAGAATGCACTGTATAGACACTAACTATTTCACTTTAAACACTTTGTAATATTTATGCACAAGAGAAGAGGTTGCCCAGCACAAATTCATGTACAAACATGATTTTTCATTCCATATTTGTAATTTAGCAGATGCTCTTATCCAGAGCGACTTATAGGACCAATTGGGGTTAATTGCCTTGCTCAAGGCCAAAACAACATATTTTTGACCTAGTTGGCTCATGATTCAAACCAGCGACCTTTCAGTTACTGGCCCAACACTCTAAACCGCTAGGCTACCTGCAGCCGAAACTGATGCTGAAAACTGATCATCACACATCTTTATTTGATATACACTGAGTGCACAAAACATTAGGAACACCTTCCTAATATTGAGTTGCAACCTTACATTACTAATAACTGCAAAACACTCATTTTAAAATACATAACACAGTACGTGACATAAGTAGAATGCAGAACACTTGAAACATTACATTTTTCATGATGGAAATTGAAATATTAAAATGTGATTTAAAAAAACAGAAATTTTGGGAAAACCATTTAAGAGCTGGAGTTATTATGCAGTCTGATAGCAGTGGGTAGAGTGGCGTTTCGCAGGCGGTTTGTACAGGCAGTTATACAGGACAGTTTGTGGCTGTTTCTCAGGAGCCTGGTGGTGCAGTTACCTCTTTTTGGAGGGAGCAGGTCATTCAGTGGATGGTCAAGAGTGTGCATGTCCTTCACCAGGTGCACTGCAGCCTGTTCTCGCCTGCTCTGCAGTGACGGGAACTGTGGTTGGACTGCTCCACCTCTGGAGATGATCCTCAAGGCCCTCCTCTGCACCCTGTCTAGTTGGGCCTGCTGCTTTTTACTTCATCCAACTAACAGCACTCATGGTGGATGTTAGAGCACTCCACTACCAGAGATGAAACTGAGCTGGGGTGTTGTTTAGGACGGAGCTGAAGACACTCAAACTCTTCTTTCTCTAGGTCAGTTATTCTTCTCTTTGCCTGCATACTGTGAATCACATACATAGCCACACCCCCTCATCGCATCCCCTCTCTGGACCTGTCATTTCTGAACAGCTGATAGTCTGTCATCAGAACAGCCTCAATTCGTCGGGGCATGGACTCTACAAGGTGTCGAAAGCGTTCCACAGGGATGCTGGCCCATGTTGACTGCAATGCTTCCCACAGTTGTGTCAAGTTGACTGGCAGTGGATTTCTACTCCGAATAGCTTGTTCCATCTCCTACAACAGATGCACAATTGGATTGAGATCTGGTGCCTCGGAAGGCCACTGTAGTAACCTGAATTCACTGTCATGTTCATGGAACCATTCCTGGACAAGCCTTGTGGCATGGGGCATAATCCTGCTGAAAAAATATATTTGCAGATGGATAACTGCTGTCATGAAGGGATGCACCTGATTGGCAATGATGTTTAGATATCCTGTGGCATTCAAACATTGCTCCACTTTTATCAAGGGGCCCAATGTGTGCCATGAAATCACACCCCACACCACCACCACCAGCCTGCAATGCTGACACACGGCATGGATGCATGTACTCATGGTTTCCTCCATACCCTAGTCCTCCCATCCAAGGTCCTCTCAATATCTTTACAGTAGAAGCTATCTAAGCACAGCAAAACTGACAAGGTGCACACTGATCATTAAAGAGATGCTACCATTCCACAACGTTCCCGTTCCTCTGCACAGTTCTCTCACAGTGAGAAACAATAGGATTACAATAGAGTGTTCTATGCTTTCTTAATTTGATCCAATCCACTACTACTTCTTATGTATACGTTGGTGTCTTTTTAAATTGCCCAACATGTAGAATCTCATGTCACAGTCAGAGCAGGAGTATGGCTTCTCTCCTGTATGTGTTCTCCGATGAAGTTTTAGCTCATTTGATGTTGAGAAGCATTTTACACAGTCAGAGCAGGAATAAGGCTTTTCTCCTGTATGTATACGTTCATGTACTTTTAAGGTGCCCAGTTGAGAGAAACTCTTCCCACAGTCAGAGCAGGAGTAAGGCTTCACTCCTGTATGTATCCGTTCATGTACTTTTAAGGGGTCCAGTCGAGAGAAACTCTTCCCACAGTCAGAGCAGGAGTATGGCTTCTCTCCTGTGTGTGTTCTCTGATGAACTTTTAGCTCAGTTGATGTTGTGAAGCGTTTTACACAGTCAGAGCAGAAGTAAGGCTTTTGTCCTGTATGTTTAGGTTCATGTTGTTTTAAGTGGCCCTGTTGAGAGAAACTTGCCCCACAATCAGAGCAGGAGTAAGGCTTCTCTCCTGTATGTGTTCTCCGATGAAGTTTTAGCTCATTTGATGTTGAGAAGCATTTTACACAGTCAGAGCAGGAGTAAGGCTTTTCTCCTGTATGTATACGTCCATGTTGTTTTAAGGTGCCCAGATGAGAGAAACTTGCCCCACAGTCAGAGCAGGAGTAAGGCTTCTCTCCTGTGTGTATCCGTTGGTGCGATTTTAATCTTTCCTGATGAAAGAAATTCTTACCACAGTCAGAGCAGGAGTAACACTTCTCTCCTGTATGTGTTCTCCGATGAACTTTTAGCTCATTTGATGTTTTGAAGCATTTTACACAGTCAGAGCAGGAGCAAGGCTTCTCTCCTGTATGTATACGTTCATGTACTTTTAAGGCGCCCAGTCGAGGGAAACTCTTCCCACAGTCAGAGCAGGAGTAAGGCTTCTCTCCTGTGTGTATTTTTAGGTGTATTTTTAGCTTTGATAGAAATGTAAAAATCTCCTCACAATGTGGGCAGTGGTGAGAACTCTTAGCTTTGTGATCTTCCTGCTGTTGCTCGCTGGATGTAGAGAATGTCTCAACATGGTCTCCTGTGTGAACAACATCAGAAGAACCAGTCAGTTGGTGTGATATACATGTTAATCAAATGTATTTTATGAGAAGTAGTCACAAAGTGCTTTATAGAAACCCAGCCTAAAACCCCAGAGCAAGCAATGCAGATGTAGAAGCAATATCATCCTCCACTCACTATCACAAGGGTTAGTAACTACACAGACTCATTTAATAGAACTTTAAAACATTGGCAGTTTGTCTACATAACTTCTTTAGTCTACTCTCTGATCACTCCAGATAGCCCAGTGAATAAAACAAATGCTGACAATACTGGTGTCAAACCATGTAAGTGTCAATAGCATGAAATAATATCTACCTTCTCATTGAAACAGTTCTACTGCAACTGTTCATGCACAGTGGGAAGTTGGAATGAATAACACAAACTTAGTTAGATAGAACCTGCTCTTACCATGAGAAACAGATTTCCCAATCTTCTCCTGATCTTTAATGTTGACATTCAGCTCCAGTGTTTGACTGCAGTCTTCCAGCTTCACTGATGCCATCTCTGGATCCTGCAGTGCAAACTGGGCTCCACTGTCACAATCAGGACCCAGTGACTGTAGGTTTGGACTCAGTGTGGAAGGAGAGAGGCAGGCTGGGTTTGTCCTCACTATTGCTGTTACCGGCCTCAGATTTAATTCTAGTCGTCCTGTAGTAACAATGAGAAACAGACACAAAAAGTTATTGTCTTGACAGTTCTGGCACTTTCTTTATACTCTTAAAATATACTCTTCTTGCTAAATTATCTAATTACTAGCTTGAGTTGGACTGAAATAGGTGCCAGTACTCATTTTGAGTTATTGCACACGAGCGCTTCACAGAGGAGGCGTTCCCTAACAGAAATATGCAGATGTGTGCTAGAACACACCAATAGGATCTCGCTAGCTCGTGCTTGGCTCTGCCCACTATGACACATCTGTTCCCATTGGAAACGACCAGCTGTGGTCTATCTTGGCTTTGTTATAAAAAATAATTGGTGCAACCGTCCGTGCGTTCAGGGATCCTTGGGATGGCCCTACCCCATTATATGAGAAGGGCAGTGCTTAATTTGAGCTGGATCCTCCGGTACCTCTCAGTTTTGTAGTCTTTCGTTCCGGAACCCATTTGCCAGGATCAGGTAGCCTACCTCTTGTGGCAAGAAAAAATACTAATAAAAGCAATCAGAGTAATTACATTTAGATTCCTCTGTAATTGTCATGCCCACTAAAAAAAACGTAATGTGAAATGTGCATGATATTCTAAGAATTGGTTCATGTTGGGCCGTCCCGGGTTTATGGTTTGCGCAACATTGTAGCCTAGACCAAGGCGTGGCCATTGCTGTGGTGAGAGAGAGAAGCACGCCTGTATCTCTCACAGAAATACAATGACATTCACTTTCTATGATCTCTCTCCCTCTCTGTGCTGTTATAGACATAAGCCGGCAACTCTCTTCTCTCCAGCATTGCACTTCATCATTTATCTCCTAATAGAATAATAGCTGAGGGAAGTGTGCTGGAGGTGCTGCAGCACTCTGCAGTCTGTTTAGAAAGAAATTAAATAATTTCCAATACTACACCAGGAGTAAGCCTAGAACTTCGCCACAGAGGATCCATAGCTAATTTAAAAAAATAGCCTAGCTGCGGATTGTGTGTAGCCAAATCACAAGGCATGCCTAACGTGTGGCAAATCTGTCAGTTAACAGCATGCAGCCAACACAGGCGTTTCGCAAATATTTCTAATACAGTCGCTGGAAAACAGGTTGTAAAGCAAATGGATCCTGCTGAAAATAAAATACTAATTTATATTTAAGTCATTTAGCAGATGCTCTTATCCAGAGCGACTTACAAATTGGTACATTCAACTTAGGATAGCCAGTGGGACAACCACCACTGGGGGAGTGGGGGGTGTAGAAGGATTACTGTTATACTTTTCCAGGTATTCCTTAAAGAGGTAGGGGTTTCAAGTGTCTCCGGAAGGTGGTCAGTGACTCCGCTGTCCTGGCGCCGTGGGGGAGCTTGTTCCACCATTGGGGTGCCAGAGCAGTGAATAGCTTTGACTGAGCTGAGCGGGAACTGTGCTTCCGTAGAGGTAGGGGGGCTAGCAGGCCAGAGGTGGATGAGCGTAGTACCCTCTTATGGGTGTAGGGTCTGATCAGAGCCTGAAGGTAAGGAGGTGCCGTTCCCCTCACAGCTCCGTAGGCAAGCACCATGGTCTTGTAGTAGATGCGAGCTTCAACTGGAAGCCAGTGGAGTGTGCGGAGGAGCGGGGTGACATGAGAGAACTTGGGAAGGTTGAACACCAGACGGGCTGCAGCGTTCTGGATAAGTTGTAGGGGTTTAATGGCACAGGCAGGGAGCCAAGCCAACAGCGAGTTGCAGTAATCCAGACAGGAGATGACAACTGCCTGGATTAGGACCTGTGCCACTTCCTGTGTAAGGCAGGGTCGTACTCTGTGAATGTTGTAGAGCATGAACCTGCAGGATCGGGTCACCGCTTTGATGTCAGCGGAGAATGACAGGGTGTTGTCCAGGGTCACGCCAAGGTTCTTTGCACTCTGGGAGGAGGACACAATGGAGTTGTCAACCGTGATGGCGAGATCATGGAGCGGGCAGTCCTTCCCCGGGAGGAAAAGCAGCTCCGTCTTGCAGAGGTTCAGCTTGAGGTGGTGATCCGACATCCACACTGATATATCTGCCAGAGATGCAGAGAGATGCGATTCACCACCTGGTTATCAGAAAGGAGAAAATGAATTGTGTGTCGTCTGCGTAGCAATGATAGGAGAGACCATGTGAGGATATGACAGAGCCAAGTGACTTGGTGTATAGAGAGAATAGGAGAGGGCCTAGAACTGAGCCCTGGGGGACACCAGTGGTGAGAGCACGTGGTGCGGAGACAGATTCTCGCCACACCACCTGGTAGGAGCGACCTGTCAGGTAGGACGCAATCCAAGAGTGAGCGGCACCGGAGATGCCCAACTCGGAGAGGGTGGAGAGGAGGATCTGATGGTTCACAGTATCAAAGGCGGCAGATAGGTCTAGAAGGATAAGAGCAGAGGAGAGAGAGTTCGCTTTAGCAGAGCGGAGAGCCTCCGTGACACAGAGAAGAGCAGTCTCGGTTGAATGACAAGTCTTGAAACCTGACTGGTTTGGATCAATAAGGTCATTCTGAGAGAGATAGCAGGAGAGTTGGCTAAAGACGGCACGCTCAAGAGTTTGAGAGAAAAGAAAGAAGGGATACTGGTCTGTAGTTGTTGACATCGGAGGGATCGAGTGTAGGTTTTTTTGAGAAGGGGTGCAACTCTCGCTCTCTTGAAGACAGAAGGGACATAGCCAGCAGTTAAGGATGAGTTGATGAGCGAGGTGAGGTAAGGGAGAAGGTCTCCGGAAATTGTCTGGAGAAGAGAGGAGGGGATGAGGTCAAGCGGGCAGGTTGTTGGGCGGCTGGCCGTCACAAGTCGCAAGATTTCATCTGAAGAGAGAGGGGAGAAAGAAGTCAAAGTATAGGGTAGGGCAGTGTGAGCAGGAGCAGCGGTGTCATTTGACTTAACAAATGAGGATCGGATGTCGTCAACCTTCTTTTCAAAATGGTTGACGAAGTCATCCACAGAGAGGGAGGAGGGAGGAGGAGGAGGATTCAGCAGGGAGGAGAAGGTGGCAAAGAGCTTTCTAGGGTTAGATGCAGAGGCTTGAAATTTAGAGTGGTAGAAAGTGGCTTTAGCAGCAGAAACAGAGGAAGACAATGTAGAGAGGAGGGAGTGAAAAGATGACAGGTCGGCAGGGAGTCTAGTTTTCCTCCATTTCCGCTCGGCTGCCCGGAGCCCTGTTCTGTGAGCTCGCAATGAGTCGTCAAGCCACGGAGCAGGAGTGGAGGACCGAGCAGGCCGGGAGGATAGGGGACATAGAGAGTCAAAAGATGCAGAAAGGGAGGAGAGGAGGGTTGAGGAGGCAGAACAGGAGATTGGAGGGAGAAGGATTGAGCAGAGGGAAGAGGAGAGAGTAGCGGGAGAGAGCGAGCGAAGGTCGCGATGGCGCATTACCATCTGAGTAGGGGCAGAGTGAGTAGTGTTGGAGGAGAGTGAGAGAGAAAAGGATACAAAGTAGTGGTCGGAGACTTTGAGGGGAGTTGCAGTGAGATTAGTAGAAGAACAGCATCTAGTAAAGATGAGGTCAAGCGTATTGCCTGCCTTGTGAGTAGGGAGTAGGGGGGGGGGACGGTGAGAGGGTGAGGTCAAAAGAGGAGGAGTGGAAAGAAGGAGGCAGAGAGAAATTAGTCAAAGGTAGACGTAGGGAGGTTAAAGTCACCCAGAACTGTGAGGGGTGAGCCATCCTCAGGAAAGGAACTTATCAAGGAGTCAAGCTCATTGATGAACTCGCCAAGGGAACCTGGAAGGCTTCAGAAATGATACGGACGTTAAGCTTGAATGGGCTAGTGACTGTGACAGCATGTAATTCAAATGAGGAGATAGACAGATGGGTCAGGGGGAAAAAGAGAATGTCCACTTGGGAGAGATGAGGATTCCTGTGCCACCGCCGTGCTGACCAGATGCTCTCGGTGTATGCGAGAACACATGATCAGACGAGGAAAGAGCAGTTGGAGTAGCAGTGTTTTCTGTGGTAATCCATGTTTCCGTCAGCGCCAAGAAGTCGAGGGACTGGAGGGTAGCATAGGCTGAGAGGAACTGCCTTGTTGGCCGCAGAACGGCAGTTCTAGAGGCTGCCAGAGACCTGGAACTCCACGTGGGTCGTGCGCGCAGGTACCACCAGGTTAGTGGCAGCAGCCACGCGGTGTGAAGCGTTTGTATGGCCTGTGCAGAGAGGAGAGAACAGGGATAGACAGACACATAGTTGACAGGCTACAGAAAAGGCTACACTAATACAAAGGAGATCGGAATGATATTAACTAAACATCTGGGGAAGCGAGAGAGCGGGGCCTCCCTCACTAACCTTTCACTGAAACACTCAAATATAACTCTTCCAGCTTCCACTTTAGAAATTATAATTGTTGTAAACAATGTTTCCAGGAATAGACTAACTTAGTTTATTCAGCTAACTTGGTACAGTATTCTTCCGTGAAAACCGCCCAGGACACCGTATCATATGACGCCATAGCTAACTAGCATGCTAGCATCCAATAACACACGGTTTAGCACCAATACTTGGTTACAACAAACTACCAATAGATCATTCGTGTCCGTGTCTAATTCCTTTCATAACGCAGAAGTAATTAAACGTTGGCTAGCTAGCACAAAGTCAGTCATGCTAGCTACACAAGTGGACTACACATCTCGAATGTTCAGAAAGTGAAGCTTACGTTGCAAAATTCTCAATGACTAAAATGCTACAGTACTGCTAGCTGGTACTGTTGGCTAGCTAGCAGTGGCTGCGGTGTTGACTTTGTTTGAAAATGTAGCTGGCTAGCTAACCTTGATAGTATCTCTATACTACACCTTTATCTTTGATACAAAGACAACTATGTAGCTAGCTAACATTACACTAATCAAATCGTTCTGTTGTAATGTATTTAGTTGCTACAGTACTGCTAGCTGGTAATGTTGGCTAGCTAGCAGTGGCTGCGGTGTTGACTTTGTATGGAAAATGGCGTCGCTGCGAACGAATGTAGCTGGCTAGCTAACCTCGATAGTTAATCTATATTACACCTTTATCTTTGATACAAAGACAACAAAGACAACTATGTAGCTAGCTAACATTACACTAATCAAATCGTTCCGTTGTAATGTAATGTAATATTACCTGCGGAGCGAAAGTACAGCACGACTACTCACTCCAACTCCTCCTGTGTGTTACCAAGTTATCAACTTCCAAATAGGCCTATTGAGCGAACAGCATTGTTTTAAAAAGTAAAGCAAGAGAGAGATAAGCTTTTGGCCGGTGAGTGAGCTGCACATCATTGGGTGAGTCAGTGAAACTGGAAAGCTTTTTCAGGACAATATCTTCCTCCTCATATTGTACAATGTGTTTCTCTGCACACTTAGGGGCCTCGGTTATTGATGGATTCAAGACAAGGTCGTTTTAATTGATCTCAGATTCTCAGTGTCAAAGTAGCCTGTCATTTTGGTCATTTGTGAGGTATTAAAAAAGATACTGCGAAAGTCTCCAGTCATCTAAAAGGATGTAGAATTGCATGAAATCAATTTATAAAAAGAACACGTTTTTCCCAAACTCTAGGCTACAAAAAATATATTCCATGTGTGTAACTTCTGCAAGCAGCTCCACACCACTGCTCTATGCCCGTACGCGAAAGCCATGATAATGCATGCAATGCTTTGTTATAAAGATTGTTTGTTTTTATCCGTTCTGGTACCTCAGAGCCCCCCAGGTCACCCCCCTCTCGGGCTCACTTTTGGTTCCGGCGCCGCCCAATTTACAAATGAAGCACTGGAGAAGTGGGTAGCTGCCGCTGCCTCCTCCGGGACACTTCTCCTTTGCATAAAGTTAATCAGGCTGTTGATTGTGGCCTGTGGAATGTTGTCCCACTCCTCTTCAATGGCTGTGCAAAATTCCTGGATATTGGCGGGAACTGGAACAAGCTGTGGTACACGTCGATCCAGACCATCCCAACCATGCTCAAAGGGTGACATGTCTGGTGAGTTGGGACATTTTCAGCATGTTCGATTGTGTACAGATCCTTGCGACATGTGGTCGTGCATTATCATGCTGAAACACGAGGTGATGGAGGTGGATGAATGGCAGGACAATGGGCCTCAGGATCTTGTCATGGTATCTCTGTGCATTCAAACTGCCATCGATAAAATGCAATTGTGTTAGTTATCTGTAGCTTATGGCATCCCATACCATAACCCCGATACCACCATGGGGCACTCTGTTCACAACATTGACATCAGCAAACCGCACGCCCACACAACGCCATACACGGTGGTCAGCAGTTGTGAGGCTGGATGGGCATACTGCAAGATTCTCTGGAGGCAGCTAATGGTAGAGAAATTAACCTAACATTCTCTGGCAACAGCTCTGGTGGACATTCCTGCAGTCAGCATGCCAATTGCATGCTCCCTCCAAACTTGAGACATCTTTGGCATTGTTTTGTGTGGAAAAACTACACATTTTAGAGTGGCATTTTTGTATTTGTTAGGGATCCCCATTAGATGCTCCCAAGCACCTACTCAGCTACTCTTGTCCCCAGCACAAGGTGCACCTGTGTAATGATAATCATGCTATTTAATCAGCTTCTTGATATGCCACACCTGTCAGGTGGATGGATTATCTTGGCAAAGGAGAAATGCTCACTAACTGGGATGTAAACAAATTTGTGCACAACATTTTAGATATAAGTTTGTGTCTGGAACATTTCTGGGATCTTTTATTTCACCTCATGAAACATGGGACCAACACTTTACATGTTGCGTTTATATGTTTGTTCAGTGTATACAGTATTTCTAAAAAAAATCATACAAACTATCAATAACGAAATTTAAATTGAACTAAATCAGCCTGCTTTTCTGTTCTAATCAGGTCCCTACACAGGCACAGAAGGATCCTGTGAGGGCGGAACATTTTCTGGCAACAGTAGTCCTTGCAGGGCTTCTGCCGTGAAGTCTTGGAGGCCCAAAACGTCTCAGCTGCAGATATAATGATGTCTAGCTTCTTGGACTTCTTGTGCAGTACAATTAATAACTGTGGCTATAAATACTAAAAAATCCACCTTCAAAATAAGTGTATCCAGATCACTTGATTGACGTACAACATTTGCAACTGGTTGCAGTGCATCCACCGCCATATCTTCTTCAGAACTGTGGCCTCTTGCTACTATAACTCTCTTCACCGCCTCCACATAGGAGATTGGCTGTACAGCCCTGATCCTTGACACCTCAACCTCTTTCACCCTAACAGGGCACTCTGGGAATTCAGGAATATGACCCCCACCACAGTTACAACATTTTAAATTCACATGCTCTTCAATAACATATTCCTTCCGTCTGCAAACACTTGACATGTGTGCCAAACTTTTTACATTTCTTGCATTGCATCAGGTTTTACACAAACTCTCTTATGGGGTATATTATATATCCCAGCTTTACATAGGGTGGTAGATACTCTTCATCCAACATCAATAGTAAAGATAAACTTTGCTCCTTTTTCACATTCTCCATACGGGTCAAGCGACGTGCATTTGCATCCTTCTTCTTCTTTGGGATTTGGTTGGCGGAGTGCATCCAACTTTTAGGTGCATACACCGCCACCTACTGTTCTGGTGTGTGAGGCCATTCACAGCCTACACACATTAAATCCATTGATACGGTAATTAATACAAAATTGCCCTGCCAAGTATTAGCCCACTCTAAAAAATGTGAGGGAAAATGTTCTTGGTTCGTGCAGGTGACTGACCTTCTCAGACCAATTGGCAGTACGCCCAGAACATTGTTCTGGGAACCAAAAGGGATATCTCAGTTTCAAGGTCTCAGCTTGGAGAGAAGAAGCCTTGTGAGGTATTGGTCGGTCATATGCAGGAACCAAATGTTAATGATGAATTAATTATTAATAAAGCTAAAATCATGCAAATATAACTTGTCTGTGTAAGCAGTATATAGGACAACTAACGGGACTTCCCCGGCAGAGCTCCCGACCGACGTGTTCTATGGTGCTTTTATGTTTGTTGGAACCTCTCCAGCTTGCTGATAAAAAAAATGATTATTCATTTAAGTTTGACTTTCAGTCCCTTCGTGGCGATTTTCCACGACAAAAACCGACCACCCCATTCCACTATTTAACCCTATCTAGTCCTACGCCAGACCACTACCACTCAACACCCCCTGCAGCTGTTCTGCTGTAAATCCTCGCAATCCCAAGTAGTTCTCTGCCACTGCCACCACTGCCTCTATTTTCTGTGACTTTAGATCGATTTCTGCAGTACAATTGACAACCATTGCTATAAATGCTAAAACTCCCACCTTACTGAAGCACATATTCTTCCCATCACTCTCTCTTGGTCTCTGCCTACTCACAGGAATCCTCTCAAGATCCCTCACCCTGTACCCATCTTCCTCTACCACTCTCTTCACTGTATCTGCATACAACACTTTCTGTAATACTGTAACCCTGGCAACCTCAATCTGCCTTTCTTTCACCTGATACCTCAGCTCTCCAGCCCGTTAGCACCCCCACAACTAACACACAGAACTTTCTCCACCGATACCACTCACTACAAATCTCACTCCCACTGGGCCAGAATCATCCTTGGAACGAGGCCCGAACTCGGAGTTCCTCACCGCAGGTAATTCATCCTCACTCTCGCCAGGTTCCATCTCTGAGCTATTGGAGGACGTATCCCTCTTTATACACTAGACGATAACCTCCCTCACCACACTGCTTCCCTCTACACTCAGCTCCTTCTCAGCGGTCATCACTGCACCTGCCACCACAGTTAATTCATCCTCACTCTCGTCACGTTCACTTTCCTCCTGTAGCTCTTCTAAAAGTTCTGTGTGATCTTCCATTCCATATTCACTCAAAACATATTCCACTTTTCTCCTTTGTCCATGTCCACCATCTTCTCCTTCATCAGATCTTCCAGAAGGTTTGTGCATCCCCCACTGCAATCCCCCATTCCACTTTTTTTATTGATTTTATAACTGTGTAAATCTCTCTAGGACAAGGTGACTTTTATCAAAATATTTGCCTGTATTTACCCCTACAAAATTGAAATGGTAATTAGCTGCTAATGTGGCTATCATAAAGAACTACAAATGCTATTATATTCTGGACAAAATTGCTGAATCGAGTCAAAGGTAAGGATCTCTGGGTTAACTATCCAATGTTAGCTAAATTTAGTAATGAATAAATAGGCTACATTTATTTAAATGGTCAATTCTGTGAACTGTCTTGTGCAAGTTTTAAATGGACACAATACCTGTTAGCAAAGGTGTCAGCTAGAGATGACGTGCAGGAGATTGCAGTGATTTGTTGTTTTGCATGATGTCTACTTTGATGATAATTAGCGTTTTATAATCTGAGAGGAAATAGAGCCGAATATGTTGCTAAAAGTCACGCCAGGTTAAGCCTACACAAAACACAGCCCTTATTTTAAGTGTTTCTAAAATGAATAAAAATGAACCTTGGAGGACTCAGAACCCGAGTAAAAGGGAGTATTCATGTTACTCGTCAACATTTAAATCATATTCTCATGTAGACTACTTTTTAGTTTCTTGCATATTGCTTCCCAATGTAGCAGGAAGTGGATATGATACTATTGTTTTGAATGGCCAGTAAAGGGTCTGAATACTAATGTAAATATGATTGTTCAGTTGTTGTTGTTTTTGCTTTGTCATTATGGGGTATTGTGTGTAGATTGATGAGTGAAAAAAACAATTTAATCAATTTTACAATAAGGCTGTAACGTAACAAAATGTCGAAAAAGTCAAGGGGTCTGAATACTTTCCGAATGCACTGTATATAGACAGGTGTGTGCCTTTCCAAATCATGTCCAACAAACTTAGTTAGATAGAACCTGCTCTTACCCTGAGAAACAGATTTCCCAATCTTCTCCTCCTCTTCTTCATCTTTAATGTTGACATTCAGCTCCAGTGTTTGACTGCAGTCTTCCAGCTTCACTGATGCCATCTCTGGATATTGCGATGCAAACTGGGCTCCACTGTCACAATCAGGACCCAGTGACTGTAGGTTTGGACTGTAGGAGGAAGGAGAGAGACAGGCTGGGTTTCTCCTCACTGTTGATGTTACCGGCCTCAGACTTAATCTGAATCGGCCAGTAGTAATATAGAGAGCACAGACACAAAAGTTAGTGTTGACAGTTCTGGCACTTTCTTTATTCTCTAAAGATATTTTCACTTTTTTCTTGTTCAATTATCTAATTCAGTGTTTGACTTGGACTGAAATAGGTGCCAATACTCATTTTGGGTGCCGGTACTGTTTATATTAAGGTGCAGGAGCTCCACAATACTTTTGAGCTAATACCTAACCTATAGCAGATAAATGCGTAAATGACTCAAAAACCATTTAGTACAAGGTTACAGTTTGTTTTAGACAGCACTATGTACTATTTTCCTGAATAACCTTGCCTTGCCACATTAGACACAAAGTACCCACTTTAAATTAGGCTACACAATGTAAGTGTACTTAACCTATAGTAGATTTCCCAAATTCACATAAATGACTTAAAAACCATGTAGTAAAGTTACTGTATGTTTTAGGCAGCACTATGTACTATGTTCCTGAATAACCTTGTCTTCACTGTATTACTTCAATCAAAAAACAATTGTATTTCCTGTTCACACCATAGCAACATTTATTGATAAAGACAGAAACAACAGAATGTGTCTGAATATTAGTACACATGTAGAAAACTGTAGTGCGACCGTGAAATTGTCTCTGATGCACCCGCACTGTCCTCACTGAAGTCTGTTGACGCTGACCGAGAGTAGCCGCCATTATACCAGCTTGGGAATTTTACACAAAACCAATAATATGCAAAACGAACTCAAAATCTCAAATAAATTGATTATTTATTAAACTAACATGAGAAAATAATGTACATTCACTCAGACAAACCCAACATATCTAGCTATGTGACTTGTAAAATAGTTTTTATCACGTTCTTTCACTCACTCGGTTTGACACAAAAATAACACATCAAACCTTTAACAAACATGATAATACATTAACGGATGTGTTAACTAGCATGGTATGTTCTTTCGACATTAGAAAGTTTAAACGTGCTATTACATACCTCTAGTAATAAATAGAAACGGACACAAAGGTTATCTTCTTGACTGCACAGTTCAGACGCTTTCTTTATTGTGAAGAATGGCGCCCGCATGCCCGGAACTTCCTGTTCCCCCACTACTAACGGTCCGTGCATTCCGAGATCAGATTACAACATTTCATTAAATTACAAAAAAAAAGTGTAAACTGTAGCAATTTATTTCCCTTTATAGTTTATTAGCCTAAGCATAACCTTCATCCACATAATTTCTCTCGGATTGGAACCGGTTCAGGGAAAGATCTATACTTTTTAGGAACAGCACAGTTATTTTAAAAGCATGGAATCATCTCCATGCTTATTTTCCTTTCCGGGTATTTTTCTCCAGTCCCATTTGTCCGGGTTAGGGGAGGGTTTGGCCAGCCGGAATGTCCTTGTCCCCATCACACTGTTACGTACGAAAGTTACGTTACCAGAAACTGCATTTTATGGGGCTCTCAACGTACTTTCTGACGTTTAGCAACATTATGAGGTTGACTTAAAAATACACATATTTAACGGTTTAGTCACCTCAACTTGCTCAATTTCCACATTATTTTTTACAAGATTTAGTTGAGGTTTAGGGTTTAGTGAATGATTTGTCCCAATTACAATGCTTCTAGTTTTAGAAATATTTAGGACTAACTTATTCCTTTCCACCCACTCTAAAGCTAACTGCAACTCTTTGTTAAGTTAAGTGTTGCAGTAATTTCAGTCGCTGTAGTAGCTGACATGTATAGTGTTGAGTCATCCGCATACATAGACACTTGTATTAGATCTGTTTTCGTAAACTCAACCAAGTTAACCCAGATGGGATGCTTTATTTTGGAGGCAAGTGCTAGCAACAACATTGACTGGAGATATATTTTGAACAGTGCACATTCATGTTTAAGTAAAATATTTTTTATTTTACCAGGTAAGTTGACTGAGAACACATTCTCATTTACAGCAACAACCTGTGAAATAGTTACAGCGGAGAGGATGGGGGATGAATGAGCCGATTGGAAGCTAGGGATGATTAGGTGGCCATGATGGTATGAGGGCCAGATTGGGAATTCAGCCAGGACACTGGGGTTAACACCCCTACTCTTACGATAAGTGGCCTGGGATCTTTAATGACCGCAGACAGTCAGGGCACCCGTTTCACGTCCCATCTGAAAGACGGCACACAGGGCAATGTCCCCAATCACTGCATTGGGGTGTTATTTTTTTTGACCAGAGGAAAGAGTGCTTCCTGCTGGCCCTTCAACACCACTTCCAGCAGCAGCTGGTCTCCCATCCAGGGACCGACCAGGACCAACCCTGCTTAGCTTCAGAGAATAGCTAGCAGTGTGATGCAGGGGAGTATATTGCTGGCAAATATTAATTAGAGCCTATTGAGCATAGGCTATAATATCTCAGACACCCAGAGCATCCACAAGGGATCCCAACCTTTGTCACAGTTGTTAATAAATCGGAATCACAGACCACAATTACTACCAGGTACATGTTATTACATTGTAACTATGTGTCATTACAGTTAACTACAATACTTGTTTACAGTGTAGTTACACATGTAATTACACTGTAATAAGGACCCCATAAAAGGAAGTGTTACCGGCATCTCTTCTTTATGTATACGTTGATGTGCTTTAAGAAACCCTAGAGCACACCTGTGGAAATCAAATTAGCATCATAATAACAATCCCCATCAAAATCTGTCTGTTTAAGCTAGAGATGTATTTTTTGCATGGGCTGCGTCTCAATCCACCACATCCTCTGAGGTCGGCCTTCCTCATCTGCGGTGGAAGAACTACAGTGTTGTTTGTCAGACCAGGAGACTTCTGTCTGTAGCGTCCGAGAAGTTTGGCCTACACATCTAAAGGTGAGACTCACCAACAAGTTAATGTCTGTTGTTTCGCTCTAGGACGCCTACAAGTGTCTGAAGGTAGCAGGTACCAGTTTAAAACATTTGTGGAAGTAAATATTGAATATGTTTGACTTATCTTTCTTAATATAGAACAGAAACTTAAAAACCAACTTCCCTTTGAAAATGATTAGCAATGTCATCCACCACTCACTATCACAAGGGTTAGCAAATGTCAGGGTCAATTCCATTTTAATTACAGTCAATTCACAAAGTAACCCAAATTCCAATTCCACATTTTCCTCATTAATTTACAGATGGATACACTGCTGATTGGCAATGATGTTTAGATATCCTGTGGCATTCAAAAGTTGCTGCACTTTTATCAAGAGAACCAATAGGTGCCATGAAAACATACCATCACCACCAGCCTGAAACACTGACACACAGCATGGATGCATGTACTCATGTTTTTTTCCCATACCCTAGTCCTCCCATCAGTACGAAACTCATCAAATCAGGCAATGCTTTTCAAATTCTCCAGTGTCCAGTGTTTTCATTCCATAGCCCACTGCAACTGCAGTTTCTTGCTGAAAGCTAATGGGGATTTATAATAAATACACAAAAACGACATTATTAAGGATCATAGCGTTCAGTCAATATCATGGAAATAGCTGGTGTCCATAATGTTTTGTACACACAGTGTATGTTGTGTCTAACAGCTCATTCCCACAGAAAACTGCAGAAGGAATCAGTACCACCCAGTCAACCATCAGACTCCATTGTGAGACGCCTCAAAGAGGATATTCAACCCTAAGGGCAAATCCAAGGTCATCTCAATATCTTTACAGTAGAAGCTATCTAAGCACAGCAAAACTGACAAGGTGAACACTGATCAGTAAAGTAAAGAGATGCTAACATTCTATAACGCTCCCTTACCTCTGCACAGTTCTCTAACAGTGAGAAACAATAGGATTACACTAGTGTCCTACGCTTTCTTCATTTGATCCAATTAACTGTTACCACTTCTTTTATGAGATGAGAATTAAGTGGAGTGACTAATCTTAGCTGGTCTGAGAGAACTGATGAGGATTTCACCTTTATACATTGGTGTCTTTTTAAATGGCCCAATCTGTAGAATCTCTTCTCACAGTCAGTGCAGTGATGAGGCTTCTCTCCAGTGTGTATCCGTTGGTGTGTTTTTACATTGCCCAAATCAGGATAAACTCTTGCCACATTAAGATCAGTGGTAAGGCTTATCTCCTTTATGTTTACCTTAGTTTCTTTTTAAGGTGCCCATTTGAGCAAAACTCTTTCCACAGTCAGAGCAGGAGTAAGGCTTCTCTCCTGTGTGTGTTCTCTGATGACCTTTTAGCCCAGTTGATGTTGTGAAGCATTTTACACAGTCAGAGCAGGAGTAAGGCTTCTCTCCTGTGTGTGTTCTCTGATGAACTTTTAGCCCAGTTGATGTTCTGAAGCATTTTACACAATCAGAGCAGGAGTAAGGCTTCTCTCCTGTGTGTATACGTTCATGTGTTTTTAAGTGGCCCAGTCGAGAGAAACTCTTTCCACAGTCAGAGCAGGAGTAAGGCTTCTCTCCTGTGTGCACTCTCTGATGAACTGTCAGAGCCTTTGATGTTGTGAAATTCTTCCCACAGTCAGTACAGGAATACAGATTCTCTCCTGTGTGTATTTTTAGGTGTATTTTTAACTTTGATAGAATTGAAAAACTCTCCTCACAATGTGGGCAGTGGTGAGACCTCTTAGCTCTGTGATCTTCCTGCTGTTGCTCGCTGGATGTAGAGAATGTCTCAACATGGTCTCCTGTGTGAACAACATCAGAAGAACCAATCAGTTGGTGGATTATACATGTCAATCAAATATATTTTATGAAGCCCTTTTTACAACAGAAGTTGTCACAAAGTGCTTTACAGAAACCCAGCCTAAAACCTCAAAGAGCAAGAAATGCAGATGTAGAAGCCATATCATCCTCCACTCACTATCACAAGGGTTAGTGTCATCCTCCACTCACTATCACAAGGGTTAGTAACTACACACTCATTTCATAGAACTTTAAAACATTGCCAGTTTGTCTACTTGACTTCTTTAGTCTACTCTCTGATCACTCCAGATAGACCAGTGAATAAAACACATGCTGGCAATACTGGTGTAAAACCATGCAAGGGTCAGTAGCACAAAATAACATCTAACTTCTCATTGAAACAGTTCATCATGAAACAGTTCTACTGCAACTTTTCATGCACAGTGGGAAGTTGGAATGAATAACACAAACTTAGTTAGATAGAACCTGCTCTTACCATGAGAAACATATTTCCCAATCTTCTCCTCCTCTTCTTCATCTTTAATGTTGACATTCAGCACCAGTGTTTGACTGCAGTCTTCCAGCTTCACTGATGCCATCTCTGGATCCTGCTTAGCAAACTGGGCTCCACTGTCACAATCAGGACCCAGTGAATGTAGGTTTGGACTCAGTGTGGAAGGAGAGAGGCAGGCTGGGTTTGTCCTCACTGTTGATGTTACCGGCCTCATACTTAATTCTAGTCGTCCTGTATTAATAAAGAGAAACAGACACAAAAGTTAGTCTTGACAGTTCTGGCACTTTCTTTATTCTCTACAAATATACTAAATTACTTCTTGTTAAATCATCTAATTCAGTGCTTGACTTGGACTGAAATAGGTGCCGGTACTCATTTTGGGTGTTTATATTAAAGTGCAGGAGCTCCACAATACTTTTGAGCTAATACCTAACCTATAGTAGATAAATGCTTTGCTGATTTTTGGTTCCAACCGCAGTGTCTTTGTGACACACAGAGTAGGTGAACAGATGATCTCTACATGTGTGCTTCCCACCGTGAAGCATGGAGGAGGAGGTGTGATGGTGCTTTGCTGGTGATTTATTTAGAATTCAAGGCACACTTAACCAGCATGGCTACCACAGCAGTCTGCAGCGATACACCATCCCATCTGGTTTGTGCATAGTGGGATTATTTGTTTTTCAACAGGACAATGACCCAACACACCTCCAGACTGTGTAAGGGCTATTTGACCAAGAAGGAGAGTGATGGAGTGCTGCATCAGATGGCCTGGCCTCCACAATCAACCGACCTCAACCCAATTGAGATGGTTTGGGATGAGTTGGCCACAGAGTGAAGGAAAAGCAGCCAACAAGTGCTATGCTGTGAACTTCTTCAAGATTATTGGAAAAGCATTCCAGGTGAAGCTGGTTGAGAGAATGCCAAGAGTGTGCAAATCTGTCATCAAGGCAAAAATCTAAAATATATTTTGATTTGTTTAACACTTATGGTTACTACATGATTCCATATGTGTTATTTTATAGTTTAGATGTCTTCACCATTATTCTACAATGTAGAAAAGTGTAAACAATTAAGAAAAACCCTTAAATGAGTAGGTGTGTCCAAACGTTTGACTGGTGCTGTATATTTGCCACTGCTTGACTAAAAAAAAGACAACTTAGTTAGATAGAACCTGCTCTTACCATGAGAAACAGATTTCCCAATCTTCTCCTCCTCTTCTTCATCTTTAATGTTGACATTCAGCTCCAGTGTTTGACTGCAGTCTTCCAGCTTCACTGATGCCATCTCTGGATCCTGCAGTGCAAACTGGGCTCCACTGTCACAATCAGGACCCAGTGACTGTAGGTTTAGACTCAGTGTGGAAGGAGAGAGGCAGGCTGGATTTGTCCTCACTATTGATGTTACCGGCCTCAGACTTCAATCGGAGTCGTCCAGTAGTAATAAAGAGAAACGGACACAAAAGTTAGACTTGACAGTTCTGGCACTTTGTTTATTCTCAAAAAATATATTAGATCAGGTAGCTAAGCATTGACAACAAACCATTTATTAATTTCACATTAGACACAAATTGCACACTTTAAATTAAACAACGTAAGTGCACTTAACCTATAGTAGATTTCAGAAATTCACATAATTGACTCAAAAACCATTTAGTACAAGGTTGCAGTTTGTTTTAGGCAGCACAATGTAATATTTTCCTGAATAACGTTGTCTTCACTGTATTATTTCAATCAAAAAACAATTGTATTTATTTATAGGTATAACTTCACAAGCCCTTAATTCATTAGATTACCTCGCATTTAATTTAACTGTACAACACTTACTTAGAGAAAAACAAAATTGAGATATCTTGAATCACCCATACGTTTGAAAAAACTCAAGATACAGCTGTATGATTTGTAGTCCATATCGCCCCGCCCTAACAGAGTACATTAAAGTTACAGTACGTTATACTGTACTATTGCACTGTACTGAACTAAAACGTCTTTCCTGTACTCTGCTGTACTGTACTTTCCAATCTTGTGAAACAGTAGCTATGTTTCCAATAACTTGTCCAGTGATCTTTTTCTGGACATTTAGAAAAAGTTTGCATAGAAAATAGATACGACAATTGCCCTCTAGGGTGTGTTTCCATGTAACTATCTTGTGTCGATAAAAACAGCTGGACGTAATGACTCACCATGTAACGTCAAAATGATTTGGCAATAATCATTTATTTAAAAAACACTGTTTCAATCCTCACTTGTCAGAATAAAGAAACTTTGACAAAAGAAAAACCCACCCGTCCAATGAGCTTTAGAACATTTCTCCTATATCTGCCGTCTCCATTACACACGTCGCAAAGATTATTTTAGCAACATTGCTTTTGTCGAATGCAGCTGGGTCAATGGAAACCTGCCTAATGTCTGAGTGATTGATTCAGATTTGGTCCGGTCTAATGTTTGACCCAAGTCAGTTAAGAACAAATTCTAATTTACAATGATGGCCTACCCCGGCCAAACCTTAACCCGAACGACGCCCACTATGGGACTCCTAATCACAGCCGGATAATGATACAGCCTGGAATCAAACCAGGCTCTGTAGTGACAGATGCAGTGCCTTAGACCGCTGCGCCACTCGGGAGCCCTGTGACTAATCATTTTGTCTATTTAAGCTCTGAAAAGGCCTATCAGCTACTCAACTTTATTAGGAGTTATCCTGAGCCTATTTGCAATGAGAATCAATGCATTTGCACAGCGGGAAATGTAGAAGTATTTAATTTTTTGCTATGATCATCTCGTCGAAAATTTACAGAGACAAACTTGAAACCACTGATTATGATGACAATTTAGCTGACGGGGTTAAACTCCCGGACAACAGTGGTTTCAGAGTCCTACAATAGTGAAGACGCTAATATTTGTGTAAAGTCTACATAGTTGTGTTCTGTGGGTGTCACTGAGTAGGCTGAACAATACATAGGTAGGGCTGTACAGTGCAATATGAATGTCCAATACAAACAAAAGAAACAGCATACTCAACTGGCGTAACGCGGTAAGGGACCAAGGACGCGGTCGATATGGACTACGGGTCCCAAAATAATTATATAATAACTGTTTTGGTTGGGCTTCAACCCCTGGTATCATATAAACACACATAAGACATGGAAACATGTAGAATTGCTTAAAAACAGCAACAACAAAAAATCTCAGCCCTGTCGTAAAATGTGTAGAATTGCGGGATATTAGCTTTAAAACTGCTAAATGTTCTCTCCGCCAACAAGAGGGTTGTGAACAGTTTGGGGTCACAAGTTGGGGGTTTGTTACTACGCCAATAAATGACAATATCCATCCGGACCTTTGCCACCTAGGGAATTTGTTTGACCGGACCTTCTCAAATAGTACTGGAGTACCCCTGCAATAGACTGACTGGGAATGTGACAACGTTTGACATGAATCAAATATTTTGTATCAGTTTGCATCACTTTCAATGAGGGCCTTTTATTTTGAGGGGGAACCGCAAATTCCACTATTGTGGTTAATCGTTATTATGACTAGCTTCACATACGTAGGGACAAGCGGGTACCAGGGCTGCGTCCAGCAGGAGGACGGAGACGTTGGCCACGATCAGACACAAATGTATTATGTAGAACAAACATGCCTCTGATTCTAAGGAATCATGTCAGTTCTATTCAGGGCATTTCTATCTGCAACTTTCCTAAACGTTTTTGTACTGAACATGCCCAGGCGAAACGCACTGACCTATATACGAACCTGGAAAGCCTCACAAATGAAAACGTGTAATGGACGCCGCGCCGTGTGCTTGTAAAATATATTTTATCACGTTCTTCAATCACTCAGATTGACACAAACATTACACAAAACCTTTCCCTTAATGTGATAATACCTTGACTGATTTGTTATCTAACATGTTATGACGTTATTTCGATATTAGACAGTTTAAACGTGCTATTACATACCTGTAGTAATAAAGAGAAACGGAAAGCACAGTCCTGTCGTTTTCTTTGTTCTTAAGAATGTTGCGCGCCTCCCCGGAAGTTCCCCACTACCACAGAGCAACAGCGACATCTTCTCTTCTTCTGTGGGTTTTATGACAGACTACTTCCAAAAGTTGCATTGCCGCCACCAACTGGACGGTTTGAAACCACAAAATAAATAAAATAAAAAATACATCCATACTTAGTGATACTTACTTACTCCACCCTAATAAAAAAAAGTACATTGCCAAAACAAAGAAAAGTCCCATTTCTTCCTTCCTTTAAATCTCCATATCTCCCTTCTCAGTCTCTAGGACCTGAGTTGGTGGTACGGCTTTTGACAATATTCCATGTAACTCTTTTGCCGCGAAATCTTTCAGCCCCAGGAACCGTTCTGCCGCAACCACAATGATTTCTATCTTCCTAGATCTTTTCTCCACCTTGGCAGTGCCGTTAATCACCATTGCAATAAAGGCCACAAAGTCCACCTTTTTAACCTTTAAAATGTCAGGACCATCTTGTTGAAAGGCAACCCCTGCAGCTTGCATTGAAGGCTTATCCACCACAATTATATTTACTGTAAAGATAACCCCCAACAACTACAATGATTCAGTAGATCAGTAATGTTACAGTACTCTAGCATGTCTCACAGCTGCTTATGCTGACAAAACATGTTAGTGAATAGGTCAGATTTAGCTTCGTGATGCTCATTTAAACTTCCTGTCTTGTTCAGCTTCAGAAAAACAGTAAATATGTCACTTCAAACATCGTTTTTTGGTAATTCATTACACAAAAGAGACGAGCTTGACTAGTACAAATTCATATACAGTGGGGGAAAAAATATTTAGTCAGCCACCAATTGTGCAAGTTCTCCCACTTAAAAAGATGAGAGAGGTCTGTAATTTTCATCATAGGTACACGTCAACTATGACAGACAAATTGAGGAAATAAATTCCAGAAAATCACATTGTAGGATTTTTAATGAATTTATTTGCAAATTATGGTGGAAAATAAGTATTTGGTCACCTACAAACAAGCAAGATTTCTGGCTCTCACAGACCTGTAACTTCTTCTTTAAGAGACTCCTCTGTCCACCACTCGTTACCTGTATTAATGGCACTTGTTTGAACTTATCAGTATAAAAGACACCTGTCCACAACCTCAAACAGTCACACTCCAAACTCCACTATGGCCAAGACCAAAGAGCTGTCAAAGGACACCAGAAACAAAATTGTAGACCTGCACCAGGCTGGGAAGACTGAATCTGCAATAGGTAAGCAGCTTGGTTTGAAGAAATCAACTGTGGGAGCAATTATTAAGAAATGGAAGACAAACAAGACCACTGATAATCTCCCTCGATCTGGGGCTCCACGCAAGATCTCACCCCGTGGAGTCAAAATGATCACAAGAACGATCAAAAATCCCGGGGGGACCTAGTGAATGACCTGCAGAGAGCTGGGACCAAAGTAACAAAGCCTACCATCAGTAACACACTACGCCGCCAGGGACTCAAATCCTGCAGTGCCAGACGTGTCCCCCTGCTTAAGCCAGTACATGTCCAGGCCCGTCTGAAGTTTGCTAGAGTGCATTTGGATGATCCAGAAGAGGATTGGGAGAATGTCATATGGTCAGATGAAACCAAAATATAACTTTTTGGTAAAAACTCAACTCGTCGTGTTTGGAGGACAAAGAATGCTGAGTTGCATCCAAAGAACACCATACCTACTGTGAAGCATGGGGGTGGAAACATCATGCTTTGGGGCTGTTTTTCTGCAAAGGGACCAGGACAACTGATCCGTGTAAAGGAAAGAATGAATGGGGCCATGTATCGTGAGATTTTGAGTGAAAACCTCCTTCCATCAGCAAGGGCATTGAAGATGAAACGTGGCTGGGTCTTTCAGCATGACAATGATCCCAAACACACCGCCCGGGCAACGAAGGAGTGGCTTCGTAAGAAGCATTTCAAGGTCCTGGAGTGGCCTAGCCAGTCTCCAGATCTCAACCCCATAGAAAATCTTTGGAGGGAGTTGAAAGTCTGTGTTGCCCAGCGACAGCCCCAAAACATCACTGCTCTAGAGGAGATCTGCATGGAGGAATGGGTCAAAATACCAGCAACAGTGTGTGAAAACCTTGTGAAGACTTACAGAAAACGTTTGACCTGTGTCATTGCCAACAAAGGGTATATAACAAAGTATTGAGAAACTTTTGTTATTGACCAAATACTTATTTTCCACCATAATTTGCAAATAAATTCATTAAAAATCCTACAATGTGATTTTCTGGATTTTTTTTCCTCATTTTGTCTGTCATAGTTGACGTGTACCTATGATGAAAATTACAGGCCTCTCTCATCTTTTTAAGTGGGAGAACTTGCACAATTAGTGGCTGACTAAATAATTTTTTCCCCCACTGTACATATACAGTGGCTTGCGAAAGTATTCAACCCCCTTGGCATTTTTCTTATTTTGTTGCCTTACAACCTGGAATTAAAATTGATTTTTTTGGGGGGGGTTGTATCATTTTATTTACACAACATGCCTACCACTTTGAAGATTCATAATTGTTTTTATTGTGAAACAACGCACTTGAGCGTGCATAACTATTCACGCATAACTATTCACTTCACCAATTTGGACTATTTTGTGTATGTCCATTACATGAAATCCAAATAAAGATCAATTTAAATTACAGGTTGTAATGCAACAAAATAGGAAAAACGCCAAGTGGGATGAATACTTTTGCAAGGTACAGTCACATCATCCACAGTAGTGAAAGTCTACACACCCCTTTACATTTTTGCTAGCTTAAATCTTAGAGATTAAATGTAGTTTTTATCCTGCCGACCTACAAAAACTATCCCACATTTTCAGTGTAAGAAAATTGTAGAACAATTTTCCTTCTAAAGATATCCAGTAGTTTTGATTACATATATTTTCACACCCCATGAAACAGTTCTACAGCAACTTTAAATGTGTGTTGTGGCTTGTAAGTAGCTAGCTAGCGATTTATACACTAGATCTAATATGGAAGAACTGAATACAACCATAAGAACCATTCATACTGTCAGATCTAATATGGAAGAACTGAATACAACCATAAGAACCATTCATACTGTCAGATCTAATATGGAAGAACTGAATACAACCATAAGAACCATTCATACTGTCAGATCTAATATGGAATAACTGAATACAACCATAAGAACCATTCATACTGTCAGATCTAATATGGAAGAACTGAATACAACCATAAGAACCATTCATACTGTCAGATCTAATATGGAAGAACTGAATACAACCATAAGAACCATTCATACTGTCAGATCTAATATGGAAGAACTGAATACAACCATAAGAACCATTCATACTGTCAGATCTAATATGGAATAACTGAATACAACCATAAGAACCATTCATACTGTCAGATCTAATATGGAAGAACTGAATACAACCATAAGAACCATTCATACTGTCAGATCTAATATGGAAGAACTGAATACAAAAGAGAAGGAGAGGTTGACTAGTACAAATGCATGTACAAACATTTTGTTGGCAGATCAGTGCAGTTTTCCAATCATATTCATCATCAGTTTTTTTGTAAGATTTTAACTCTACAAAAATATAAACACAACATTCAACTATTTGACTAGGGTAAAGTTCATATAAGGAAATCAGTCAATTGAAATACATTCATTAGGCCCTAATCTATGGATTTCACATGACAGGGGCCCACCCATCAGCCAATAAGAATACATTTTTCCCCACTAAAGGGCTTTATTACAGATATAAATACTCCTCAGTTTCATCAGCTGTCCGGGTGGCTGGTCTCAGATGATCCTGCAGGTGAAGAAGTCACATGTGGAGGTCCTGGGCTTGCATGGTTACACATGGTCTGTGGCTGTGAAGCCAGTTGGACGTTCTGCCAAATTCTCGGTAGAGAAATTTACATTAAATTCTCTGGCAACAGCTCGTGAACATTCCTGCAGTCAGCATGCCAATTGTGCACTCCCTCAAAATGTAGACATCTGTGGCATTGTGTTGTGTGACAAAACTGCACATTTCAGAGTGGCCTTTTATTGTACCCAGCACAAGGTGCACCTGTGTAATGATCATGCTGTTTAATCAGCTTCTTGATATGCCACAACTGTCAGGTGGATTGATTATCTTGGCAAAGGAGAAATGCTCACTAACAGAGATGGAAACAAATTTGTTTACCAAATTTGAGAGAAATACGTTTTTGTGCGTATGGAAAATATCCGGCATCTTTTATTTCAGCTCATGAAACATGGGACCAACACTTTACATGTCAAGTTTATATATTTTTTCAGTATAGTTTTAGAAGACAATTAACTAAATACGTAGTCATTTAATTTTTTGTCACATGCTTGATAAACAACAGGTGTAAACTAACAGTGAAATGTTGACCAACAATGGAGAACACAATACAACAATTATAATAATAGGAAAAAAGATTGTAGCACAAGGAATTAATACATGATAAGCAATGGTAGCTTGACTATTATACATGGGGTGCCAATACCTAGTCAATGGTAGCTTGGCTATATACATGGGGTGCCAATACCTAGTCAATGATAGCTTGGCTATATACATGGGGTGCCAATACCTAGTCAATGGTAGCTTGGCAATATACATTGATGCCAATTCCTAGTCAATGGTAGCTTGGCTATATACATGGGGTGCCAATACCTAGTAAATGATAGCTTGGCTATATACAGTGCAATCTGAAAGTATTCAGACCCCTTGACTTTTTCCACATTTTATTACGTTACAGCCATATTCTAAAATTGATTAAATAGTTTTTTTCCCTCAATCTACACACAATACCCCATAATGTCAAAGCAAAAGACAGGTTTTTAGACATTTTTTAACACCTTTGGCAGCGATTACAGCATCGAGTCTTCTTGGGTATGACGGTACAAGCTTGGCACACCTGTATTTGGGGAGTTTCATCCATTCTTCTCTGCAGATCCTCTTAAGCTCTATCAGGTTGGATGGGGAGAGTTGCTGCACAGCTATTTTCTGGTCTCTCCAGAGATGTTCAATCGGGTTCAAGTCTGGGCTCTGGCTGGGCCAGGTGAACCTTCGCCCCAGTCTGAAGTCCTGAGCGCTCTTGAGCAGGTTTTCATCAAGAATCTCTCTGTACTTTGCTCCGTTCATTATTCCGTCGATCCTGACTAGTCTCCCAGTCCCTGCCTCTGAAAAACATCCGCACAGCATGATACTGCCACGACCATGCTTCACCGTAGGCATGGTGCCAGGTTTCCTCCAGACGTGATGCTTGGCATTCAGGCCAAAGAGTTCAATCTTGGTAACATCAGACCAGAGAATCTTGTTTCTGACGGTCAGAGTCCTTTAGGTGCCTCTTGGCAAACTCCAAGCGGGCTGAAATCTGGAGCTCTGTCAAAGTGATCATCGGGTTCTTGGTCACCTCCCTGATCAAGGCCCTTCTCCCCCGATTGCTCAGTTTGGCCGGCCGGACAGATCTAGGAAGAGTCTTGGTGGTTTCAAACTTCTTCCATTTAAGAATAGAGGAGGACAATATGTGCTTGGGGACCTTCAATGCTGCAGACATTTTTTGGTACCCTTCCCCAGATCTGTGCCTCATCACAATCCTGTCACGGATCTCTACGGACAATTCCTTCGACCTCATGGCTTGGTTTTTGCTCTGACATGCAATGTCAACTGTGGGATGTTATATAGACAAGTGTGTGCCTTTTCAAACCATGTCCAATCAATTGAATTTCTCAGGTGGACGCCAATCAAGTTGTAGAAACATCTCAAGGAAGATCAATGGAAACAGGATGCACCTGAGCAAAATTTCGGAATTCATAGCAAAGGGTCTGGAATACTTATGTAAATAAGGTATCCTTTTTTTATTTTATTAGCAAAAATGTCTAAACCTGTTTTTGCTTTGTCATTATGGGGTATTGTGTGTAGATTGATGAGAGATTACATAAGAAAAAAAATTCTGAATACTTTCAGAATGCACTGTATAGACTCTAACTATTTCACTTTAAACACTTTGTTATATTTATGCACAAGAGAAGAAGAGGTTCCAATGATGTACAAACATGATTTTTCATGACATATTTGTAATTTAGCAGATGCTCTTCTCCAGAGCGACTTATAGGACCAATTGGGGTTAATTGCCTTGCTTAAGGCCACAATGACAGATTTTTGACCTAGTTGGCTCAAGATTCAAACCAGCGACCTTTCAGTTACTGGCCCAACACTATTAACCACTAGGCTATGTGTTAAATACATAACACATTACGTGACATAAGTCGAATACAGAACACTTGAAACATTACAGGACATTTTTCATGATGGAAATTGAAATATTAAAATGTGATAAAATTTAAAAAAGCAGTGGGTAGAGTGGCGTTTCGCAGGCGGTTTGTACGGGCAGTTATACAGGACAGTTTGTGGCTGTTTCTCAGGAGCCTGGTGGTGCGCAGTTACCTCTTCTTGGAGGGAGCAGGTCATTCGGTGGATGGTCAAGAGTGTGCATGTCCTTCACCAGGTGCACTGCAGCCTGTTCTCGCCTGCTCTGCAGTGACGGGAGCTGTGGTTGGACTGCTCCACCTCTGGAGATGATCCTCAAGGCCCTCCTCTGCACCCTGTCTAGTTGGGCCTGCTGCTTTTTACTGCATCCAACTAACAGCACTCGTATTCCAGAACAGTCAAAAAGGCGATCCGAGGCCTTTCTCACTGGCTGCTCCACATGTCACCACTGAGGTTAGAGTCTAGATTAAAATCAAGATACTTGGTTGTTGTTACCACTGGTACTTCCTGTCCTCCTAGGATTAGTGGTGCAGGTTGTGGAACGTCCTCTGACCAAGGGCTAAATGTGCCAGCTGCATCACCCTCTGCCCTCTTTCGGTGGTGTAGCTGTGGAGCCAGGCTAGTAACCTTGGACACAGTTCAATGTCAGACAGATGTTGCAGGAGCTATGCGTGATCTACTCGATCAAAGGCTTTGGACACATCAGCAAGTAACACCCTCACCATTGTTGGGTTTATGGAGTCTGTAGCTGTCAGCCAGGGCGGTAGTAGTGCTGGACATTGGTAGGTAGTCATACTGAATCGTGCACTCAGATAACACCTCCTACTGGCAGGGGACAGTTTTAACAATGTGTTTGATGACAGGGGCTAGATCTTCTGCATGCTCTTTAGTAGCCAGGATGGAATTCCATCAGGCCCACATGCTTTACGTGCTCTGAGTCTGTTCAGAGCTTGCTTTACCTGGCCAATGCTGCACAGCTCAACCTGCCTTGTAGACATGGGCAGGGGGAAGATGGCAAGAGGTGTGGTGCTTGTCCATGCCTCAGCAAAGAAGCCATTCAAAACATCAGCCACGTTGTCGTCTTCAATTCCCTCGACCTGTATTCTCCCTCCTGATGTTTTCTTTGGTCCCAGTCCATTGTTAATGAAGTCCCACCATTCCTTAGGGTTTTTCTTCTTTAGGTCCTAGGTTTCAGTTTAGTAGAAGATTGTCTTTGCTTCCTTGATAAGCATTTGCACTGTGTTTCTGTATTTTCTCCATGTCACTGTTTCTCCCCATCTGTTGAAAATATTCTGTATTTTCCTGATGGCAGCCTTTATTCTTTCAGTCATCCACGGCTTGTCCAGTGTTGTTGTTTTCTTATTTCTTATTGGCATGCATACATCAAGTGCAGTTTGAATGCAGGAGTTGAACGTCTCCACCTTTGCATCGATGCTCTCCACCTCATATATGGCAGACCAGTCAGAACTGGCCATACATAGTGCAAAGTTTTCTGTTCTGGGTTACCAGATGTCCTTTTTCCCGCTGCACCTCTCTTCTCCCTCCTGATGTTGTGTTTGGAGAGAACAGCAGACATTTGTGATCACTGGATCCGAGAGGGGCAAATACAGTGGGTTGTGTTGATCAGATCTAGGATGGAGTCCCCTCTGTGGTCTTGTCTTTGGCCACTTGTTTCATGTCTGGATGGGAGTTTGTCAGCATCTTGATGGGCAGGTGATTAAAGTCTCCACACAGGATGAGACCCATTTGGGGAGAGGACATCCTGATCACATGGACAGTGATTATGAGATAATCCACAGTGTTCTGCTCCAGTGTTTTGTCATGTGCCCAAGGTGGATGTTAGAGCACTCCACTACCAGAGATGAAACTGAGCTGGTTTTGTTTAGGACGGAGCTGAAGACACTCAAACTCTTCTTTCTCTAGGTCAGTTATTCTTCTCTTTGCCTGCATACTGTGATTCACATACATAGCCACACCCCCTCCTCGCATCCCCTCTCTGGACCTGAAAAAATATATTTGCAGATGGATAACTGCTGCCATGAAGGGATGCACCTGATTGGCAATGATGTTTAGATATCCTGTGGCATTCAAACGTTGCTCCACTTTTATCAAGGGGCCCAATGTGTGCCATGAAAACACACCCCACACCACCACCACCATCCTGCAATGCTGACACACAGCATGGATGCATGTACTCGTGGTTTCCTCCATACCCTAGTCCTCCCATCCAAGGTCATCTCAATATCTTTACAGTAGAAGCTATCTAAGCACAGCAAAACTGACCAGGTGCACACTGATCAGTAAAGTAAAGAGAGGCTAACATTCTACAACGCTTCCTTTCCTCTGCACAGTTCTCTCACAGTGAGAAACAATAGGATTACAATAGTGTTCTGCTCCTCATTATCCAATCCACTACCACTTCTTATGTTTACGTTGGTGTCTTTTTAAATGGCCAGATTTGAGAAAAATCTTTCCAGAGTCAGAGCAGGAGAACGGCTTCTCTCCTGTATGTATACGTTGATGTTGTTTTAAGTTGCCAGGTTGAGAGAAACTTTCCCCACAGTCAGAGCAGGAGTAAGGCTTCTCTCCTGTGTGTGTTCTCTGGTGAACTTTTAAGGGGCTCAAGTCGGATGTTTTGAAGCACTTTCCACAGTCAGAGCAGGAGTAAGGCTTCTCTCCTGTATGTATACGTTCATGTATTTTAAATTGGCCCAGTCGAGAGAAACATTTCCCACAGTCAGAGCAGGAGTAAGGCTTCTCTCCTGTATGTACAAGTTCATGTTGTTTTAAGTTGCTCAGTTGAGAGAAACTTGCCCCACATTCAGAGCAGGAGTAAGGCTTCTCTCCTGAGTGTCGTTCTCTGATGAACTTTTAAGGCTCAAATGATGTTTTGAAGCACTTTACACAGTCAGAGCAGGAGTAAGGCTTCTCTCCTGTGTGTGTTCTCTGGTGAACTTTTAGCTCAGTTGATGTTGTGAAGCATCTTACACAGTCAGAGCAGGAGTAAGGCTTCTCTCCTGTATGTATACGTTGATGTTTTTTTAAGTTGCTAGGTTGAGAGAAACTTGCCCCACAGTCAGAGCAGGAGTAAGGCTTCTCTCCTGTATGTATACGTTCATGTATTTTAAAGTTGCCCAGTCGAGAGAAACTTTTCCCACAGTCAGCGCAGGAGTAAGGCTTCTCTCCTGTGTGTGTTCTCTGATGAACTTTTAGCTCAAATGATGTTTTGAAGCACTTTATACAGTCAGAGCAGGAGTAAGGCTTCTCTCCTGTATGTACAAGTTCATGTGTTTCTAAGTGGCCCAGTTGAGAGAAACTTGTCCCACAATCAGAGCAGGAGTAAGGCTTCTCTCCTGTGTGTATACGTTCATGTGTTTTTAATTGGCCCAGTTGAGAGAAACTCTTTCCACAGTCAGAGCAGGAGTAAGGCTTCTCTCCTGTGTGCACTCTCTGATGAACTGTCAGAGCCTTTGATGTTGTGAAATTCTTCCCACAGTCAGTACAGGAATACAGATTCTCTCTTGTGTGTATTTGTAGGTGTATTTTTAACTTTGATAGAATTGAGAAACTCTTCTCACAATGTGGGCAGTGGTGAAACCTCTTAGCTCTGTGATCTTTCTGCTGTTGCTCGTTGGATGTAGAGAATGTCTCAACATGGTATCCTGTGTGAACAACATCAGAAGAACCAGTGAGTTGGTCGATTATACATGTCAATCGAATATATTTTATGAAGATTGTCTACTTCACTTCTTTAGTCTACTCTCTGAGCACTCCAGATAGCACAGTGAATAAAACAAATGCTGGCAATACTGGTGTCAAACCAGTGGCATGAAATAATATCTACCTTCTCATTGAAACAGTTCATTGTGAAACAGTTCTACTGCAACTTTTCATGCACATTGGGAAATTGGAATGAATAACACAAACTTAATTAGATAGAACCTGCTCTTACCATGAGAAACAGATTTCCCAATCTTCTCCTCCTCTTCTTCATCTTTAGTGTTGACATTCAGCTCCAGTGTTTGACTGCAGTCTTCCAGCTTCACTGATGCCATCTCTGGATCCTGCAGCGCAAACTGGGCACCACTGTCACAATCAGGACCCAGTGACTGTAGGTTTGGACTCAGTGTGGAAGGAGATAGGCAGGCTGGGTTTGTCCTCACTATTGATGTTACCGGCCTCAGATTTAATTCTAGTCGTCCTGTAGTAATAATGAGAAACAGACACAAAAAGTTAGTGTCTTGCCAGTTCTGGCACTTACTTTATTCTCTAAAAATATACGCATCTTGTTAAATCACCTAATTCAGTGCTTGACTTGGACTGAAATAGGTGCCGGTACTGTTTATATTTAGGTGCAGGAGCTCCACAATACTGTTAAGCTAACATTCTATAAGAGGAACAGCAGCTCAAGCACTAGATATTTGAGGTGCCGGTACTTAACCTATAGCAGATTTTTCCCAAATTCACATATAGTACCAGTCAAAAGTTTTAGAACACCTACTCTTTCCAGGATTTTTCTTTATTTTTACTATTTTCTACATTGTAGATTACAAAGATTCTACAAAGCTGTCATCAAGGCAAAGGGTGGCTACTTTGAAGAATCTAAAATATATTTGTGACACTCTGGCTCTAGGACTTGTGTATGTGAGCTAGAGTGTATGTTGTTTTGTTGGGACTTGGGTGTATTTCTATGTTGGTTAGTCTAGGTTGTTTGTTTCTAGGTTTGGTCATTGACTCCCAATCGGAGGTAACGAGTGTCAGCTGTCGGCTCGTTATCTCTGATTGGGAGCCATATTTATACTGTTGTGTTTCACTGTTTGTTTGTGGGTTTTTGTTCCAGGTTCAGTATTTTGTCTGTTGGACTTCACTATCGTCTTTTGTTGTTTTTCCGTGGTTGCTTTAATTAAATAAAGTCATCATGTTCACTCTAGCAACGCTGCGCATTGGTCTGCTCATTTTCAAGACGATCGTGACAGAAAAACCCACCATCAAAGGACCAAGCAGCGTGTCCAGGAGCAAAGAGACTGGACATGGGTGGAGGCGCCGGGTAAGGAGATCGAGAGGCTGGCGATGGCCCAGGTGGGCAAATCGTGGTCCTGGGAGGACATGCTCGGGGGCAAGGGACCTTGGGGGAAGATCAAGGCCCTGGCGAGAGAGGAGCATCGGCGGCAGCAGGTTTTTTCGTCGGAAGGACGAGAGGCAACCCCAAGAAATTTTTTTGGGGGGGCACATGGCTTAGCGGCTGGGCAGCAGGAGGCTGCCACAGGGAGAAAAGGAGAAAAGGCTAACGGAGTACGGGAGCCATTGGCGAGTAGAGGGAGGGAAGTGTTTGTGGCACGGCGTGAAGGACTGATGTGTGTTGCCAGTCCGGTCCGGCCCGTTCCTGATCCTCGGTTGAGGCCAGTGGTGTGTGTTCCCGGTACGGACCGGCCTGTTCCTACTCCAAGCACCAGGTCCACGGTGTGCTACGCCAGACCGGAGCCGCTAGAGCCTTCCGCCAGACAGGAGCCGCTAGAGCCTTCCGCCAGACAGAATCATACACCAGCGATGGAATCAGCAGGAGCCGACGCAGCCCGTACAAGACTGGAAGCCCAGGTTCGGGTCCAGCAAGAGCAGCTCCTGCAGATGGGAACCGTCCTGCGGGAGGTGATGACCACTCTCCGAGGCTGGGGTCCGCCTCCACCGCCAGCTGCTCAGCCTGCACCGTCAGCCAGCCATGAGCAGCCAGATCCGTCAGCCAGCCATGAGCAGCCAGATCCGTCAGCCAGCCGCGAGCAGCCAGATCCGTCAGCCAGCCATGAGCAGCCAGATCCGTCAGCCAGCCATGAGCAGCCAGATCCGTCAGCCAGCCATGAGCAGCCGGATCCGCCAGAGCCGTCCAGCCAGGATCCGCCAGAGCCGTTCAGCCAGGATCCGCCAGAGCCGTTTCAGCCAGGATCTGCCAGAGCCGTCCAGCCAGGATCCGCCAGAGCCGTCCAGCCAGGATCCGCCAGAGCCGTCCAGCCAGGATCCGCCAGAGCCGTTCAGCCAGGATCCGCCAGAGCCATCCAGCCAGGATCCGTCAGAGCCGTCCAGCCAGGATCCGCCAGAGCCGTCCAGCCAGGATCCGCCAGAGCCGTTCAGCCAGGATCCGCCAGAGCCGTCCAGGCCGGATCCGCCAGAGCCGTCCAGCCCGGATCCGCCAGCCAGCCAGGATCCGCCAGAGCCAGCCAGCCCGGATCCGCCAGAGCCGTCCAGCCCGGATCCGCCAGCCAGCCAGGATCCGCCAGAGCCAGCCAGCCAGGATCCGCCATTCAGTCCGGAGCTGCCCCTTAGTCCGGGTACTGCCCCTTAGCCCGGTGCTGCTCCTTAGCCCGGTGCTGCCCCTTAGCCCGGTGCTGCCCCTTAGTCCGGTGCTGCCCCTTAGTCCGGTGCTGCCCCTTAGTCCGGTGCTGCCCCTTAGCCCGGTGCTGCCCCTTAGTCCGGTGCTGCCCCTTAGCCCGGTGCTGCCCCTTAGCCCGGTGCTGCCCCTTAGTCCGGTGCTGCCCCTGAGTCCGGTGATGCCTCTTAGTCCAGGGCTGCCCCTTAATCCTGTGGGGTTTAGTTGGGGGTGGTCATGTGGAGGAGGTTACACAAGCGGGTAGTGACTATGGTGGGGTGGGGACCACGACCAGTGCCTGAGCCGCCACCATAGACAGACGCCCACCCAGACCCTCCCCTAGACTGTGGGCTGGTGCGCCCGGAGTTCGCACCTTTAGGGGGTACTGTGACACTCTGGCTCTAGGACTTGTGTATGTGAGCTAGAGTGTATGTTGTTTTGTTGGGACTTGGGTGTATTTCTATGTTGGTTAGTCTAGGTTGTTTGTTTCTAGGTTTGGTCATTGACTCCCAATCGGAGGTAACGAGTGTCAGCTGTCGGCTCGTTATCTCTGATTGGGAGCCATATTTATACTGTTGTGTTTCACTGTTTGTTTGTGGGTTTTTGTTCCAGGTTCAGTATTTTGTCTGTTGGACTTCACTATCGTCTTTTGTTGTTTTTCCGTGGTTGCTTTAATTAATAAAGTCATCATGTTCACTCGCAACGCTGCGCATTGGTCTGCTCATTTTCAAGACGATCGTGACAATATTTGATTTGTTCAACACTTTTTTGGTTACTACATGACTCCATATGTGTTATTTCATAGTTTAGATGTCTTCACTATTATTCTACAATGTAGAAAATAGTAAAAATTAAGAAAAACCCTTGAATGAGTAGGTGTGTCCAAACTTTTGACTGGTACTGTAAATGCATAAATGAAAAAAGCCATTTAGTACAAGGTCACTGTTTGTTTTAGGCAGCACTATGTACTATTTTCCTGAATAACCGTGTCTTCACTGTATTATTTCAATCAAAAACCAATTGTATTTTCCATTCACACCATAGTAACATTTATCGATAAATACAGAAACAACTGAATGTGTCTGAATATTAGTACACATGTAGAAAACTTCTAATCATTACATTCAGCTTCAAAACAGTAGTGCAACCGTGAAATTGTCTCTCTCTGATGCACTGAAGTCCGCCGACGCTGACCGAGTGGGCGGCGCCAATTTACCAGCTTGTTAATTTTACACAAAACCAAAACAAACTCGGAAATCTAAAATAAATGGATTCTTTATGAAATCACCTTGAGGAAATTATGTACATCCATTCAGACAAACCCAAAGTATCTAGCTATGTGACTTGTAAAATAGTTACCAGGTTTACTCAGTTTGACATAAAAATAAAACATCAAACCTTTACCAAACGTAATAATACCTTAACTGATTTGTTACCTAGCATTGTATGACATGTTCTTTTGATATTATAAAGTTTAAACGTGCTATTACATAGTGATATTACGTCTTTTATAAAGTATTAGTTAATGTTTGGAATATTGAGAGCTGCATAAGAATTGGGAGGATGACATACATTCCATGTATATAATTCTGTCACTGGTGGGTGCCAGAAGGTATGCGGGCCAAGATAGCTGGGGGGCCACTGGTGCTAATCTTAGAAGGAGTATGTGATGGAATATCCTGACTAGGGTGCAACACGACACCACATAGGGTGATCCTATATGTGGCGAGGAGTGACACTCAATAATGGTTGGCAACTATTGGATGGAATTAGCTCGGAAAAGCATTATATAAATTAAGAAGTTTTCTATGTAAGTAATTCAGATGACAATAGGCTACGCCCGTACCGCTTGTCATGTGAATCTGGTACTGTAATATTAAATACTTTGAACCAACTCTCCATCTAAGTGTTTAACTATTCTCTTGCATACTGAATTACTTGATGCCAGAGAAACTCGTCATAACACATACCTCCCCAATGAATAGAAACTGACACAAAGGTTATCTTCTTGACATCACAGTTCTGGCGCTTTCTTTATACTGAGGAATGGTGCGTGCCTGCCTGGAACTTCCTGTTCCCCCACTACCACAGTCAGGGGCGGTGTGTTCAATAGGGCGATATGGGCGACGCACTGCCAAACGGGAAAAGGAAGGGATTTTTTTTCTAATCAATTATATCACGGCAACAGTAGTTATCAGTGTTGTAATCTAGACGTCTGATCTGCCACAGTGCCACACTGCCACTAAATGTCCAATCAGGCTAAAGTCGTGCTTCAAATGGCCCCCCCTTTTGGGGCGATTTCAGTCAGGTTGAAAATCGCCCAGAAGTCTGTCATAGACTCCCATGTAAAATCTATTTTTTTCAAATTTCAGAGCTTTCAATACAATCTCTATGGGCTTCTGAGGGCTTGCACTTACGCGCTTTCGTCATACGTAACGTAACCATGAACGTAACTAAGAAAAGAGCGGGTAGCCTCATCAATCAATTCACGTACTACTATCAAGATGGCTATAGCGTTCAGTGCAACTCGATTGTCTCTTTGAAATAAGTTACTTTTTGTCGGCGAACAAATCAAGATAAATTGGCAACGAAACAATTAGGACCTCCCAGACCAAATTTAATAATTCAACAGGTTTCTACTAAAGGCGGAAAGTCCTACACCCGAGGATTTTTCTGTTTGAGATTGTCTGCTTTGGGGAGTGAACATTGCCACTCAACTGGATGAGGGATACAGGCTAGCTGTCCGCCACCACAACGATGAGGTTAGTGTTGATAATCACAAGTTTACTGGAGAACTGAGACCAAGTAGAGACTTTGGACAGGGTGGATATGGTATAATAAAGGCAGTTTATTCAGAGGTAAAGATATCTGGAATCGCGTGCACGGACCCGTTCGTCAAACTCTTAGGGAGCTATACATTAAGCCCCATTACTTACCATATCAGATAAGAGAAATTGCTGCAGCTACATATATTTTACATCCTGGCCCTACATAGTTCACTATTTGCATCACTTACCAAAATATTACATGTGGTCATATATGCTTGGAAAGTGGAGATGCCATAGAACGTCAAAAAAGTAAACATTGCTGGAGACACATTGCCGTTTTGGAGAAGACATCGCGTTTGCTAG
The DNA here is from genome assembly GCF_020615455.1 of Coregonus clupeaformis. Lineage (NCBI taxonomy): Eukaryota > Metazoa > Chordata > Actinopteri > Salmoniformes > Salmonidae > Coregonus > Coregonus clupeaformis. The sequence goes on along the minus strand of NW_025533953.1, from coordinate 45,215 downwards.
CGAAGAGATTTGTTGTGGCAAATGAACTTGGGCTGGGAATTGCCAGGAACCTCACGATAAGATATATGCATTGCGAGTCTCATGATTCTATACGTATTGCGATTCGATACTGTGATTTTATTGCGCACCATATGTCTGTTGCAGAGGGATCAGAAAGCCATGAGAACGAGTTTTGACCAGTCATGGAAATAAAAGTGCTGAAAACAAATTGGCTCCCAATGTGAAAAGATTGAGAACAAGCTATGAAGGAACAATAATGGTGTTTTGGTGCAGGTACAGCCAACTAGCGCTAAAATATTGCGATATTGTCAATACAGTATATCGTAAAGTATCACTATGTAACTCGATTTCTTCCACCCCAATCCCTAAAATTAACGGTAAATAACTGAATTGTTTGCCCCACATTTAGCTAAGATGATTAGCTAGCCAGCTAAAATGTTTTATTTAGTTAGCAGTCGCATCTACAATAGTTTACTGTCAATAACATGTCTCCAAAAATGACGTGGTGTCTCCAATTGTGTTGACATTTTACAATTGCGATGCGCATCCATGAGTATCCACTTTCTGTAGCTCAGCTGGTAGAGCACGGCGCTTGTAACGCCAAGGTAGTGGGTTCGATCCCCGGGACCACCCATACACAAAAATGTATGCACGCATGACTGTAAGTCGCTTTGGATAAAAGCGTCTGCTAAATGGCATATTATTATTATTATTATTATTATTATCTGAAGAGAGCCCCAAACATTGTGTGCAGACATTTTATGCAATAAATGAAGTAGGTTGAATCTAGTAGTTCTGATCTTCTGATTGGTCCTGATGAGTTGGGCGAGGTCCCCTCCAGGCTAGTGTCACTGTTGCATTGGCTCTGAGTCGGGTTCTCTGTCTTCAAATGTTCAGCCTAAGAGAGGGGATTTTTGTGTGTGTGTGTGTGTGTGTTTAACAGTGATGATGTGTGTGTGTGTGTGTGTGTGTGTGTGTGTGTGTGTGTTTAACAGTGATGATGTGTGTGTGTGTGTGTTTGTGTGTGTGTGTGTGTGTGTCCTCAGAGCAAGAACTCGTGAGTTGGAAGAACTGAGAGGCCTATGGCGTGGGTGTTGTCCTTGGCCACCTGCTGACAAGGCTGACAAGATAGGACCCTTTTGTCCATTGTTATTGGATAGGAACAGAACTTATAACCAGCTCCTGACCTAAATAGATCTTAGCACAACATTTTACTCAACATATCATATTCCATATTCACTATAACAAATATATTTACTACGACATTAGCAAGAACCGCCACATCCTCAGCCGGCTAATCCAGTGTGTGAAGTTTTGCGGAGTGTTTGAGTTAGCTTTGCGAGGCAAAGATGAAACTGAGGGCTCCACCAACCCTGGTAAGCCAACACTTTTGAGATCAGTCAATAAATGCTTCTGGTATTGACTTATATGCTGCCCCTGTCTTCATGTTGTTGCTGGACATATCTTTTTTAAAATGTGTGTAGGTCACCTAAATCATCAGAAAAATTGCCCCCCCTGAGAATTTTTTCAGGAGCCGCCACTGACCACAGTGCAGCCACAGATAGAACAATGAGACAGATATTTCACTGGATGTATAATTGTGAAGCATCCGGTTGGCGTTTCCACTCATTACCAAATATGGCAGTGAGAGGAAGCCCACTGGCCGGCAGTGGGAGAAGATGGAAGGAGATGGATTTTGGCCGATATTCTGCAAATGTTCTAATCGATGAAACATCTGATCTTAATACAGTTCTGTTCCCAAAACTAAAATATGTTATGCACAGAGTGGACTAAGTTTTGTGGACGAATATTTTTTAAAATCACGTTATTTAGAAGGAACGCAAAGGCGAATTGAGTTACTGCACACGAGCGCTTCACAGAGGAGGCGTTCCCTAACAGAAATATGCAGATGTGTGCTAGAACACACCAATAGGATCTCGCTAGCTCGTGCTTGGCTCTGCCCACTATGACTCATCTGTTCCCATTGGAAACGACCAGATGTGGTCTATCTTGGTTTAGTTATAAGAAATCATTGGTGCAACCGTCCGTGCGTTCAGGGATCCTTGGGATGGCCCTACCCCATTATATGAGAAGGACGGTGCTTAATTTGAGCTGGATCCTCCGGTACCTCTCAGTTTTGTAGTCTATGATTCCGGAACCCATTTGCCAGAATCAGGTAGCCTCCCTCTTGTGGCAAGAAAAATAATTTCCACTGTTTGCAATGTAAAAATCCTAATAAAAGCAATCAGAGTAATTACATTTAGATTCCTCTGTAATTGTCATGCCCCCTAAAAAAACGTTATGTGAAAACGTGCATGATATTCTAAGAATTGGTTCATGTTGGGCAGTCTTGGGATTATGGTTTGCGCAACATTGTAGCCTAGACCAAGGCATGGCCATTGCTGTGGTGAGAGAGAGAAGCACACCTGTATCTCTCACAGAAATACAATGACATTCACTTTCTATGATCTCTCTCCCTCTCTGTGCTGTTATAGACATAAGCCGGCAACTCTCTTCTCTCCAGCATTGCACTTCATCATTTATCTCCTAATAGAATAATAGCTGAGGGAAGTGTGCTGGAGGTGCTGCAGCACTCTGCAGTCTGTTCTGAAATAAATTAAATAATTCCCAATACTCCACCAGGAGTAAGGCTAGATTTAAAATGTGTGTGTAGCCAAATCACAAGGCATGCCTAACGTGTGGCAAATCTGTCAGTTAACAGCATGCAGCCAAAACAGGCCTTTCGCAAATATTTCTAATACAATCGCTGGAAAACACAGGTTGTAAAGCAAATGGATCCTGCTGAAAACAAAATACTAATGTCTGTATGTTACCAAGTTATCAACTTCTAAATAGACCTATTGAGCGAACAGCATTGTTTAAAAAAAGTAAAGCAAGAGAGAGATAAGCTTTTGACCGGTGAGTGAGCTGCACATCATTGGGTGAGTCAGTGAAACTGGAAAGCTTTTTTAGGACTATATCTTCCTCCTCATATTGTACAATGTGTTTCTCTGCACACTTAGGGGCCTCGGCTATTGATGGATTCAAGACAAGGTCGTTTTTATTGAGCTCAGATTCTCAGTGTCAAAGTAGCCTGTCATTTTGGTCATTTGTGAGATCCATTTCTGCAGTACAATTGACAACCATTGCTATAAATGCTAAAACCCCACCTTACTGAAGCACATATTCTTCCCATCTCTCTCTTGGTCTCTGCCTACTCACACGAATCCTCTCAAGATCCCTCACCCTGTACCCATCTTCCTCTACCACTCTCTTCACTGCTTCGGCATACAACACTTTCTGTACTACTGTAACCCTGGCAACCTCAATCTGCCTTTCTCTCACCTGACACCTCAGATCTCCAGCCCGTTAGCACCCCCACAACTAACACACAGAACTTTCTCCACCGATACCACAAATGTCTTCATCTCATGCCCTCCTGCACACTTGTCACATCTAGGCATCTCACGCCTACACACTGCTGCAACAGGCCCATAAACTTCACCCCTAAAACACTGTAGTATTTACGGAACAAAATCGCTTACGGGTTAACTGACACTTCCTACCTTGACCTTATCTGGCAGAGACTATGCATCAAAATCCAGCATGACAAATAATGTATTCTCTGTTTCTCCACGCTCTACACCGGATCTACGACTCACCAAAACGGAGGGTGTCACAGACACCTGGAATCTTCCATTTCAACTGCTCATTCTCAACACTTAAACCTAACCCTTGTGATGTCACGAGAGGCTACACAGCTTTCAGCGGGATTGCTCAAGTAGTGCAAGGAGACCAGGTTCAACCAAAACACGGATTTTATTAAAGGTCTTGGGAAACTAACGAAAGTATAACACAACTCTGTTCTCTGGTGGCTCTTTAAGGGTTAACAGTTCAGGGATGTCTCTTCCACATCCAAAATCATAACTCTCCCTCGCTCAAATAACTTTTCCCCAATCTTACTGTATTCCCGTTGCAGCTAGTGGCCAACCCAGCAAAACGTCCTTCCGAAATCCCCACACGTATTTCCACAGGTGCATATATCCAAAGGTGAGTATTTCCCAAAGGTAAGTATCTCCAAATCCTTATATTCCTCATGGAAGTGGACGTGCAGCACTCTTGTCCTCCAGAGAGCCCAGGTTGGAGACTGTGTCTCTTCCCTTCAACAAACCTTCAGCTCATCAGCTCCTGATTGGTTTCAGCTGCGTGGGAAGATTGGCCATAGAGGGTTGGAGTTCCCGACCATACCAGCAGATGGAGCCATAGCTGTCTGGGTTTGCAGCCACCTCAGGGGGATGTAACGTCCCTCCAGGACACAGCCTCTCGTGACATCACACATCCCCCTCCTCGGGACCGACGTCCTCGTCGGGTAAAGGCAGCGAAGAAGGCATCACGCCGGGAGAGGGCGTCCGCATTGCCGTGGTGCTTGCCAGCCTGCTCTCTCTTCAACTCCTCCACCTCTAGGACCAGGGACTCCGCCTCCTGTTGTCTCTCCTTGAGTTTCTTACTGAACGCATCAGCCTTGGTTTTAGCAGAGTTTAGCTTCTGTTGAGCAGCTTTCAGTTCCTTCTCTCTCTCTGCCTCCGCATTCTTCATCTTGTTCTCCAACACCTTGTACTTCTCCTCTGCCTTCTTCTGGACCTCCTTACTACTGCGCAGGGTCTCCTCACACTCCTCGATGGTCCTGCGCAGCCTCTCCAGCTCCTCCTGTTGCTTATGGAAGGAGCTCTGTTGGAGTTTAGCCTGGAGGATATCTAACTCTTCTGTCTTCATGTCTAACTGTTGCTTTAACAAACGATACCTCTCAGCGGTCCCCTTCAGACCAGACAGTTCTTTGTCCAGATTCTGTAGCTCCGTCTCTGTGTCGGTCTGGGCACCTGCCATCCCTATCAGAGCCCGGGCGGGAGTGAGTAACTCGGAGGATTGCACCGGAGCCTTCCCAGGATGAGTCTTGCCTCTCCGTTTCCGAGGTACTCGGGTTATCCTCTCCTGAGACTCTCTCCAGAGTGGGTAAAAGGCTGGGCAGTCTCGTCCAATTAGGACAGGGACGGGGAGGGAATCAACCACCCCCGCCGTCGTGTGTATGGTTCCCCGTGTGCTGGTCATTGTAAGTTCAGTAATGGGGTATTCTCTGGTGTCCCCATGGACACAGGAAACTGGGAGGACTTTCCCCGGGGTCAGACACGTTGGGCCCACCAAATCCTTACGCACCAGGGTGGCCCGGCTACCAGAATCCAGTAAGGCCTCCACATCATGGTGATTCACAGTTACCGGGCAGGTGGGGGGTCGATCTGGGCCGCCATCTACGACTCCCAAGAGCGAGGCAAAACGATGTGTGGGTGCTGAGCTGGAGGACTCCGCAGTGGGCATAGGTTCATCGGCTGGTTTCCCACACTGCCAGGAGATATGTCCCATCTCCCCACACCGGTAACACTGTCGAGGTTCCCCATCCTGGTGTCCTCTTCTTGGACCCGCCTGGTTTCTGGCTCCCCCTGGAGCCGGGATAAGTCCTGACGCGGCGGGGTTCGAGACCTTGGGGTCCTTTGGACGGGTTTTCCCCATTTGTGGTGGGGCCGCACTCCTGGGGTCTTTCCGGGAAGCATTCAGCATCTCCGCTGTGGCCTGGTACTTTTCCACAGCTTCCACGGTCAGATCAGCCGTGGTCAAGGCCTGTTGACTGATGAACCGTTTTGCCTCATAAGGCAGGGCGCGTAGGTAACGATCCACCACAACGGCCTCCACCACCGCCGCTGCTGTATTCCTCTGCGGATCCAGCCATTTCCTTGCGATTCGGACAAGTTCATGCATCTGCGCCCGAGGAGGTTGGTCTGGTTGGAAGGTCCAACTGTGAAAGCGCTGGGCCATACCAAACTTTGTGAGTCCATATCTGCTGAGGATCTCAGACTTCAGGGCATCATAGTCAGTAACCTGGTCAGGGCCCAGGTCCCGGACAGCATTCAGCGCTTCCCCGGTTAGAAAGGGGGGCTAACAGACCAACCCACTGTTGCTTGGGCCAGGCTTCCCTAGTGGCCGTGGCCTCAAATGCATGCAGGTATGCCTCAATGTCATCGGTAGCTCCCATCTTAGATATAAAGTCACTTGCCTTTATTGGGCGGGTATTTTGGACCACCCTCTGTCTCTGCAACTGCAATTCCTCTGCCTTCAGAAGGTTGGCTTTCTTTTGCTCCTCCAAGAGAGCCACGTTTGCTTGCATCTGGGCTTGCTGGCCAGCAACAAGGGCTTTCAATATGTCCTCCATTTCAGTCGGCGGGGAGCCTACGGCCAACTTGGAAAACTGGGTGATCAAACCTTCGGTATCCTCCTCCGACATGCACTATTAACGCTTGAGCGTGCCCGTATTCTCCACCATCTGTGATGTCACGAGAGGCTACACAGCTTTCAGCGGGATTGCTCCAGTAGTGCAAGGAGACCAGGTTCAACCAAAACACGGATTTTATTAAAGGTCTTGGGAAACTAACGAAAGTATAACACAACTCTGTTCTCTGGTGGCTCTTTAAGGGTTAACAGTTCAGGGATGTCTCTTCCACATCCAAAATCATAACTCTCCCTCGCTCAAATAACTTTTCCCCAATCTTACTGTATTCCCCGTTGCAGCTAGTGGCCAACCCAGCAAAACGTCCTTCCGAAATCCCCACACGTATTTCCACAGGTGCATATATCCAAAGGTGAGTATTTCCCAAAGGTAAGTATCTCCAAATCCTTATATTCCTCATGGAAGTGGACGTGCAGCACTCTTGTCCTCCAGAGAGCCCAGGTTGGAGACTGTGTCTCTTCCCTTCAACAAACCTTCAGCTCATCAGCTCCTGATTGGTTTCAGCTGCGTGGGAAGATTGGCCATAGAGGGTTGGAGTTCCCGACCATACCAGCAGATGGAGCCATAGCTGTCTGGGTTTGCAGCCATCTCAGGGGGATGTAACGTCCCTCCAGGACACAGCCTCTCGTGACATCACACCCTGTTATCACTCCTTTCAATGCCACCCTGTTCCGGAGAGCAATTCAAGTCACAATTCCTGTCTCTAATCACGTAATCCGCAGCGCCCGCTCCCTCTGGACAGAGAAGAAACAATAAATAATCACGAGTCCACTCCGAGTTACCTTCACCAACTCAACAGTCCCCAACCTCTTCTCCACCTAACCTGACACCACATATGGATCCATTCTCTCTACAAATCTCACTACCACTGGGCCAGAATCATCCTTATCATCCTCGGAACAAAGCCCGAACTCGGAGTTCCTCGCCACAGTTAATTCATCCTCACTCTGCCACGTTCACTTTCCTTCTGTAGCTCTTCTAAAAGTTCTGTGAGATCTTCCATTCCATATTCACTCAAAACATATTCCACTTTTCTCCTTTGTCCTTGTCCACCATCTTCTCCTTCATCAGATCTTCCAGAAGGTTTGTGCATCCCCCACTGCAATCCCCCATTCCACTTTTTTCTTGTCCGCCATCTTACCACGTGTCTCAGCTCATCCACACCCCACTAGCTTCAGGTAGCTGCACACCAATGGAGTACCACAGTATAAATGATAATACCCATAAAACCTTGCAGTCAAACAGGGAAATGGTTCCAATCATTTTTCCACCATTCATTTTTCCCATAGGGGATTTTAGAAACACTTATAATAAGGGCTGTGTTTCGTGTAGGCTTACCCTGGCGTGGCGTTTTGATAACCATGTAAATCTCTCTAGGACAAGGTGACTTATCAATATATTCGCCTGTATTTACCCCTACAAAAATGACATTTAATTAGCTGCTAATGTGGCTATCATAAAGAACTACAAATGCCATGATGATCTGGACAAAATTGCCGAATAGAGTCAAAGGTAAGGATCTCTGGGTTAACCATCTAATGTTAGCTAAATTTAGTAATGAATAAATAGGCTACATTTATTTAAATGGTCAATTATGTGAACTGTCTTGTGCAAGTTTTAAATTGACACAATACCTGTTAGCAAAGGTGTCAGCTAGAGATGACGTGCAGGAGATTGCAGTGATTTGTTGTTTTGCATGATGTCTACTTTGATGATAATTAGAGTTTTATAATCTGAGAGGAAATAGAGCCGAATATATTGCTAAAAGTCACGCCAGGGTAAGCCTACACGAAACACAGCCCTTATTTTAAGTGTTTCTAAAATGAATAAAAAGGAAAAATGATTGGAACCAAATCAAATCAAATTTTATTGGTCACATGCGCCGAATACAACAGGTGCAGACATTACAGTGAAATGCTTACTTACAGCCCTTAACCAACAGTGCATTTATTTTAAACAAAAAAGTAAGAATAAAACAACAACAAAAAAGTGTTGAGAAAAAAAGAGCAGAAGTAAAAATAAAGTGACAGTAGGGAGGCTATATATACAATAGAATAAAGTGACAGTAGGGAGGCTATATATACAGGGGGGGTACCGTTGCATAGTCAATGTGCGGGGGCACCGGCTAGTTGAGGTAGTTGAGGTAATATGTACATGTGGGTAGAGTTAAAGTGACTATGCATAAATACTTAACAGAGTAGCAGCAGCGTAAAAAGTATGGGGTGGGGGGCAGTGCAAAGAGTCCGGGTAGCCATGATTAGCTGTTCAGGAGTCTTATGGCTTGGGGGTAGAAGCTGTTGAGAAGTCTTTTGGACCTAGACTTGGCACTCCGGTACCGCTTGCCGTGCGGTAGCAGAGAGAACAGTCTATGACTAGGGTGACTGGAGTCTTTGACAATTTTGAGGGCCTTCCTCTGACACCACCTGGTATAGAGGTCCTGGATGGCAGGGAGCTTTGCCCCTGTGATGTACTGGGCCGTACGCACTACCCTCTGTAGTGCCTTGCGGTCAGAGGCCAAGCAGTTGCCATACCAGGCTGTGATGCAACCAGTCAGGATGCTCTCGATGGTGCAGCTGTAGAATTTTTTGAGGATCTGAGGACCCATGCCAAATCGTTTTAGTCTCCTGAGGGGGAATAGGCTTTGTCGTGCCCTCTTCACGACTGTCTTGGTGTGTTTGGACCATGATAGTTCGTTGGTGATGTGGACACCAAGGAACTTGAAGCTCTCAACCTGTTCCACTACAGCCCCGTCGATGAGAATGGGGGCGTGCTCAGTCCTCTTTTTTTTTCCTGTAGTCCACAATCATCTCCTTTGTCTTGGTCACGTTGAGGGAGAGGTTGTTGTCCTGGCACCACACGGCCAGATCTCTGACCTCCTCCCTATAGGCTGTCTCATCGTTGTCGGTGATCAGGCCTACCACTGTTGTGTCGTCGGCAAACTTAATGATGGTGTTGGAGTCGTGCCTGGCCATGCAGTCATGGGTGAACAGAGAGTACAGGAGGGGGACTGAGCACGCACCCCTGAGGGGCCCCCCGTGTTGAGGATCAGTGTGGCAGATGTGTTGTTACCTACCCTTACCACCTGGGGGCGGCCCGTCAGGAAGTCCAGGATCCAGTTGCAGAGGGAGGTGTTTAGTCCCAGGATCCTTAGCTTAGTGATGAGCTTTGAGGGCACTATGGTGTTGAATGCTGAGCTGTAGTCAATGAATAGCATTCTCACGTAGGTGTTCCTCTTGTCCAGGTGGGAAAGGGCAGTGTGGAGTGCGATAGAGATTGCATCATCTGTGGATCTGTTGGGGCGGTATGCAAATTGGAGTGGGTCTAGGGTTTCTGGGATTATGCTGTTGATGTGAGCCATGACCAGTCTTTCAAAGCACTTCATGGCTACAGACGTCAGTGCCACGGGTCGGTAGTCATTTAGGCAGGTTATCTTAGAGTTCTTGGGCACGGGGACTATGGTGGTCTGCTTGAAACATGTTGGTATTACAGACTCAGTCAGGGACATGTTGAAAATGTCAGTGAAGACACTTGCCAGTTGGTCAGCACATGCTCGGAGTACACGTCCTGGTAATCCGTCTGGCCCTGCGGCCTTGTGAATGTTGACCTGCTTAAAAGTCTTACTCACATCGGCTACGGAGAGCGTGATCACATAGTCGTCCGGAACAGCTGGTGCTCTCATGCATGCTTCAGTGTTGCTTGCCTCGAGCGAGCATAGAAGTGGTTTAGCTCCGTCTGGTAGGCTTGTGTCACTGGGCAGCTCGCGGCTGTGCTTCCCTTTGTAGTCTGTAATAGTTTTCAAGCCCTGCCACATCCGACGAGCGTCAGAGCCAGTGTAGTATGATTCAATCTTAGACCTGTATTGACTCTTTGCCTGTTTGATGGTTCGTCGGAGGTCATAGCGGGATTTCTTATAAGCGTCCGGGTTAGAGTCCCGTTCCTTGAAAGCGGCAGCTCTACCCTTTAGCTCAGTGCGGATGTTTCCTGTAATCCATGGCTTCTGGTTGGGGTATGTACGTACGGTCACTGTGGGGACGACATCATCGATGCACTTATTGATGAAGCCAGTGACTGATGTGGTGTACTCCTCAATGCTGTCTGAAGAATCCCGGAACATGTTCCAGTCTGTGCTAGCAAAACAGTCCTGTAGCTTAGCATCTGCGTCATCTGACCACTTTTTTATTAGCCGAAACACTGGTGCTTCCTGCTTCAGTTTTTGCTTATAAGCAGGAATCAGGAGGATAGAGTTATGGTCAGATTTGCCAAATGGAGGGCGAGGGAGAGCTTTGTATGCGTCTCTGTGTGTGGAGTAAAGGTGGTCTAGAGTTTTTTCCCCTCTGGTTGCACATTTAACATGCTGGTAGAAATTAGGTAGAACGGATTTAAGTTTCCCTGCATTAAAGTCCCCTGCTACTAGGAGCGCTGCATCTGGATGAGCGTTTTCCTGTTGATTAATGGCCTTGTACAACTCATTCAGTGCAATCTTAATGCCAGCATTGGTTTGTGGTGGTAAATAGACAGCTATGAAAAATATAGATGAAAACTCTCTTGGTAAATAGTGTGGTCTACAGCTTATCATAAGATACTCTACCTCAGGCGAGCAAAACCTTGAGACTTCCTTAGTATTTGATTTTGTGCACCAGCTGTTGTTTACAAATATACAGAGACCGCCACCCCTCGTCTTACCCGAGTCTGCCGTTCTGTCCTGCCGATGTAGCGTATAGCCTGCTAGCTGAATGTTATCATTGTCGCTGCTCAGCCACGACTCCGTGAAACATAAGATATTACAGTTTTTAATGTCCCGTTGGTAGGATAACCGTAATCTTAAATCGTCCATTTTATTCTCCAAAGCTTGAACGTTGGCTAATAGGATTGATGGGAGAGGCAGTTTACTCGTTCGCCGTCGGATCCTTACAAGGCACCCGGATCTGCGTCCACGATATCTCCGTCTCTTCCTCACGCGAATGACGGGGATCTGGGCCTTGTCGGGAGTCTGTAGAATATCCTTCGCGAACGCCTCGTTGAAGAAAAAGTGTTCGTCCAACGCGAGGTGAGTAATCGCTGTCCTGATATCCAGAAGCTCTCTTTGGTTATAAGAGACGATGGCAGAAACATTATGTACAAAATAAATTACAAATAACGCGGAAAAACACACATAATAGTACAATTGGTTAGAGGGCTGTAAAACGGCAGCCATCTTCTTCCGGCGCTGTCTTTTAACCATTTCCCTGATTGACCGCTACGTTTTATGACACAATTTTTGCAAAAATAATCATAATAAAAAAACTGTACTCAGACTTTACTCAGTATTTTGCTGAAGCACCGATGGCAGTGATTACAGCCTTGAGTGTTCTTGGGTATGACGCTACAAGCTTGGCATACCTGTATTTTGGGACTTTCTCTGCAGATCCTCTCAAGCTTGTCAGGTTAGATGGGGAGTGTCGCCACACAGCTATTTTCAGGTCTCTCTGTACTTTGCTCCGTTCATCTTTCCCCTGATCCTGACTAGTCTTCCAGTCCCTGCCACTGAAAAACATCCCCACAGCATGATGCTGCCACCACCATGCTTCACCATTGGGATGGTGCCAGGATTCCTCCAGAAGTGACGCTTGGCATTCAGGCCAAAGAGTTCAATCTTGGCTTCATCACACCAGAGAATCATGTTTCTCATGGTCTGAGAGTCCTTTAGGTGTCTTTTGGCAAACTCCCAGCGGGCAGTCATGTGCCTTTTCATGAGGAGTGGCTTCCGTCTAGCCACTCTACCTTAAAGGCCTGATTGGTGGAGTTCTGCAGAGTTGGTTGTCCTTCTGGAAGATTATCCTATCGCCACAGAACTCTGGAGCTCTGTCAGAGTGACCACTGGCTTCTTGGTGACCTCCCTGACCAAGGCCCTTCTCCCCTGATTGCTTAGTTTATTTGGGCTGCCAGCTCTAGAAAAATTATTGGTGGTTCCACACTTTTTCCATTTAAGAATGATGGAGGCCTTTCGATCATATCCTTGGACTAAAATGTTTGACACTCAGGTGCAAGCCTAACAACACGTGCAAAGGGCCTTTGGGTAAAATTGCACATATTCAATGATCTCTCTTTTTCTCACGTAGGCTGTTCATTTCTGATCTTTGATACTTTTTTTGGTTTATAAACGTATCATGGTATACTACGTTAACGCTATACGTATGGGCCATATTGTTACTTGGTAGCTACTAGCAGCAGACCCTGTGTTGTGGATCATCTACCACTATTTTGGACGGTCCATACTGTAACGTTAACATTAGTCTCAGGCTTCACTAACTAGCGTTACTGTTTTAGGTGGAGCTATTCTTTGCTACTTTTCAAACAAATACTACGTGATATTTCACATATCATCTTGCTAGAGAGGCCTTTTGTTGTGATATTTAGGCTACTATATAGGCTACTAGCAAAAGACCCTGTGTTGTTAGGATAGATTTATGTCTGTTTCTTCCAACAGATCTTTACATATTTTCCTCACTACAAAATATTCCTGCGATCCTTGATGTTACTAAACATATTTTAGATATGCCTTTATGCTATAGCTTATTCCATGTTTTTTATTTTTTATTTTATTTTTATTTATTTCACCTTTATTTAACCAGGTAAGCCAGTTGAGAACAGGTTCTCATTTACAACTGCGACCTGGCCAAGATAAAGCAAAGTAGTGCAATAAAAACAACACAGAGTTACATATGGGGTAAAAAAAATACAACAGAAAATATATATACAGTGTGTGCAAATGTAGCAAGTTATGGAGGTAAGGCAATAAATAGGCTATAGTGCAGAATAATTACAATAGTATTAACACTGGAATGCTAGATGTGCAAGAGATTATGTGCAAATAGAGATACTGGGGTGCAAAAGAGCAAATTAAATAACAATATAGGGATGAGGTAGTTGGGTGGGCTAATTTCAGATGGGCTGTGTACAGGTGCAGTGATCGGTAAGGTGCTCTGACAACTGATGCTTAAAGTTATTGAGGGAGATAAGAGTCTCCAGCTTCAGAGATTTTTGCAATTCGTTCCAGTCATTGGCAGCAGAGAACTGGAAGGAATGGCGGCCAAAGGAGGTGTTGGCTTTGGGAATGACCAGTGAGATATACCTGCTGGAGCGCAGACTACGGGTGGGTGCTGCTATGGTGACCAATGAGCTAAGATAAGGCGGGGATTTGCCTAGCAGTGATTTATAGATGGCCTGGAGCCAGTGGGTTTGACGACGAACATGTAGTGAGGACCATTCAACAAGAGCGTACAGGTCACAGTGGTGGGTAGTGTATGGGGCTTTGGAGACAAAACGGATGGCACTGTGATAGACTACATCCAATTTGCTGAGTAGAGTGTTGGAGGCTATTTTGTAAATGACTATTTTGTTTACATCTTTGGTTAAATGACTTCAAATGCTAAACTTAAATTTACTTAGTGGAATGTCCGTGGAGTTTGTAAACTATCCAAGCTTAAAACAGGTTATTACTAGGCTTAAAACAACTTCATTCATCTATTGTGTTCCTACAAGAAACTCACTTGTTGAAGGATGAGCTACTTAAAGTATGCAGGAGATGACAAGGGCCAGTAATAGCATCCTGTTTCTCCTCTCATTCTCATGGTGTTATGGTTTTAATTCACTAATCTGTTCTGTTTCAAGTGGATACTATTATAACTGATAAAGCTGGTAGATACATTTAGATACAGGGAACTCTTTTGAATGAGCATATTAATCTGGTTAATGTTTATGGTCCTAATGATGATAATCCCAAATTCTTTGAGAATGTATTTCAACATTTAAATCACATTCTCATGTAGACTACTTTTTAGTTTCTTGCTCATTGCTTCCCAATGTAGCAGGAAATGGATATGATACTATTGTTTTGAATGACCATTCCCTTGTGTGATTATTCTATAGGGATACAAAACTAGTAAAAGGGTCCTCTAGATGGCGTTTGCATCCCAGATGGTTACAGGACCATGACTTCTTACATTACGTTGGAGTGCATATAGATGTTAATTTGACATTGAACACTGACCAAACGTCAGCGAGTACCAGATGGGAGGCTTTCAAAGCACATATTTGAGGGCGAATTATACGTTTTACCAGTTTCAAATCTAATAAATCAGAAAATGAGAGACGGAGAGCAAAATTAGAGAATTGGAGAGGGAAGCTTTTTTTGACAACTCAGTAGAAGTAAACAAGGAATGATTTGGTCTTAAAGCTCAGTATGAAGAACTTCTCACCTCTAAGGCTGCAAACAGCTTAACTAGGCTGAAACAGTCCTTCTATGATCAAGGTGAAAAACCTGGTAAATTGCTGGCCTGGCACATTAAGTAGTAAAATTCAGCCTTTAATGCAATTCATAATTTACAAGGACAATTATCAATGGATCCTGTAGAAATAAACCAAACATTTGCTTCCTACTACAACACACTTTACAACTCTGAATCTCCTGAGAACTGAACTAGTCAGGTCTTGATTTTCCCTCTACTTCAGAAGACACTAAATTGGATCTGGAAAAGGAATTGGATGGTGTTGAAATATCTGATGCTATTTTCGATATGAATACAGGTGTGACTTGTAGCGTCCATTAAGACTTGCATGCCAAAGGTGCTTAAATAGTTTAAGTTTTTGTTTTTTCTTGTCATTATGGGGTATTGTGTGTAGATTGATGAGGGGAAAAAACTATTTAATCAATTTTACAATAAGGCTGTAATGTAACAAAATGTCGAAAAAGTCAAGGGGTCTGAATACTTTCCGAATGCACTGTATATAGACAGGTGTGTGCCTTTCCAAATCATGTCCAACAAACTTAGTTAGATAGAACCTGCTCTTACCGTGAGAAACAGATTTCCCAATCTTCTCCTCCTCTTCTTCATCTTTAATGTTGACATTCAGCTCCAGTGTTTGACTGCAGTCTTCCAGCTTCACTGATGCCATCTCTGGATCCTGCAGTAAACTGGGCTCCACTGTCACAATCAGGACCCAATGACTGCAGGTTTGGACTCAGTGTGGAATGAGGCAGGCTGGGTTTGTCCTCACTGTGATTTACCAGCCTCAGATTTAATTATAGTCGTCCTGTGTAACAATGAGAAACAGACACAAAAAGTTATTGTCTTGACAGTTCTGGCACTTTCTTTATACTCTAAAAATATTTTCACATTTTTCTTGTTCAATTATCTAATTTAGTGCTTTACTTGGACTGAAATAGGTGCTAATACTCATTTTGGGTGCCGGTACTGTTTATATTAAGGTGCAGGAGCTCCACAATACTTTTGAGCTAATACCTAACCTATAGTAGATCAACGCATAAATGACTCAAAATCCATTTAGTACAAGGTTACAGTTTGTTTTAGACAGCACTATGTGCTAATTTCCTTAATAACCTTGTCTTCACTGTATTACTTCAATCAAAAACCAATTGTATTTCCTGTTCACACCATAGCAACATTTATTGATAAAGACAGAAACAACAGAATGTGTCTGAATATTAGTACACATGTAGAAAACTGATAATCATTACATTCAGCTTCAAAACAGTAGTGCGACCGTGAAATTGTCTCTGATGCACCCTCACTGTCCTCACTGAAGTCCGTTGACATTGACCGAGAGGGCTCCGCCATTTTACCAGCTTGGGAATTTTACACAAAACCAATAACATGCAAAACAAACTCAAAATCTCAAATAAATTTATTATTTATTAAACTAACATGAGAAAATTATGTACATTCACTCAGACAAACCCAAAGTCTCTAGCTATGTGACTTGTAAAATAGTTTTTATCACGTTCTTTCATCACTACCGGTTTGACACAAAAATAACACATCAAACCTTTAACAAACGTGATAATACCTTAACGGATTTGTTACCTAGCATGGTATGTTCTTTCGACATTAGAAAGTTTAAACGTGCTATTACATACCTCTAGTAATAAATAGAAACGGACACAAAGGTTATCTTCTTGAGTACACAGTTTAGACGCTTTCTTTATTGTGAAGAATGGGGCCCGCCTGCCCGGAACTTCCTGTTCCCCCACTACTAACGGTCCGTGCATTCCGAGATCAGATTACAACATTTCATTAAATTACAAAAAAAAAGTGTAAACTGTAGCAATTTATTTCCCTTTATAGTTTATTAGGCTAAGCATGTCCTACATCCAAATAATTTCTCTAGGGTTGGAACCGGTTCAGGGAACAGAACTGAAAAATAACGTTAAAAAGAACCGGAAACTAAAGTGTTCTATACTTTTCAGGAACAGCAGTTATTTTAAAAGCATGTAATCCAGGTAATAACCTTATTTTCCTTTCCGGGTATTTTTCT
This sequence comes from Coregonus clupeaformis, assembly GCF_020615455.1. Lineage (NCBI taxonomy): Eukaryota > Metazoa > Chordata > Actinopteri > Salmoniformes > Salmonidae > Coregonus > Coregonus clupeaformis. Next base: position 28,567 of record NW_025533953.1, on the reverse strand, counting down.
CCAGTCCCACAAAAATCGTAACAAAGCTCACTCTAGAAACGTATTCCAGTTTCTGCCTGTCAGCTGGAATGGAAATCCTTGCCAGTGGGTGTGCGTGTGGAAACTACCTGCTCCTCCCCTCTGAAGCATAGGTTACTGTATCCTACTGACAACGTTACAAGCATGATTCAGAAATTAGGGAGATATGTTTAATTTGAGAAGAATGGATTAACCTTTTCAATGCTAGTTAAGGATACTATAGTCACCACGTTCCACATTGGATTTATTAACAACAAAAAGGTACGACCTCTTTTTAATTATAGTGCTGCACTGCACTTTACAAACAAGGTTGTTAGCTAGCTAGCTAACATTAGCTCTGTTCCAACGTTAAACCAACTCTTTAGTTCAGAGACATTTCAAAGTTCCTCCTGAAGCCGCTCCTCCGTAAGTATAATTATGTGAGCCTAATTCAGATAATACAGGTCCAACCCTTGCTCTTCAATACAAACTTTCTCCTATCCTCTCACTCTCCTCACCCGCAAAATGTCATACCTTACACTGTGATTGGCAGCCTGTGCTCCTAAATGATTTTCCTATACAGATACTCTGTAGTGTGCTAAGTGTATTTATTACTCCCACTTGGATTCACTTCCACAAGCTTTAAATTCAGGGGCTGGGTTATCAGGATGGTAATGTACTGTACACGTTAATTTCAATACTCTAAAGATACACTTCATTTTACTAGCTAAATCCTGTGTAACAGCTAGTAATTACATTGTACTTGTCTAACATTACGTGTACTATGCTTTGAAATAGTGTCTTATTCTTCATCTGGGACTTGTATTTATTCTGGATCCCCGTTAGTTCCTGCCAAGGCATTGGCGGCTACTCTTCCTGGGGTCCAGCAAAATTAAAAGGCAGTTCATACAATTTTAAAAACATTACAAGCCCTGTTCTAAGCCAATTACTTTTTCTTAGAGTCCTTTTTTGTCACCTACCACACACTTAACATAGTCCAGGTTTACTGCCTCTACCTGCTTGTTGATAGTGCTGTTAGGAAGTTAGAGCAGCGCTTTATTATGACATACTTCTCCCCATCTTACTACTGTTGTATCATATGCTTTCGACCATGACAGTTTACAATCAGGTTTACTCCAAGCAGTTTAGTCACCTCAACTTGCTCAATTTCCACATTATTTATTACAAGATTTAGTTGAGGTTTAGGGTTTAGTGAATGATTTTCCCAAATACATCTTTTAGTTTTAAATATTGCTATTATTCCTTTCCACCCACTCTAAACTACTGCAACTCTTTGTTAAGTGTTGCAGTCATTTCAGGAATCTCTTATAGCTGACATGTATAGTGTTGAGTCATCCGCCTACATACACTTTATTAGATCTTTTTCTATCTCAACCAAGTTAACCCAGATGGAACGCTTTATTTTGGAGGCAAATGCTAGCAACAACATTGACTGGAATATATTTTGAACTTGATCCACATTAATGTTTAAGTAATTTATTTTACCAGGTAAGTTGACTGAGAACACATTCTCATTTCCAGCAACAACCTGTAAATAGTTACAGCGGAGGGATGGGGGGGATATGAGCCGATTGAAGCTAGGGATGATTAGGTGGCCATGATGTATGAGGGCTCAGATTGGGAATTCAGCCCAGGACACTGGGGTTACACCCCTCTTCGTTAAGTAGCATGGATCTTTATCCTCATCGTTTAATTCCCATCCGAGGCGACACAGGCATGTCCCCAATCAATGCCCTGGGGCATTTGGGTGTTTTTTTTTGCTGGTTCCTTCCCTCTCATCCACACCTCACTCCCATTGTACTGTATCCATTAACACATTTAACAATGGCTGCCTAAAATGCTGTGGTGCTTTCAAACACAATGGGGGTTGTGTAACGTGGGCCATCACGGTGAGTTCACAGCTCTTTCTGTTCATAAATGTCAATGACTCACCCTCAAATGGCCCATCAATATCCAGAGTTCTACCAAACTATTTACGGTAACGCTTCCTTTTATGGGGTCCTTATTACAGTGTAATTACATGTAACTACACCGTAACAAGACTTTTACATAATCAACTGTACATTACAACAGCCTGAACCTCAATATAGTCCTGGGCATATATTGAACTCTAACAATGGGGGGATGGAAAGGGTCTGTTGAAATGAATACTGTAGTGGTGTGAGAAAGGTAACACAATCTTCTTTCTCTGGTTCCACTCCCCAATAGTAAGTGGGTCATTGTTGATTTGTTGTGGTAATGCTGTCCTGGACTTTGGTACCGTATAAAACACTTTAAATGACACTACTTTTCCCCCATTTTATTTCACTGTTATTTAATAAGAAACATATGTAAGTCCTTTATACTGCAAAACATTTATTTGTATGCATTGTAGCAAATAATGGTGGCCAGCAAATTGGCTTGTCCCAATGGTGATGTGTAAAGGTGTAGTGACATGTTTTGACTAGATAATAGACATGTAAATTATTTTGAATGCCATGAATTAAACAAAACCATTGTATTTTTCTGTATAGATAAACCAAAAAACAAAGGTTGACCAGCACAAATTAATGTAGAATGTTTATTTTTCATTTCCAGATCAATTACGTTCATTACAGTTATCCAAATATATTTAATCAATGACAAAAGAATGAATCTAGTTTTTAAAATACAATTTAATAAACACATGTAGTCGTTTCATAGCATGTGTATCATCACAGTTACGTAGTAAAAACGAATCCACCCAAAGTAATGGTGAAAACTGATCATCACACCATCTCTATCTGATAGATGTACTGCGAGCTCATTCCCACAGAATACTGCAGAGGGACAACTTGGTGTCAGAGAAAAACTTTACTATATGTTACAAAAAACATACCACTCAATATAGTATGATACAGTATGTTATGTTACATTACATTGGCCTATGAATGTAATACAATTCTCTAGGATGTATAGTATGTTACGAATTACAATTCGTTCAATATGTTAAGAATTTCTGATAATGTATGATATTTTTACAAATTCCAATTTGTTGTTTTAACATTAATTTACATGCTAAGTAGTATCATGTTAAGCTAACATGCAAAGTACACTACATATACAAAAGTATGTGGAACAACACTTTAAAATAGTGGATTCGGCTATTTCAGCCACACCGTTGCTGACAGGTGTATAAAATCGAGCCCACAGCCATGCAATCTCCATAGACAAACACTGGCAGTAGAATGACCTCACTGAAGAGCTCAGTGACTTTCAATGTGGCATCGTCACAGGATGCCACTTCTCCAACAAGTCAGTTGGTCCAATTTCCGACCAACCCCCTCCTTTTGTTTTGCCTTAAAGGGACATTTCTAAATGTTTCAACTCCATGTTCATCATCTCCAGCACCACCCCAACATCAACATATGTGGAAATGGCAGGTTTCTATGTTTTGTACTAAAAAATATGGAGAAAATGTAATTTCCAGTGACATTCTATATTCCCATCAGCATGAAACAGCAGGAACCGGGGATTCATCAGACCAGGCTATGTTTTTCTATTTTTCAGTGTCTAATGTTTTCATTACATAGCCCACTGCAACTGCAGTTTCTTGTTTTCAGCTGAAAGCTAATGGGGATCCATAATAAATACACCACAACTACATCATTAAGATCATAGCTTTCACCTGGGTTCACCACCTGGTCAGTCTATGTCATGGAAAGGCAGGTGTCAATGTTTTGTACACTCAGTGTAATGTTGTGTCTACTAGCTCATTCCCACAGAAAACTGCAGAGGAAGCAAATTCCACCCAGTCAACCATCAGACTCCATTGTGAGACGCCTCAATAGGAAATTCAACCCTAAGGGGCAAATCCAAGGTCATCTCAATATCTTTACAGTAGAAGCTAACAAAACTGACAAGGTGAACACTGATCAGTAAAGTAAAGAGAGATGCTAACATTCTACAACACTCCCTTTTTTCTTCATTTGATCCAATCCACTTCCATTTCTTATGTATACGTTGGTGTCTTTTAAATTGCCCAATCTGTAGAATCTCGTCTCACAGTCAGAGCAGGAGTAGGACCTGTATCATTACACTCTGTAGACAGACAGTTTGAGTCATAAACTGTAGGCTGGGGTACACACACAGAGGTGCAATAAAGGAATCTGTTTCCGATGATTCTGATTCTCACCTGTGTGTAACCGTTGGTGTGTTTTTACATTTACATTTGACATTTTAGTCATTTAGCAGACGCTCTTATCCAGAGCGACCATACAGTTAGTGAGTGCATACATATTTTTTAAATATTTTTTTCTTACTGGCCCCCCGTGGGAATCGAACCCACAACCCTGGCGTTGCAAACGCCTTGCCTCTACCAACTGAGCTACATCGCTGCTGGCCATTCCCTCCCTACCCTGGACAACGCTGGGCCAATTGTGCGCCGACCCATGGGTCTCCCGGTCGTGCGCCTACGACGAGCCTGGATTCGAACCAGGATCTCTAGTGGCACAGCTAGCACTGCGATGCAGTGCCTTAGACCACTGCGCCACTTGGGAGTTTTCGTTTTGCCCAATCGGGAGAATCTCTTGCCACATTAAGAGCAGGAGTAAGGCTTCTCTCCTGTGTGTGTGTCTCTGATGAACTTTTAGCGCATTTGATGTTTTGAAGCATTTTACACGTCAGAGCAAGAGTAAAGCTTCTCTCCTGTGTGTTTACGTATATGTTTTTTTAGTTGCCCAGTTCAGAGAAACTTGTCCAACATTTAGAGGAGCAGGAGTAAGGCTTCTCTCCTGTGTGTATCCGTTGGTGTGATTTTAAGCTTTCCTGTCTAGAAAAATTCTTCCCCACAGTCAGAGCAGGAGTAAGGCTTCTCTCCTGTGTGTATACGTTCATGTTTTTTAAGTGGCCCCTGTTGAGAAAAACTTGTCCCACAGTAAGAGCAGGAGTAAGGCTTCTCTCCTGTGTGTATACGTTCATGTTCTTTTAAGTGGCCCTGTTGAGAGAAACTTGTCCCACAGTCAGAGCAGGAGTAAGGCTTCTCTCCTGTGTGTGTTCTCTGATGAAATTTTAGGTCAGTTGATGTTTTGAAGCACTTTGCACAGTCAGAGCAGGAGTAAGGCTTCTCTATTGTGTGTATCCGTAGGTGTGATTTTTAGCTTTCCTGTTGAGAGAAATTCTTCCCACAGTCAGTACAGGAATACAGATTCTCTCCTGTGTGTATTTGTAGGTGTACTTTTAACTTTGATTGAATTGAGAAACTCTCACTCACAATGTGGGCAGTGGTGAAACCTCTTCGCTCTGTGATCTTCCTGCTGTTGCTCGCTGGATGTCTTAACATGGTCTCCTGTGTGAACAACATCAGAAGAACCAGTCAGTTGGTGTGATATACATGTCAATCAAATGTATTTTATGCAAGCCCTTTTACATCAGCAGTTGTCACAAAGTGCTTTATAGAAACCCAGCCTAAAACCCCAAAGAGCAAGCAATGCAGATGTAGAAGCCATATCATCCTCCACTCACTATCACAAAGGTTAGTGTCATCCTCCACTCACTATCACAAGTGTTGGTAACTACACAGACTCATTTAATAGACTTTAAAACATTGGCAGTTAGTCTACTTCAAAAGTTTTATTCTACAATGTAGAAAATAGTAAAAATTAAGAAAAAACCCTTGAATGAGTAGGTGTGTCCAAATTTTTTGACTGGTACTATAAATGCATAAATGACAAAAGCCATTTAGTACAAGGTCACTGTTTGTTTTAGGCAGCACTACTGTACTATTTTCCTGAATAACCTTGTCTTCACTGTATTACTTCAATCAAAAACCAATTGTATTTCCTGTTCACACCATAGTAACATTTATTGATAAAGACAGAAACAACAGAATGTGTCTGAATATTAGTACATTAGTAGTGTAGAAAACTGATAATCATTACATTCAGATTCAAAACTGTAGTGCAACCGTGAAATTGTCTCTCTCTGCTGCACTGAAGTCAGTTGCGCTGACCCAGTGGGCGGCGCCATTTTACCAGCTCGTTAATTTTACACAAAACCAAAAATGCAAAACAAACTCAGAAAATCTAAATTAAATATATTATTTATGAAAATCATAATAACAGCAAGTAGAATAATTACATTTGGTTTCCTCTGTAATTGTCATGCCCCCCTAAAAAAACGTCATGTGAAAAGGTGCATGATATTCTAAGAATTGGTTCATGTTGGGCCGTCCCAGGTTTATGGTAAACTAAGAGGTTTTCTATGTAAGTAATTCAGATGACAATAGGCTACGCCCATACCGCTTGTCATGTGAATGTGGTACTGTAATATTAAATACTTTTAACCAACTCTCCATCTAAGTGTTTAACTATTCTCTTGCATACTGAATTACTTGATGCCAGAGAAAGTCGTCATAACACATACCTATAGTAATAAATAGAAACGGACAAAAAGGTTCATTGAATTGGTTAATGTTGGGCCGTCTTGGGTTTATGGTTTTGCGCAACATTGTAGCCTAGACCAAGGCGTGGCCATTGCTGTGGTGAGAGAGAGAAGCACGCCTGTATCTCTCACAGAAATACAATGACATTCACTTTCTATGATCTCTCTCCCTCTCTGTGCTGTTATAGACATAAGCCGGCAACTCTCTTCTCTCCAGCATTGCACTTCATCATTTATCTCCTAATAGAATAATAGCTGTGGGAAGTGTGCTGGAGGTGCTGCAGCACTCTGCAGTCTGTTCAGAAAGAAATTAAATAATTCCCAATACTCCACCAGGAGTAAGACTAGAATTTCACCACAGCGGATCCATAGCTAATTTTAAAAAATAGTCTAGCTGTGGATTGTGTGTAGCCAAATCACAGGGCATGCCTAACGTGTGGCAAATCTGTCAGTTAACAGCATGCAGCCAAAACAGGCCTTTAGCAAATATTTCTAATACAATCGCTGGAAAAGACAGGTTGTAAAGTAAATGGATCCTGCTGAAAATAAAATACTAATGTCTGTATGTTACCAAGTTAACAACTTTCAAATTGGCCTATTGAGCGAACAGCATTGTTTAAAAAAAGCAAAGCAAGACAGAGATAAGCTTTTGGCCGGTGAGTGAGCTGCACATCATTGGGGTGAGTCAGTGAAACTGGAAAGCTTTTTTTAGGACTATATCTTCCTCCTCATATTGTACAATGTGTTTCTCTGCACACTTAGGGGCCTCGGCTATTGATCGATTCAAGACAAGGTCGTTTTTATTGATCTCAGATTCTCAGTGTCAAAGTAGCCTGTCATTTCGTCATTTGTGAGGTATTAAAAAAAGATTCTGCGAAAGTCTCCAGTCATCTAAAATGATGTAGAATTGCATGAAATCCATTTATAAAAAGAACACATTTTCCCCAGACTCTAGGCTACAAAAAATGTATTCCATGTGTGTAACTTCTGCAAGCAGCTCCACACCACTGCTCTATGCCCGTACGCTAAAGCCATGATAATGCATGCAATGCTTTGTTATAAAGGTTGTTTGTTTTTATCTGTTCTGGTACCTCAGAACCCACCAGGTCACCCCCCTCTCGGGCTCACTTTTGGTTCCGGCACCGCCCAATTTACAAATGAAGCACTGGAGAAGTGGGTAGCTGCCGTTGCCTCCTCCGGGACACTTCTCCTTTGCATAAAGTTAATCAGGCTGTTGATTGTGGTCTGTGGAATGTTGTCCCACTCCTCTTCAATGGCTGTGCGAAATTCCTGGATATTGGCGGGAACTGGAACAAGCTGTGGTACACGTCGATCCAGACCATCCCAAACATGCTCAAAGGGTGACATGTCTGGTGAGTATGCAGGCCATGGAGAATTGGGACATTTTCAGCATGTTCAATTGTGCACAGATCCTTGCGACATGGGGCTGTGCATTAGAAACACGAGGTGATGGAGGTGGATGAATGGCAGGACAATGGGCCTCAGGATCTTGTCATGGCATCTCTGTGCATTCAAACTGCCATCGATAAAATGCAATTGTGTTAGTTGTCTGTAGCTTATGTCATCCCATTCCATAACCCCGATACCACCATAAGGCACTCTGTTCACAACATTGACATCAGCAAACCGGCACGCCCCCACACAACGCCATACACGGTGGTCAGCAGTTGTGAGGCTGGTTGGGCATACTGCAAAATTCACTAAAACAACATTGGAGGTAGCTAATGGTAGAGAAATGAACCTAACATTCTCTGGCAACAGCTCTGGTGGACATTCCTGCAGTCAGCAGGCCAATTGCATGCTCCCTCAAAACTTGAGACATCTATGGCATTCTGTTGTGTGAAAAAACATCTGTTGTGTGCATATTTTAGAGTGGCATTTTTTGTATTTGTTAGGGATCCCCATTAGATGCTACCAAGCACCTACTCAGCTACTCTTGTCCCCAGCACAAGGTGCACCTGTGTAATGATGATCATGCTATTTAATCAGCTTCTTGATATGCCACACCTGTCAGGTGGATGGATTATCTTGGCAAAGGAGAAATGCTCACTAACAGGGATGTAAACACATTTGTGCACAACATTTTAGAAATAGGTTTGTGTCTGGAACATTTCTGGGATCTTTTATTTCACCTTATGAAACATGGGACCAACACTTGACATGTTGCGTTTATATGTTTGTTCAGTGTATACAGTATTTCTAAAAAATCATACAAACTATCAATAATGAAACTTTCTTTGAACTAAATCAGCCTGCTTTTCTGTTCTAATCAGGTCCCTACACAGGCTCAGAAGGATCCTGTGAGGGTGGAAAATGTTCTGGCAACAGTAGTCCTTGCAGGGCTTCTGCAGTGAAGTCTTGGAGGCCCAAATACTTCTCAGCTGCAGATATAATGATGTCCAACTTCTTGGACTTCTTGTGCAGTACAATTAATAACTGTGGCTATAAATACTAAAAAAATAAGTGTATCCAGATCACTTGATTGACGTACAACATTTGCAACTGGTTGCAGTGCATCCACCGCCATATCTTCTTCAGAACTGTGGCCTCTTGCTACTATAACTCTCTTCACCGCCTCCACATAGGAGATTTGCTGTACAGCCCTGATCCTTGACACCTCAACCTCTTTCACCCTAACAGGGCACTCTGGGAATTCAGGAATATGACCCCCCACCACAGTTACAACATTTTACATTCACATGCTCTTCAATAACATATTATTCCGTCTGCAAACACTTGACATGTGGCCAAACTTTGTACATTTCTTGCATTGCATCAGGTTTTACACAAACTCTCTTATGGGGTATATTATATATCCCAGCTTTACATAGGGTGGTAGATACTCTTCATCAAACATCAATAATAAAGATGAACTTTGCTCCTTTTTCACATTCTCCATACGGGTCAAAGACGTCTTCTTTGGGATTTGGTTGGCAGATGGCATCCAACTTTTAGGTGTATACACCGCCACCTACTGTACTGGTGTGTGAGGCCATACACAGCCTACATACATTAAATTCATTGAAACGGTAATTCATACAAAATTGCCCTGTCAAGTATTAGCCCGCTCTAAAAAATGTGAGGGAAAATGTTCTTGGTTCGTGCAGATGACTGACCTCCTCAGACCAATTGGCAGTACGCCCAGAACATTGCTCTGGGAACCAAAAGGGATATCTCAGTTTCAAGGTTTCAGCTTGGAGAGAAGAAGCCTTGTGAGGTATTGGTTGGTCACATGCAGGAACCAAATGTTAATTATTAATTAATTATTAATAAAGCTAAACCATGCAAATATAACTTGTCTGTGTAACCAGTATATAGGACAACTAACGGGACTTCCCCGGCAGAGCTCCCGACCGACGTGTACTATGGTGCTTTTAAGTTTGTTGGAACCTCTCCAGCTTGCTGATAAAAAATAATTATTCATTTAAGTTTGACTTTGAGTCCCTTCGTGGCGATTTTCCACGACAAAATCCACCACCCCATTCCACTATTTAACCCTATCTAGTCCTACGCCAGACCACTACCACTCAACACCCCCTGCAGCTGTTCTGCAGTAAATCCTCGCAATCCCAAGTACTTCTCTGCCGCTGCCACCACAGCCTCTATTTTCTGGGATAGAGAAATGCAGTACTATTGACAACCATTGCTATAAATGCTAAAAGCCCACCTTACTGAAGCACATATTCTTCCCATCACTCCCTCTTGGTCTTTGCCTACTCACAGGAATCCTCTCAAGATCCCTCACCCTGTACCCATCTTCCTCTACCACTGGTCCATCTTCCTCTACTGTGGTCCTCTGTAGCTCAGCTGGTAGAGCACGGCGCTTGTAACGCTAAGGTAGTGGGTTCGATCCCCGGGACCACCCATACACACAAAAACATTAAAATTATGCACGCATGACTGTAAGTGGCTTTGGATAAAAGCGTCTGCTAAATGGCATATTATTATTATTACTCTCTTCACTGCTTCGGCATACAACACTTTCTGTACTACTGTAACCCTGGCAACCTCAATCTGCCTTTCTCTCACCTGACACCTCAGATCTCCAGCCCGTTAGCACCCCCACAACTAACACACAGAACATTCTCCACCCATACCACACATTTCTTCATCTCATGCCCTCCTGCACACTTGTCACATTTAGGCATCTCACGTCTACACACTGCTGCAACAGGCCCAAAAACTTCACCCTAAAACACGAGGCCCGAACTCGGAGTTGCCACCACAGTTAATTCATCCTCACTTCTCGTCACTTTCACTTTCCTCCTGTAGCTCTTCTAAAAGTTCTGTGTGATCTTCCATTCCATATTCACTCAAAACATATTCCACTTTTCCCTTGTCCACCATCTTCTCCTTCATCAGATCTTCCAGAAGGTTTGTGCATCCCCCACTGCTATCCCCCATTCCACTTTTTTCTTGTCCGCCATCTTACAACTTGTCTCAGCTCATCCACACCCCACTAGCTTCGGGTAGCTGCACACCAATGGAGTACCACAGTATAAATCATATTACCCATAAAACCTAGCAGTCAAACAGGGAAATGGTTCCAATAATTTTTCCACCATTCATTTTTCCCATAGGGGATTTTAGAAACACTTAAAATAAGGGCTGTGTTTCGTGTAGGCTTACCCTGGCGTGGCGTTTTGATAACCATGTAAATCTCTCTAGGACAAGGTGACATTTATCAATATATTCGCCTATGTTTAGCCCAAAAAAATGAAATGGTAATTAGCTGCTAATGTGGCTATCATAAAGAACTACAAATGCCATGATGATCTGGACAAATTTGCCGAATAGAGTCAAAGGTAAGGATCTCTGGGTTAACCATCTAATGTTAGCTAAATGTAGTAATGAATAAATAGGCTACATTTATTCAAAATGGTCAATTCTGTGAACTGTCTTGTGCAAGTTTTAAATTGCCACAATACCTGTTAGCAAAGTTGTCAGCTAGAGATGACGTGCAGGAGCTTGCAGTGATTTGTTGTTTTGCATGATGTCTACTTTGATGATAATTAGCGTTTTATAATCTGAGAGGAAATAGAGCCGAATATATTGATAAAAGTCACTAGGGTAAGCCTACACGAAACACAGCCCTTATTTTAAGTGTTTCTAAAATGAATAAAAAGGAAAAATTATCGGAACAAACCTTTTCCCTGTTTGACCGCTAGGTTTTATAACACCCTAAGGACAAACTTCTAGGTCCACTTTGGATATGTACAGTGCATTCGGAAAGTATTCAGACCCTTGACTGTTCCCACAATTTGTTACGTTACAGACTTACTCTGAAATGGATTAAAGAAAAAAAATCCTCATCAATCTACACACAATACCCCATAATGACAAAGTGAAAACAGGTCCTTAGAGATTTTTGCAAATTTATTAAAAATGAAACCGCAGAAATATCTTGATTACATAAGTATTCACACCCTTTGCTATGAGACTCGAAATTGAGCTCAGGTGGATACTGTTTCCATTGATCATCCTTGGAGTCCAACTGTGGTAAATTCAATTGATTGGAGATGATTTGTAAAGTCACACAACTGTCTATATAGGTGACCAAGAACATGATGGTCACTCTGACAGAGCTCCAGAGTTCCTCTATGGAGATGTGAGAACCTTCCAGAAGGACAACCATCTCTGCAGCACTCCACCAATCAGGCCTTTATGGTAGAGTGGCCAGATAGAAGCCACTCCTCAGCAAAAGGCACATGACAGCCCGCTTGGAGTTTGCCAAAAGGCACCTAAAGGACTCGGACCGTGAGAAACAAGATTCTCTGGTCTGATGAAACCAAGATTGAACTTCTTGGCCTGAATGACAAGCATCACGCCTGGAGGAAACCTGGCACCATCCTTATGGTGAAGCATGGTGGTGGAAGCATTATGCTGCAGGGATGTTGTTCAGCAGCAGGGACTGGGAGCCTAGTCAGGATCAAGGGAAAGATGAATGGAGCAAAGTACAGAGAGATCCTTGATGAAAACCTGCTCCAGTGTGCTCAGGACCTCAAGACCAGGTCGAAGGTTCACCTTCCAACAGGACAACGACCCTAAGCACACAGCCAAGACAAAGCAGGAGTGGCTTCGGGACAAGTCTCTGAATGTTCTTGAGTGGCCCAGCCAGAGCCGGGACTTAAACCCAATCAAACATCTCTGGAGACCTGAAAATAGCTGTGCAGCGACGCACCCCATCCAACCTGACAGAGCTTGAGAGGATTTGCAGAGAGGAATGGGAGAAACTACCCAAATACAGGTGTGACAAGCTTGTAGCATCATACCCATTAAGACTTTGGCTGTAATCACTACCAAAGGTGCTTAAACAATGTACTGAGTAAAGGGTCTGAATACTTATGTAAATGTGATTGTTCAGTTGTTTTTTTTGCAACTATTTATAAAAACCTGTTTTTGCTTTGTCATTATGGGGTAGTGTGTGTAGATTGAAAAAAAAATTCAATCAATTTTACAATATGGTTGTAACGTAACAAAATGTCGAAAAGTCAAGGGGTCTGAATACTTTCCGAATGCACTGTATATAGACAGGTGTGTGCCTTTCCAAATCATGTCCAACAAACTTAATTAGATAGAACCTGCTCTTACCACGAGAAACAGATTTCTCAATCTTCTCCTCCTCTTCTTCATCTTTAATGTTGACATTCAGCTCCAGTGTTTAACTGCAGTCTTCCAGCTTCACTGATGCCATCTCTGGATCCTGCAGTAAACTGGGCTCCACTGTAACAATCAGGACCCAGTGACTGTAGGTTTGGACTCAGTGTGGAAGGAGAGAGGCAGGCTGGGTTCGTCCTCACTGTTGATGTTAACCGGCCTCAGACTTATCTGAATCGGCCAGTAGTAATAAAGAGAAGCGGACACAAAAGTTAGTCTTAAAAGTTCTGGCACTTTCTTTATTCTCTAAAAATATTTTCACTTTTTTCTTGTTCAATTATCTAATTCGGTGTTTGACTTGGACTGAAATAGGTGCTAATACTCATTTTGGGTGCCGGTACTGTTTATATTAAGGTGCAGGAGCTCCACAATACTTTTGAGCTAATACCTAACCTATAGTAGATAAACGCATAAATGACTCAAAAACCATTTAGTACAAGGTTACACTTTGTTTTAGACAGCACTGTGTGCTACTTTCTTTAATAACCTTGTCTCCACTGTATTACTTCAATCAAAAAACAATTGTATTTCCTGTTCACACCATAGCAACATATATTGATAGAGACAGAAACTACTGAATGTGTCTGAATATTAGTACACATGTAGAAAACTGATAATAATTACATTCAGCTTCAAAACAGTAGTGCGACCGTGAAATTGTCTCCGATGCACCCGCACTGTCCTCACTGAAGTCCGTTGACGCTGACCGAGAGTAGCCGCCATTTTACCAGCTTGTGAATTTTACACAAACCAATAATATGCTAAACGAACTCAGAAATCTCAAATAAATTGATTATTTATGAAATTACCTTGAGAAAATGATGTGCATCCACTCAGACAAACCCAAAATCTCTAGCTATGTGACTTGTAAAATAGTTTTTATCAAGTTCTTTCACTCACTCGGTTTGACACAAAAAATAACACATCAAACCTTTACCAAACGTGATAATACCTTAACGGATGTGTTAACTAGCATGGTATGACATGTTCTTTCGACATTAGAAAGTTTAAACGTGCTATTACATACCTGTAGTAATAAATAGAAACGGACACAAAGGTTATCTTCTTGACTGCACAGTTCTGGCGCTTTTTTTATTGTGAAGAACATGGGATGGGCGCACCTGCCGGATCTTCCTGTTCCCCCACTACCACAGTTTAACGGTCCGTGCATTTCGGGATCCTTGGGACGGCCATACCAGTGTTGCCAACTCATTTTCAGGGGGAAGATGCTAGAGGCAGGTCGACTTGTTGCTAAAAAGTTGCTCAATAACGTTGTGATGTTATTGCGTGATGAAGACATTACGTAATAACGTAAAATTGCGTCATTACGTGAAATAATTACTAAAATTGACTGGCCATCTCAGTGACAAATATGATTTGACATTTGTTAGTTTAGATTTGTTTGTTTATTATCACATATTTGTATTTGTAAAAGTAATATAAACACATAACATTTTATATGATCAGATATTTTTATTTATAAACACAAAACATTGAATTATTGAACAATTACATATTACACATTATTGAACAATTACATTTGATTTATATTCTTATTAACTAGTAGTGTATTGGTAGTTAGTAAACATGCTACCTAACTGATCAACAATTATAGGTACAAGCTAATAACAAGGTATATATGCTATCTTATTGAACAAGCAACTTAACTCAAATAATGATGTGTGCGCTAGGCATCTCTCTCCAGCTCTCTCCAGGTTGTTGCGCTGCTTGGCTGGCCTGCTGCTGCCTGTGCACGAGCTGAGCGCCTGCTGCTGACGTCGCTCACAATGTACTTTTGCAACCAGGCACGTGTGTTGTGACTGAGTGTGTGATGGAGAAAATCGTTTTAGTGTCATTTAGAGGGAAAACGTGTGCATTTTAGTGTTTGAGTCACTTTTCAAAAGTTGCTAAAAGTTCCAAATAAGTTTTTTAAAGTAGCTAAATTTGTTGCTAGGTGCTGTTTGAAAAAAAAGTTGCCAGGGTAGTCTGAAAAGTTGCTAAATCTAGAAACAAAATAGCTAAGTTGGCATCACTGGGCCCTACCCCATTACATGAGAACGGGGTATCTGCCGCTGCCTCCTCCTCCTCCGGGACACTTCTACTTTGCATAGAGTTGATTCATCTGTTGATTGTGGAATGTTGTCCCATTCCTCTTCAGTGGCTGTGTGAAGTTGCTGTATATTGGTGGGAACTGGAACAAGCTGTGGTACACGTCGATCCAGCCCTCCCAAACATGCTCAATGGTTGACATGTCTTGTGAGTATGCAGGACATGGAAGAACTGGGACATTTTCAGCTTCCTGGAATTGTGTACAGATCCTTGCGACATTGGGCCCTGCATTATCATGCTGAAACATGACGTGATGTCGGCAGGACAATGGGCCTCAGGATCTAGTGATGGTATCTCTGTGCATTAAATTTGCCATTGATAAAATGCAATTTTGTTCCTTCTCCGTAGCTTATGCCTGCCCATACCATAACCCTGACTCTAACATGGGGTACTGTGTTCACGACATTGACATCAGCAAACCGCTCGCCCACACACCACCATACACATGGTCTGCAGTTGTGAGGGTGGTTGGGCATACTGCCAAATTCTCTAAAACAAAGTTGGAGGCGGCTTATGGTATATAAATTGCCATTAAATTATCTGGCAACAGCTCTGGTGGACATTCCTGCAGTCAGCATGCCAGTTGCATGCTCCCTCAAAACTTGAGACATCTGTGGCATTGTCAGTGGTAGAAAAAGCACCCAATTGTCATACTTGAGAAAAGTATAGATACCTTAATAGAAAATGACTCAAGTAAAAGTGAAAGTCACCCAGTAAAATACTACTTGAGTAAAAGTCTAAAAGTATTTGGTTTTAAATATACTTAAGTATCAAAAGTAAATGTAATTGCTAAAATATACTTCACTATCAAAAGTAAAAGTAAATGCAGAAATCGTTTCAAATTCCTTATATTATGTAAACCAGACGACACCATTTTATTTTTTAAATTGTATTTATGGATAGCCAGGGGCACACTCCAACACTCAGACATCATTTACAAACTAAGTGTGTGTCTAAAGCAGTCCTTCTCAAATAGTGGGGCGCGCCCCCCTGGGGGGGCTCGGAGCGATGCCGGGGGGGCGCGTGTGACCCCGGGGAACATGCTTTTTTTTGCCGCAGGGAGTAGGTTTTTTTTGCACCGAACAAGAGCACACAGCACAGAGCAGGAGATATGAAGTGCAGATAACAAACCCTTAGGAGACACCATGGGAAAATATTTAACAGGGATGAAAAGAAATGCGGAGAGAGACGGAGATAATGAGACAAACGTAAGTCTCCCGAAAGCTAAGACGAGGAAATATGATGAAGCGTATGTAGCGCTTGGCTTCACTGTGACTACGGTGGGAGAAGAGGAAAGACCGGTATGTTTACTGTGTCTAAAAATGTTGGCAGCGGACAGCATGAAGCCAAATAAATTAATGCGTCACTTAAAAACATTACACCCCAATCACGCTGATAAGCCGCTTGAGTTTTCAGCGAAAACGTGCCGAAAATTGCAAACAATCGTCCCGCTTTGTGAATGCTACTTCAGTAAACCAGCGAGCACTGTTCGCATCATATAAGGTGGCGCACCAAATTGCTCAGTGCAACAAAAAAAACTCCATAGCAGAGGAGCCGATACTGCCTGCAGCATTAGACATGGTCTCTGTCATGCTGGATGACGCAAGTGCTGCAAAAATAAAAACTATCCCTCTGTCCAATGACACTGTCGCCAGACATATAAATGACATTGCTAACGATCTTAAAGAACAGCTGGTAGATAAACTCAAAGACAAACGTTTTGCCTTACAGTTCGATGAAGCAACTGACAGCAACAAAGACTGTTTGTTTATCGCTTATGTACGTTTTGACATGACAAACTCCATGTGTGAGGATCTACTTTTTTGTAAATATGTCAGAGACAGAGCCACAGCTGAAGAGCTATTCAAAATGCTGGACTGCTTCCTGACTGAGAATGGGCTAAAGTGGGAGAACTGCATTGGTGTTTGCAGTGATGGTGCACAGACCATGGCAGGGATGAGAAAAGGACTTCGGGCACTCATCAAGAAGGCCTCACCTAATGCTGAGTGGACACACTGTGTTATACACAGAGAAGCACTGGCATCAAGGCACATTTCCTCTGAATTAAGTGAGGTTATGACTGACATTGTAGGTGTAGTCAATTTTATAAAGAGCAGACCACTAAAAACAAGAGTCTTCTCTGCTATCTGTGAGGAGATGAGAGCTGAACATCAAGCTGTGCTGTTTCACAGTGAAGCAAGGTGGCTGTCACGAGGAAAAGTCTTGTCCCGAGTTTTTGAGCTCAGAGAGCAGATAAGAATGTTTTCGGAGCAGGAGCACAAGTATGACCTCGCAGAAAAATTTTGTGATGAGAACTTCCTGGCAAAACTGGCCTACCTGAGTGACATATTTGGAAAGCTAAATGAACTAAATCTACAGCTTCAAGGGAAAGATAAACACCTCCCTCAGGTCACAGACAAGATCAGCTCTTTCACTCGAAAGCTTGCAATGTGGGGCAGGCGACTTGATGAAGGAAATACTGATTCATTCGAGAACCTGCATGAATTTGTTGACACTACTGACTATGATGCCACCTCAGTGATTCCATATATTAAGGAGCATATTTCATCACTGATGGGATTCTTTAAAAAGTACTTCCCCTGAAAACAGTTCCCAATATGACTGGGTGAGAGATCCTTTCAATGCACCAGCTCCAACTGGTTTCAGCTCTGCAGAGGAGGACCAGTTCATTGATATGACGTCTGACTCCACATTGAGACTGAGGTTCACATCACAGACACTGAGTGAATTCTGGCTGAGTGTAGAGAGGCAGTATCCACTCATAGGGCAGAGGGCCATGGGCATTCTTCTTCCTTTTGCAACATCTTATCTTTGTGAGACTGGCTTCTCTGCTGTTGCTGCACTGAAGACCAAGTACAGGTCCCAGCTAAACATTGAGCAGGAGCTGAGAATTGCAGTATCATGCTTCAATTTCCGCTTCGAAAAGCTGTGCACTGCAAAACATGCTCATTGTAGCCATTAATCCTGACTTCCTCATTTTGATTTAAAAAATAATAATAATCAGCACAAATTGTTTTATTCATTTTTGTTTTATAGGTCAAAGTGTTTCATATATTGTACTCCTGAGTTAATGTTGCTGATCAATTTGAATGTATTATTATTTATTGATTATATTTTTTTCAGTATCAAATGGTCAAAAAATGTTTACAGTTTAAATAAGGTTAGAATTTTTTTTTTAATTTCAGGCAAATTTATGCACTTTTAGTATTTTCTGTTACAGACTAAAAAACAATGTTAATAAAGTTATTCTTTGTTGTAAGTTGATCTATGTGTGTCTAAAGGAAAGTAGTGCGTGTCTGGAAAGGAGTGGGTGTGTCTAAAGGAAAGTAGTGGGCGTCTGGAAAGGAGTGGGTGTGTCTAAAGGAAAGTAGTGGGTGTCTGGAAAGGAGTGGGTGTGTCTAAAGGAAAGTAGTGGGCGTCTGGAAAGGAGTGGGTGTGTCTAAAGGAAAGTAGTGGGCGTGTGGAAAGGAGTGGGTGTGTCTAAAGGAAAGTAGTGGGTGTCTGGAAAGGAGTGGGTGTGTCTAAAGCGCTATAGGTTAGATGGTTTTGATTGAGCTGTGTTTTTTCTCATCCATTTCTTATCATGCAACTACTGTATTTTTTCTTATAATGTCATTGATTGGCTAAATGGAAGGCAGTACCCATACAACATGATGATTACATCACCAGTTAGGTACCTAGCCAGTAGCCACATTGCAACATGGTGGACTCCCAGCAAGGGACTAGCTATCTAGCTAGATAATTCAGCCTAATGCTATTTCAACATGTTTTTGATGATATCATTTATGTAAAGATTTGCCAGTGGATATCTGTATTGGTAGACTCATTAATTCCTGTTTAGCTATAAACCTTTTTCTGATGTGATGTCATTCTTCGGATTTCATCACTCAATTATCTAAGGTTAGCTAATGTCACCCATATAGCTACTAATGTCAGACATTGCATTCATCCTAGCTACTGTACTATCAACTGGCTTGCTATATTAGGTAGCTCTAGATGCGAGGGGAAACTTCATATATTTGTATTATCTATAAAGATTATAAAAAAGGCCATTAGGTAGCTAGCTAGGTTGAAACTGCTGGGGAATATCTATCTAGATAGCTAACTCCCACTATCAACTGAGTTCATCAATGTATCTAAGGATATATTTCTAGAAATAAACAATATATGTTCTAGTCATATTTTAAAGATGTAAGCACATAACACCCAGACAGATGTAGAACTTCAGTGACCCGAGCATCAGGAAAATCTCCCTGTTCTTCAGGTTTATTCTGGAAGGCACACATGTTAGATAAAAATACAGGTAACTAGGGTCTCCTGAGTGGCGCAGCGGTCTAAGGCACTGCATCGCAGTGCTTGAGGCGTAACTTCAGATGCGGGTTCGATCCCAGGCTGTGTCACAACCAGCCGTGACCAGGAGTCCCATAGGGCGGCACACAATAGGCCCAGCGACATCCGGGTTAGGGTAGGGTTTGTCCCAGGGGAGCTTTACTTGGCTCATCACACTCTTGCAACTCCTTGTGGCGGGCTGGGCGCCTGCAGGCTGACTTCAGTCGTCAGTTGAACAGTGTTTCCTCCGACACATTGGTATGGCTGGCTTCCGGGTTATGGGCGTTATGAAGCGCTGTTTGGCAGGTCATGTTTCGGAGGACGAATGACTCCCACCTTCGCCTCTCCCGAGCCCATTGGGGAGGTGCAGCGATGAGAAAAAATCATAATTGGATCGCAATTGGACATCAAGAAATTGGGGAGAAAAAAGGGGCAAAACAATTTCAACACTTGAGTAAATGAGGGATACAAAGTATATTGAAAGCAGGTGCTTCTACACAGGTGTGGTTCCTGAGTTAAGCAATTAACATCGCATCATGCTTAGGGTCATGCATACAAAATGCTGGGCAGGCCATTTTTTTGGCCCCCATTTGATGACAATGCCCCCATCCACAGGGCATGAGTGCCTGAATCGTTTGATGAAAATTATACAAACCATATGCCATGGCCGTCACAGTCACCAGATCTCAACCAAATTGAACACTTATGGGAGATTCTGGAGCGGCTCCTGACACAGCATTTTCCACCACCATCAACAAAACACCAAAGGATGGAATTTCTTGAGGAAGACTGGTGTCGCTTCCCTCCAATAGAGTTCAGACACTTGTAGAATCTATGCCAAGGTGCATTGAAACTATTCTGCCTCATGGTGGCTCAACGCCCTATTAAAGACACTATGTTGGTGTTTCCTTTATTTTGGCAATTACATGTAGATCCACACGTTATTGTCTATATCATGCAGAATTGTCATCGCATTGTTCCTTAGGGAGCTCGTTCTATAATACAGACGTTGGTGATTTCTGTCCCAGGTAGTTGCAAAAATCTGGTAACTTTCCCCAAATTCCCTTGTTTTCCAGAAAACCCAGTTGGAAGGTTTCCTGAATCAGGAGGGAATAAACAGGAAATCTGGAATCTTCAAACAGGATTTCAGGAAAACCTGGGGATTATGGGAAAGTTGGCGGATTTTTGCAACTCTAGTCCCAGGAGACTGAACTATGGGCACGTTTTTATTCCTGCCTAGCACAAACATCTCATTCAACTAATCATGGTCTTCCATTTAGACCACAATTAGTTGAGTGAAGTGTTAGTAGAGTGCTGGAACCTGGACACTCCTGTGTAAACTGTGGCTGTCTTGACTACAACTGTCTAAATACAGGTGCCATGTTTTCTTTTGCTAATCCATGCAGGTTAGTCATCTCATAAGGAGTGGAGAACAGGGGCGGCCTGTTCAATAGGGCGATATGGGCGACGCACTGCCAAACGGGAAAAAGGAAGGGATTTTTTTTCTAATCAATTATATCACGGCAACAGTAGTTATCAGTGTTGTAATCTATCACGTCTGATCTGCCACAGTGCCACACTGCCACTAAATGTCGAATCAGGCTAAAGTCGTGCTTCAAATGGCTCCACCCCCCCTTTTGGGGCGATTTCAGTCAGATTGAAAATCGCCCAGAACTTCTGTCATAGACTCCCATGTAAAATCTATTTTTTTCAAATTTCAGAGCCTTCAATACAATCTCAATGGGTGTCTGTGGGCTTGCACTTACGCGCTTTCGTCACATGAACGTAACTAAGAAAAGAGAGGGTAGCAGCGTCAATCAATTCACTACTACTATCAACATGGCTAGGCTTCAGTGCAACTCGATTGTGTCTTTGAAAGAATTTCCTTTTTGTCGGCGAACAAATGAAGATAAATTGGCAACGAAACAATTAGGACCTCCCAGACCAAATTTAATAATTCAACAGGTTTCTACTAAAGGGGGGAAGTCCTACACCCGAAAAAAAATGGTACGAACGAAAAAATAACATTGCCACTCAACTGGATGAGGGATACAGGCTAGCTGTCCGCCGCCACAACGATGAGGTTAGTGTTGATAATCACAAGTTTACTGGAGAACTGAGACCAAGTAGAGACTTTGGACAGGGTGGATATGGTTATATTGCGATATTGTCAATACAGTATATCGTAAAGTATCACTATGTAACTCGATTTCTTTCACCCCAATCCCTCAAATTAACGGTAAATAACTGAATTGTTTGCCCCACATTTAGCTAAGATGATTAGCTAGCCAGCTAAAATGTTTTATTTAGTTAGCAGTCGCATCTACAATAGTTTACTGTCAATAACATGTCTCCAAAAATGACGTGGTGTCTCCAATTGTGTTGACATTTTACAATTGCGATGCGCATCCATGAGTATCCACTTTCTGTAGCTCAGCTGGTAGAGCACGGCGCTTGTAACGCCAAGGTAGTGGGTTCGATCCCCGGGACCACCCATACACAAAAATGTATGCACGCATGACTGTAAGTCGCTTTGGATAAAAGCGTCTGCTAAATGGCATATTATTATTATTATTATTATTATTCCAGCCTTGTGTAGGTCTCCAATTTTGTCCCTGACATCCTTGGAGAGCTCTTTGGTCTTGGCCATGGTGGAGAGTTTGGAATCTGATTGATTGATTGCTTCTGTGGACAGGTGTCTTTTATACAGGTAACAAGCTGAGATTAGGAGCACTCCCTGAGATCAGTCAATAAATGATTCTGGTATTGACTTATATGCTGCCCCTGTCTTCATGTTGTTGCTGGACATATCTTTTTAAAAATGTGTGTAGGTCACCTAAATCATCAGAAAAATTGCCCCTCCTGAGAATTTTTCAGGAGCCGCCACTGGTGGAGAAGCCCTATGCACCATAAACCTTAATACTGGAGTAACTTCCTGTCAGAGAAACTGTGATTAGAGGGTTAGACAGGAGGCCCTGGGCCAATGGGAGGTCATGGGTGAGGGCTTGGGGGTCAGAGAGAGTGGGCTAGTATGTTTAACATGGCCCGGTGCCCCGGCTGGGTGGAGTTTGTAAAATGAACTGGCCCAGTAAGAGGGGACATTACAGACATGAAGATAGAACTCCCCCAACACTCCTCACATTGAGTTGCTGCATCTGATTTAAAGGCCCCCTTATAGTCCTCAATAATCAACAATGTAATACGTATTACATGTTAACTCTCTTGCTTTCTTTCAAGCACACTCAGTACTTCTATCCATCCCTCTCCATGTGTTAGAGACAGAACATTCCAAGGACCTCCAGAGCAATTTGTAATAGTATACTGTCTGTGTGATATAGCAGATAATCAAGGGTCCCTGGTTGGGTTTACTGTACTTCAGAACTCATGCTCTCTCCCTCGAAAAGTCTCCCAGACTGTTCTTCCCCCTGTCCCCAGGTGTCTGCTGAGACATGCAACTCCAGAGCAGCACATCAAAAAACATGCCACCCTGTTTGTTGCCAGCTGTCAGCAGGCCGTTCCCTGAGGAAGGATGCAGCGGTCAAGGCTTTCAATGGTCAAATGTGGGGGATGACTAAATGCAAAATAACTTTTTCATAGCATATTGGTCTTCACATTTTTACCATGGTAACTTAAACAACATGCAGACTTTATCAATCAAGACAACACTTAGAGCTTATAATTCAAAAGTTCAGAAATCAAGTCTCATGTCCAGGGTGAATAACACTTTTATTCATGTATATCAGACATGACATGCGTCAACTAAAAAAATACACTGAATGTACAAAACATTAGGAACACCTGCTCTTTCCATGACAGACCGACCAGGTGAATGCTTTGATGTCTTATTGATGTTACCTGTTAAATCCACTTTAAATCAGTGTAGATGAAGGGGAAGAGACAGGTTAAATAAGGATTTTTAAGCCTTGAGACAATTGAGACATTGTGTTGTGTATGTGTGCCATTCAGAGGGTGAACCGGCAAGAAAATATTGAAGTGCCTTTGAACAGGGTATGGCCTTTAATGTAAAACAGTGTGTTTTAATAAATTATTCTAAAAATAATACTTTAAAAATGTTTCACTATTTTTATTTTTTTATGAAATTCACTGAGGGGTATGGTCCTCCCCTTCCTCCTCTAAGGAGTTTCCACTGATTGCAGGGAATACTGACTGGAGATGTTCCGCCCTCCAAGGCCCCTGAGCCTGTGTAGGGATGTGATCTGGATTGGACTGTGACTTTTTATGTATTTTTATTTTGTGTGACGTAGTTTGTCCCCCTTTCCGCAACGGACATTTATTTTTTCTCTGGTTTACTAACCGAACAGTAGGTGGAGGCATACACATTACGTGAACGTCATTATACTAGATAAGAAGTATCTAGTATACTCTCTCTCTCCTTCCAGACTCACATTCTCCTTCCAGACTCACATTAAGAATCTCCAATCCAAAGTTAAATCTAGAATCGGCTTCCTATTTCGCAACAAAGCCTCCTTCACTCATGCTGCCAACCATGCCCTCGTAAAACTGACTATCCTACCGATCCTTGACTTCGGCGATGTCATTTACAAAATAGCCTCCAACACTCTACTCAGCAAATTGGATGTAGTCTACCACAGTGCCATCTGTTTTGTCTCCAAAGCCCCATATAATACCCACCACTGTGACCTGTACGCTCTTGTTGGCTGGTCCTCACTACATATTCGTCGCCAAACCCACTGGCTCCAGGCCATCTATAAATCACTGCTAGGCAAATCCCCGCCTTATCTTAGCTCATTGGTCACCATAGCAACACCCACCCGTAGTCTGCGCTCCAGCGGGTATATCTCACTGGTCATCCCCAAAGCCAACACCTCCTTTGGCCGCAATTCCTTCCAGTTCTCTGCTGCCAATGACTGGAACAAATTGCAAAAATCTCTGAAGCTGGCGACACTTATCTCCCTCACTAACTTTAAGCATCAGTTGTCAGAGCACCTTACCGATCACTGCACCTGTACACAGCCCATCTGAAATTAGCCCGCCCAACTACCTCATCCCTATATTGTTATTTATTTTGCTCATTTGTACCCCAGTATCTCTATTTGCACATCATCTCTTGCACATCTATCATTCCAGTGTTAATACTAATTGTAATTATTTTGCACTATAGCCTATTTTATTGCCTTACCTCCATAACTTGCTAAATTTGCACACACTGTATATTATATGTATTTCTGTTGTATTTTTGACTTTGTTTTACCCCATATGTAACTCTGTGTTGTTGTTTTTATCGCACTGCTTTGCTCTATCTTGGCCAGGTCGCAGTTGTAAATGAGAACTTGTTCTCAACTGGTTTACCTGGTTAAATAAAGGTGAAATAAATAAATAAAATAAAAAAGAAGAAGAAGAAGAGGTAGTTAGTCCATCAGTCCAATAGATGTCGTTGTTGCACTGTGGTAGTGGGGGAACAGGAAGTTCCGGGTTGGCGCGCCCCATTGTTCAGAATAAAGAATGCGCCAGACCTGTGTTGTCAAGACGACAACTTTGTGTCCGTTTCTATTTATTACTACAGGTATGTAATAGCACGTTTAAACTTTCTAATATCGAAAGAACATGTCATAACATACTAGTTAACAAATACGTCAAGGTATTCTCCCATTTGGTAAAGTTATTATGTGTTATTTTTGTGTCAAACCGAGTGAGTGAAAGAACGTGATAAAAACTATTTTACAAGTCACATAGCTAGAGATTTGGGATTTGTCTGAGTGAATCTACATAATTTCGTCAATGTAATTTAATAAAGGATCAGTTTGATATTTCTGTGTTCGTTTCTCATGTTATTGGTTTTGTGTAAAAATGTATAGTCTTACGAGCTGTTAAAATGGCGTCGTCTATTCTGATGTTCGTTTAAAGTCCACGTAGAAGATAATGCCCCTATCAGATATATATGTAGTGGCTGGTGAAAAATATTCTCCGGTGGGGCTGTGCCATACTTTTTTCCTGTAACCATCGCGATATATTTTAACACAAACTGCAGGACAGCAGTGCTCAGTAAAGGAACATTCAGTAATTATTTAATGCCAATATTAAAAGTTGAGGCATTCTTACACAAAAACATATTACACAAACCCAAGCCTTTCATTTGCATTTTAAAGTGAACTTTTCACCATTGGTAGTAAACAGGCAACGCAACAGGCATGCTGTCAGAATAGAGTGGAGAGTGGACAATAACATGAAATTATTATAAAGTTTATAGGAAATCTTACACTTGTATGAAAGGATGTATAATATAGAAATGGATATCAAGTGGATGAACTCAAACCTTTGACTGGAAGAATAGCATACAGTATTTTATGATCATACTAAATGTGACTAATTGTTAATGTGCTCCAGAACTACAACAAATTAATTGATACAAAACAACATATATACAGTAATATTAGCAAAGACACTATTAAGACTTTCTAGAGTACCATATAACTGGATTTTTTATGCTAAGGTCAACTATATACAAAGAAACATGCGGCCAAGAGCTGCTCTGTGTGTGTTCTGTCATCTTATTTGTACAGGAATTTTGCCCGTCTGTCCTTCTGGTGGCAAACCTCTCAATGACCCTTTGATTAAAGTCAGGAATGTCCCTGACAGTTTCTTCTCCATGGAGACATGGCCAGAGCGTTCAGGCGATCCTGTGTCATGCTGTTTCTCAGAAGGTCTTGATCCTTTTCAGTGTAGAGAAAGCACCTTTCTGACTCAGCAGTTGTCATGGGTGTGGTGATGAGGATCTTGAGGAGGCTGGCAGTCTCTGTGAAAGTGCTCTGAAGGTTGTTCTCCATGAAGAACTGGTACAGGCACTGCACCACTACAAGCCTTGAACTCACTGTTCTCATAGATGAGGGGGACAGTTTGGTTTTGACTTGGCCTTGTTCAACATGGGGTCGCCTCCACGGTTGTTTCCCTGTACGGGGAACTTCACTGTATTGTGGGAACAACTCTCCATGCAATAGTGTTGCGCTGATGAGGTGCTGGGTGAAGGAGAACCTCTCTTTGGCATGACTCAGGATGGTATCACATACCTGTAAAAGATACATCACTCAGCTTTAATTTGCCAATTAATATTTTGATGCAAGTGATCCTGGACTGACACATGCCTATGTCCAACTCAAGTATATGATTACCAAGGTGCTGATTATTGAGGGTTTTGGCCACATACTACCACTGAAAAAAGTTCTAGGTGGGAAACACTGACAATTACATCACAACTTACCTCTATAGCCAACCTCTGTTGTTCTCCTGGTCCCAGCATCCTCCGTTAGCTTGATGGGCTGTTAGCTGCTCGTCGATGCGCTGTCCCCACACAAAGAGGAATTGAGGCCCTGGGTCCAAAAATAAAGTTTAATCTTGATAACTTGACAATCAGACTTCTTAACTCACTGTAATTCCCCCCTCAACACACAACCAGTGACTTATATATATATATAGACAGACAGACAGACAGACAGACAGACAGTGTGTATATACACACAACTATGTCTGTAACTGCTTTTAACCTGTGATGTACATAATTAACTGATGTTATTACGTTTTAAAGCCTTTTTCTATTACATTTGTGAGAGGATGCAACTATAATTTTGTTCTGCTGTTCACTTAGCAATAAAGTTAATATTCAATAACAACTAGGCCTCTTCTGAAATTGACCTGGTGGACACCTGAATAATTATTACGAAACTGTGTAGTACTTTCCTGCATTATTATCAACGTCTGATTGTGCTTCTCTTTCCTTTTAAAATACTAAAACAAATATAATTGTGACGCTCTATGATAATCACTCCACTATAGCACCAACTGGCAGTGGGTGGAAACGTCAGTCGTCTCGTAGCTTGAATGGCGATAAAATCAGCACTCTTTACTTCCTCCAGAGATGTAATCCTTAAGCATTGACAGCATACAGTCCAACAGCTCGTTCTGTATCGTCTTTGCGTGCCCTTAAAACCAGTAGCTGTCTTCAGGTACTCCTCCAGCACACTGTCGAGGAGGCAACAAAATCACTAAGCCCGAAAATGCCGCGGGTTGTCTGGAGTCAGTCTCCTCGTGCCCACGCAAGGCCAACTCAAAAGCCCCACAGAACTTCACACAATCGATAATTTTGGATAGAATGTGCCTGTTTTTATCCACCTCCTCATTGTGTTTCCTCACCTAATCCTGTAGCCGTCATCCAGCTCTAGCAATGTTCACCCTTCCTAATACAGCTAGCTTTACAGAGTTGTCCATGTGTGCCCTGGTGTTCTCATGTTTCTTTACCTTCTCTGACAGGTGCTTCATATCCTACTCCGGTACCTGTCCATGCTGAATCTGACCCGTCGTTTTAAAAAGCAGCACGAGCAAAATAAAGCATTAGCATCAGTGCACCCAGCTAGCCAAGCCTTCCTGGTGTCTCAGCTACGGGAGGCCGCGTGCCATATTCTGCTTCCCTTTCTCACTAGCCTGCTTTCTGATTGAGAGGTCAGGTTGATCTGGGCCCAGCTCTTTCACCCGAACTTTCTCTGACAAAGTTCTCCTCTCAAACGGATCTTGGAGGAGAGATTTCACTGAGTTAGGTTGGGTCTTGGAGGAGTAATCGTTTTTCGCCATTGTTGTCTAGTAAAATATGGCCGTCACTGGACCCCGGTCCTTATTTTATCAGGGGCAGCTTGGGTCGGTAAAATAATCGCCCTCCTTGGATTCATTTAAGATCGCTTATTGACTCATTTTATGTCATACATTCATATCTTAAATTAGCAATTGGCTTAACTGCTACGTAGACCCCCCTCCTCGGGGCACTTTCTGTATCAGAGCTGACGAGGCGTTTGACAGCAGAGAAAAGGTTTCGAATATGATTTTCTATCATATCTTACACATATTACTGTGTGCATTCCATATTTCAAACACACAAATATTGACATACTGATGTTTTTATTATTATTATTATTTTTTTTATTTTTTTATTTTTAAAATAATTTTATTTAAGGTCGCCCTAGCGCCCTCTATCGGCCAGCCGCCACTG